>NC_135859.1:19054067-19366567 GCF_031162955.1 Sander vitreus | reverse complement strand
TGAATATGATCAGGGGAGGAGAGACAGAAGAAAGGCAATCAGGAGGGGGAGAACAAGGAGAGGAAATAGGGGAGGAGAGGACGGCAGTGCGGACGTTCAGTGGTGATGGCGGTGGAAATGGGGCTTTAACTGTATTACACTCTGGCAGTTCCATCTCCATCACTTTATGGGTGACTGTGTAAGCTCATGTGTTTACTTGAAGACCCTGTGTGTGTGTGTGTGTGTGTGTGTGTGTGTGTGTGTGTGTGTGTGTGTGTGTGTGTGTGTGTGCGTGTGTTAGTATTACACCCATGGGTCCTTTACTCTGTCAGTGCTCAGCCATAATCAGCCTCTATCCCTCTCCTGATCCATCTCCACCTCTATGTCTCCCCTACTACTATCACCCACCTCGCTCTTTCCCTCCTCCCCCCTACTCTTGCCTCTATTTTTCACAGTACCTCACACCTACTCATCCCACTTCACACGCATGCACAAATGCACACACACACACACACACACACACAGTGCAGATGAGTGTGTGTGTGTGTTTGAATCGATTCAGCCTCTGCCCTTTCTAAGCATTCTACAAGCTCCATTGACCTCTCACTCTTCGCTAAGCAGCATCTGTTTCACACTACTGCTGTATGCTATATCTCTCCATCTCTCTCTCTCTCTGGATTCCCATGTCAATCTGTCCTCGGCGAATCTGATTTTTTGATCTTATACTTTCTCTCTTTCTCTCTCTCTCTCTCTCTCTCTCTCTCCAACCCCACACATGCTCCATATTGATTTAAGTTTTTTCCAATTGCTAAGATATATTTCTTGAAACCCTCACCCATTTTCTAAAAACTGTAAACACAAAACCAAATTCTCAAATTATATTCACAAAACACCTTACTCTGCTGGCAAAATCAAACAATGCTTTCAGATCATACACACAGCCAGTCAATAACTTACTGTAACACTACAGAGCATTCATTAGACATTACCTCAAAAATTCGAGAACACAGTGTTCAGGGCATGTTACAGATTTTTTTTCTAATTTCATACAGTAAACACATTTTTCAATGAAAACAAAAAGTATATCACAACTTGTACAGTGAATATCTTGTACACTGCAAATAGTGCAAGTAATACAATATTAAATGTCTGTTTACAGTATTAGGCACTTGTAGAACAATGCAGTAGTCTAACTGAAAAAGGCCAAAGAACAAAGAAAACTAAATGAAAAGCACATGACAGTACCCTAAAAAAATATTGTGAAACTGCAAAATCAGACATCAACATTCAATGCTCCTGTGCCACCTGTGCACTCTGAACTGGCTTATATGCTCTACGATTGGTTTGATCACCTCAGTAGAAACATTTGTGTACAATTTTGAGTCGTGTGTAAACGATGACAACTGTGTTGTACTTGTGTTTAACTTTTGCTACCTGTGTTAACCATTTTGCAACACGTGCATCACAGTGTGAAATGTGTTTTGGCGAGTGAGAATGTGTTTAGAGTTTTGCAAGAAGAGTGATTGATTCGACAAATGGGTTTAGACCACTGAGCATTTGGTTCAGAGAATGGGGTTTAGTGTTTTAGCAATTCATAAAAACTGTAATGCTCAGCCTGGTCTCACAGAATTCTGTGAAATGATCACAAACTGTTAACACCGCATTACGTGGTGATGGCACGGAATGTGTGAAAATTCGTAAAGTCAATGAGAAGATGACGTAGCATTAAGAGCGACTACGGTAGCGAGTAGTATGAAAGGCCGAAATTCCGCGTAAGGAGGTTGGTTGGGGTGGTGGATGGGTCAAACACAGGACTTTCACCCAGGAGACCGGGGTTTGTGTCCCGCATGTCACGTTTCCTAAAGTCGCTTTCTTCTTTTCCTGAACCCAACCGTCCCGTTCTTCTAGCGTGTCACGGAACCGTAAGCCCACCCATGACCTTTTCCTTAACTTAAGGGGCCTTGTTCATTTCACGGAATTCTTCCGTGGGCCCATCACGGAATGTTTTGCAATTCCATGAAACTGCCACAGATTTTGAGTTAAGGGGCCGTGTTCATTTCACGGAATTCTGTGAGATCAGGTTGGAAAAATCGTAAGCGTTTACTGTCTATTGACAAACGGGCTTAAATGTAGGTTTTAATGGCTTCCTGGTGACATCCTGGATTTAAAAAGCCTAACTGGTCAATGGCTGCTCTTGACCACTTGTCTAACTGTCTTGATTGACCTTTGAGGGGCCAAAATAGAGGAATCTTTCATATCACATGTGCTGTAGCTGTAGTGCAAACCTCGTCTTCATGAGAAGCAACACCGGTAAAGCTTTTCTCACTATCACCAACAGTAGATTCTGCATTGCCTTCAAGGGTAGTTGCTACGTCACCGAACTTTCAGCACCACTTCTTTCACACTAACGCATGAATACATTTCGCTATACCAGTTTTGGTATTACCTCTTCCTGGAGGATCTTGAGGTATTTCCAGTGAAGACATCATTGGCAAAAAGTCACGCAATCGTAACCAGACTGAACACCCTTCACTCATCAACTGCTAAGTGAAATTTAAATATCTACAGGTCTACAAACTGCCATGAGGAATAAATTAAAGATTTGTTTTGGCATTATAGGCCTAATATTTGATAGGACAGCTTAGATATAAAAAGGGAGAGAGAGGGGGAATGACATGCAGCAAAGGGCAGCAGGTCGAAACCGAATCCACGGCTGCTGCGGCGAGGACCGAGCCTCTGCATATGGGCGTGCTCTCTACCAGGTGAGCTACCCAGGCGCCCTATGAGGAATAAATTAGACCACTGGAACCACTGGTAAATTAATGCAGAAGGTAGTGGCCGCAGTGTTTTTTTTTTTATAACATATATGTCATGAAACAAAACAGAAAGGCCTTTGTTTTGTCATCACGGTACTGTCAGGTAGCACTGACTCTGAATAAAGGAAGTGAGTATGCATCTCTAATTTTCCCGGGAGAGACTGCAAGACGGGCTGTGACTCACAGCTCAGAGAGGAGATAATTACTCTTCACCTCTCTTCCTCTCATCCTCTCCACCCCCTACATCTCTCCATCCCTCCATCCTTCCCTCGACTTTCTCTTTTTTTCACCGCTGCTCTTCCTCTCCAGCTGAGTGATTACCCCTCATTAAAAATCAGAATAAAACATTGTTAGCACAGATCGTTAGGGCGCTCTCTCCCGCCTCTCTCTCACCCACTACTCTGTCGTTAGCACTCAGCGCCGGCGCTAAACGAGCGGCCTTTGAGGAATGTTATTCTAATTCCAATTAGCTCTTCAGGCTTGGAGGGAAGCCAAGTCCCCGAGAAAAGCACTAAAGCTACGGGCACGCGCGCACCAATGAGAAGCAAAGAAGGGCATACACACAGAATCACAGGCACACATGCTTGAAACAGAGCACACACACATACATGCATAAATACACTGAAGTGACGTGCACTCTCATTTTCAAGAGACCAAACACACACACACACACACACACACACACACACACACACACACACACACACACACACACACACACACACACACACACACACACACACACACACTGAATACTCTGAGAATAGCAGCGGCTAATGGCTTTGGCAGCACTCTCACAGGGACCTGAAGAGCAATTAGGCTCCAAACTACACATTGTAAATCCCCACTGATTACTGTGTGTGTGTGTGTGTGTGTGTGTGTGTGTGTGTGTGTGTGTGTGTGTGTCTGTGTTTGTGTGTGTGTTAAGCGCTGTTTATCTGCCACCAATTACCTTGCCCTGCCACAAGAGACGCACACTGGATAAATGTAAGCTATAAACACACAGACACACACACACACACACACACACACACACAGATTCGTTCAGTGCATGCACTCAGGTAAATGTGCACAGTCATTCAGTGAGCAGGACACACACACACACACACACACACACACACACACACACACACACAGACACACAGACACACAGTAGCTGTCTTATCAGTTTATGTTGGTGTGACTGGAGGATTTAGTCACATGACCTGCAAGACAGGAGCAGCCAGGCGCCAAAACTAATTTCCACCTTCAAAGACTCCCTTATCTCCTCAGACACTGCGTGTGTATATATATATATATATATATATATATATATATATATATATATGTGTGTGAGTGTGTGTGTGTGTGTGTGTGTGTGCCCCTGCATATGTGTGTTTGCCTGCATATATGTGTATGCGAGTGTATGTGGTTGATGATCTGATGTCCTCTGACAGAAAGACTCACAGCAAATCGTATATCACTGTCTCATCTGCATCAGCGAGGCACACACACACACACACACACACACACACACACACATAGCAGTGCAGGGGGAGGTGGAGACAGTAAGAGCGAGGGAAGAGCAGATAGTGAAAAATGTGAAGCGTGGAAAAAGATGGAGGGAGAGATGGATTTAAAGAGGGAGGGAGACACAAAGAAGTGCCGCATCTGATTCACTGTCATATTTCTTTCAAACAAGAGAAAAAACCTTTGGTCTTGACAAAGCTCAAAGTTCAGGAGATCCAGAGACTAAAAAGACAAGAATCTGTTTTCCAACAGCTCATGTTTCACAGGACGCAACTCTCATCCGACCTGTGAGGGAAAATATCAAAGGTGAGCATGAGCAGAAAACAACCAGCTGAGAAACACCTCACCTGGAGGTATGGGGATTTCAAGCGACAGCAGCAGTAGGTGGTGGTGTGTTGTATATTTCATGGTGCTCTTTTGAAGTTGTCCCTACATTTTCCACTGGTGCTTCAAAGGTCGAGACTGCAACTGCATTTCATCATCCCACCCCCAGCCCTACGCCCCCTGTACACCATGACTTGCATCTCCTCTCCTCTTAAGTATCCTCATACAACGGTTTGTATAATGTCTTACTAAATGTTATGCACAATTCTGTGTGCTTTATCCTATGAATGTCAAGCAACACGAGTGATCAGCGGCCTGAGCAAGCCCCTGCAGTGGGGGATACGGTGAATAAGCTAAACTATCAATAAGTCGGCCTGTTCCTTTAACGCAACAAAACTACTTGGTTAGGTTTAGAAAAAGATAGTGGTTTGGGTTAAAATGAGCACCATTGTTATGTAACTTACATATGTGTAATAATAATAAAATAACTGATTATCAGGTGAGCGCTATCATTAGCTGTAACTGCTCTGCTAATGATATACTGGGGGTAATTGTGTATCCATATACTGTATGATTGTGTGCAGGATATTCTTCATATAGTGTGTGTGTGTGTGTGTGTGTGACCTATTTGTTCATTTGTGTCCTCGTGTGTGTGTGTGTGTGTGTGTGTGTGTGTGTGTGTGTGTGTGTGTCTGCGTTGCTTTGTGCGATTTGTTGTCCACATCATATCCATTAGCATCCTCCTGACCTGGAGATGTTCCAGCCAATCAGATTTTAGTGTGGTGTCAGCAGGTGTCGTCAGCTCGCTGTGAGATTTATCAAAGTGACGGAGCGCACCACACAGCACGGCAGCAACATTTATCTCTCGCTCTCTATGCTCTCTGACCGTGCACCACACACACACACACACACACACACACACACACACACACACACACACACACACACACACACACACACACACAGAGATAATCACATCAGCATCATTTTTATTTACTGCAAAAGCAAAGGATGCTCATGCTGAAGAAGAGAAATGCTGACAAGTCATACACTAAAGGGACATTAGAACATACAGACTCACAATATGAGGCCAACAAGATAATGATACTAAAGAGAAGAAGAAGAAGAAGAAGAAGAAGAAGAAGAAGAAGAAGAAGAAGAAGAAGAAAGACTGTAGCACAGAACACTTTACAATAATGAGAAACAAGACACAGCTGAGCAAAATAAATAATATTAGCAATAGTAGTACATTTTAAGCACAAAGACAAATGAACAAATACAGAATAACATCAGTAAAGATAAATTATTAAAGGACCAGACACAGGAAAACTAAGAAAAGCTAAGTAATTTAAATAATACTAATTACAACTCATATCTTTTATAGTTTGGCTCTTCATTCTGTATTCTGTGTCTGTATCTGTAACAACCCACCGAGATAACTGCTGAAATCTGGTAGCATTTTTCACATGAATTAGTGACAGATTGAAAATCTTAATTGACTAGCAGACCTGTTGTAGGTCCTGTTGAGCTGGCTCAATTTATTTAAATGATAAAATAAAGTTGTTCATTGTAAACATCCATAACCAATTTCCTGATTCGCTGTGCTTACTCAGTGTTTTAGTGCTGACTCTCTCTGCTCTTCCTCTCCTGTTCACTCTGTATCACTCACTGTGTGTGCAGTAGCAAGTTCAGTGTTATTAGTTATAAATGATAACTGGTATCTTGGGAATGGTTTTCCACATTTTGGACCCTAGTTGAGAAAAGCTGCAACTTGAAATTTCTTGTAACTGTGGTTTTGAACATCTGCAATGAAGACAAAGTGGTTATTCTAGTGCACTAATTACATGTACAGCAGTAAGATGTTTACACTTATTTATACTTCTATTCATACTTTTATTCTAGTGCAAAAATATTATATCCATATCTGTGTAATGTTTACATTTAAAATAGGGCTATAAAAACTGTTATGATAGCACAAATCACATTGTCTTTTATGTCAGCTGTGGATGTTTGTTTTCTTAAGTTGTTTTTGTCTTTGGGATGTTCTTCCTGTGTCTTTTATTGCACTGATCAGGTGTGGTGCTCCCAATTTCGTTGTATGTAATACAATGACTATAAAGGCTTTCTATTCTATATTATTCAAATGGTCAACATTTCAGACCCACGCTCTGATTAATGAAACCTCATAATTCCAAGCTCACAATATGCATGGATGCCGTAAATGCTTTCTACTAGTCTGCTCAATTAACAGTAATACATAACATTCTCTAAATACAACCTCTGACTGTATCTTTGGCAAACTGCTTTTAGTTAGGTTGATTGCCCACAAAACGTCCCCTCAGGACAGTAAGACACACACCATGCCGCCCATGACCTTTGACCTTTCACTGTGCCATGACCCTATCATGATGATGTACAGCAAGCTCATCGTTTCCATGGTAACATGAACTAGTTGCACAGAGCAGCGCCACAGGGAAGTGTGTGTGTGTGTGTGTGTGTGTGTGTGTGTGTGTGTGTGTGGGGGACACACACACACACACACACACACACACACACACACACACACTCTAATGGGGCTCTCCATCTGTCTATGTAAATCAATCCTGACCTTTGCTGAACTCTGGCTGTGCAGTTTGACAGTTAATCACTTGATAAGTGTGTTGTGTGTGTGTGTGTGTTGTGTGTGTGTGTGTGTGTGTGTGTGTGTGTGTGTGTGTGTGTGTGTGTGTGTGTGTGTATATAAGCTATTGTCTCTTGTTTAGTGTAATTAAGTACAGAAAAACAGCTGGCCACCAGACCATCAGGCACAGTGGATGGATAATGGAAGAAGCACAGTGTGTGTGTGTGTGTGTGTGTGTGTGTGTGTGTGTGTGTGTGTGTGTGTGTGTGTGTGTGTGTGTGTGCATGTGTGTGTCCCTTTCACACATGCACTGCAAACCTGAAGTTATCTAGACATTATAGTATGTGAGAACGCAAATGTCCGAACCAGTCGGATCTGAGAGCAAGTTGGCGTGTTGATGGCGTTTCATGCCGCTCACGCATAACCGGAAGAAAACAAACAACGGTGAAGAAGAAAGGTAATTTACATGAAGAAGGCTGCTTTTTAGGGGGGGCTCAAGCCCTCCTAAATTTCATCTTAATTATTATTATAAATTTTGGTGCTTCAAGTGAGAGTTTGTGAACTTGTCAGTTAGTGACAGAGGACTAACAATTACAGGTTCAAAGGGCTTAAAACAGGTTTAATATCATGTGTCGCTGTCACCAATGCTATGCACCTGTAACCCAGTCAAGGAAAGGGTTAACAGAAACGTAGTTTTGGCCAATTGGAGGTGGTTGTTCCAGACTCCCGCTTTTGGCTGAGTCTCTATCTAATCTGTCAGAGGGAGAGCAGGATTGCGGTTGGGAAGTTTAACGTTGGTAGTCCCCAGAGAAGAAGTTGGTAATTTCATGGCGCAGATTAGAACCCAAATTAAAACGTAAACAACTCAATTTGCTGAATGTTCGAACATTGCGTCAAATTGTTTGTTATTACTGTGATTTATAAAGTATCAGGTTTAGTTAAAAACATTAGCTGACGTTATTGTTCAGTAGCTAGCTCAGAGATTATCAATCGATTATTATGATTTAGCAGGGGGGGGTTAACACTTTTGCAAGGCACCGTGTCACATTCTCATTAGGGGCTGAGCCCCCCTAAAGGTCTGATCCTAGGATCACCCCTGATCTCCGGCCAGATGGAAGTAATTTGAAGTGTTGGTTGAGGGGGTGATCAGTGTCATTTACTATTATAAGTGCTAGATGTTGATGTTTTCTGATCTTGCTGAATCAGACAAACAAGTTAGCAGCAAGTCCGTCCATTTGTCTGAAAAGCTGACAGAATGGACTCAGTAGTTTGTAGTGTTTGTTTGTAAAACATAAACATATACAGTAATGTGTTTATTATAAATACTTGGGTTACAGCAAACAGCTTATTTCTTTGAGTTTTTATCTGCATATCTATCTGCCTAATAGGAACCATGTTTTTGTTTGGCATTAACCAAAGAGAGTATAACGTTGTGTTGTGAGTTTCATGCTAAAGAATGACCAAATGAGTGACTATCTTTATATGCCACGATTCACATATTTGTAAAGGCCCTGACACACCAAGGCAACCGTCGGTCCAAGTTGGGCCAACGGTGTGCCAATTTTGGCCAATTTGCTGTCGGCTGTCGGCCAAACAGCCAATTCATCTGATCTGCTGTTCAGCTTTAAAAGGAGAGTGAGGAAAGTAAAAAAACAACAACTGTCAGAGCGCATACAAGGCTCCTTTCTTTTTCCATCTCATTTGATCAATCCAATACACATCATATCAAGCTTTCAAAACTGATAAAAAATGTTTGAATGTTCCTTCTAAAAAGCACAGGTTCCAAACGATTGGAATATCTACTTTTGCACATAATGTCCATAAGATGGCAAACGTACAACAAGATATACATACCTACATGTTTTGGTATATTTATTTAAACAATGACCTGTCTTTTAAAAGATCTACATACCTACACATTACAAAATAAACTAACGTTAATAAACTAATATCCTATACTGTGATATTTAATATAAAGAACATTTTTGACCGAGACAAAAGTGACGTGGGCCGACGTGAGGCGATGCCACAGTCGGCCTTCGTCGCCACTATTCCTGGGCTTGGTGTGTCAGGGCCATCTGCAATTCTAACAGCAGTAAAATGCAAAAGTAGCCTATCTTGATCTCTGGAAAAATATGTTTCTCATACGCTACCACTGACTAGTGCATCAAATGTGTATTAATACACAAAATAGTCAACCATTTATTTACGTTTTAGTAACGTTTGCTAAAAACTACGGTGCCCAGATGTTTAAGGAAATTACAGCACATTAATAAAAAATGTAACTATATGTTTATATAGCATAATACATATTTACTTTATATACAATGTTTTCAGTAGTGAATGGGCTTGTGTGTGAGTGCCAGAGACAGGGAAAAGAAGTCGAAAAGTAGGTTTGTTGGTTTGGGCCTTTTCATGGTATTTGTAAGCAATAAGAAAAGAAAAATTTATAGTATCACCTCTACTTATGTTTATCTCAGTAAAATTAGTTGTGATAAACTAGATGGCAGCTGCTCTAAACCAAATCTAGGTTACATTCCTGTGTAAACATGTCGATATCGGCTGCTCTCCGGCGTGATGTGTTTGGTCAATATGCCAATATAGTTTTAAGATGAGATCTCTATTGTTGTGTTGGCTTGGAGGGTCATTATGTCAGTGGGTCCCTGCTTTGTGTGCAGACACACGCATATAGATGCCAATGCTCTGCCAATGGATTTGATAGATGAATGTGAATACACACAATCTGTTTTTTTTAACGCTTCGACTCAGATAAACCACACTAAATTAGATTTTTAGTGGTTAAAATGTCATTTTCAAATTCCAGTGGGGATACTGCCTGACAGGAATACTGATGTCTGGTCTCTGAAGGGGATTCAGTTTATAGAGAGTGATTCTGTGGACATTGACTGCAGCTGCAGTTTATTGACATGACATCAACGAAACACTGTTTAGACACTGTAAAGAATACAGCCTGGCATCCTGTCAAATACTGTCATATCAACTTTGAATCTTACCAGCAAAGACACTTAAATATCAGCTGTAACACAGAGAGATATACACTCACAACTTTTCTCACAGTCACCTAATCACACTAATCTGTCAGATTACACTAACACACATTATAAAACAGCCTCTAATCCAGGCCCGACCTTCTACAGAGCGAACTGACTGAGCGGTCATTGAGATAAACCGAACTGCAGCGTCTTCCTTTGTCTTTACACTGAATCACACGTCAAATGAACAAATATGTTTCCCATGATTGCTTTACTGTTTTATAACTGTTTTACAGGTGTGGCATGTTGAGCAGGTGTGGCCTATCTGTCTCTTAAACTAGATTTCTACTAAAACTTTTGTACTTGTACTGCAAATTTATACAACATATCACATGTTTTGCTTTCTATGAAATCAGAAAATAAAATTGGAATACAGCTGAAATGCGGTGCTGGTATTCTAACACAGAAAAGGCCTTTTTCTGATTCAAACCTAAAAACCAAAATTAACTATTTAGACAGATTTCAATATTAAATATAATATTAAGATGCCAGTCTCAATATAGTCCAGATGTGCTTCTGAATGAAGTCCACAGACTTTTTGGCAAGTGCAACATTACAAAGTCAGGTCAAGACATCAAGGCATTTCCCTTTAATGTAATGTTACAGCCATCATCTTTTTTTGGGTGTGATAAAGCCTCAACATATGATATAATAAACTAATAGTGTGTATTATTTGGACTTATCTTCCAATTAATTTCAAGTGTTTAAAATGCAGAAATGTTTAACTTTAACTTGTCACACACAATGAACATCTTTTACATAAGTTAGATATAAATTCTTATAATGAGAGCCATTTAATATATACGTGTGACATAACAACATTAACATTTTAATTCTTTTAAATTTAGCTTCCACTCGGCCAAATTATCCAGTGGCATAATGTTCTCTTTCATTGCTATGCTGATGACACACAGATATACCTTCCACTGAGCCCCAACGATCCAAGAAGCTTGGCTGCTGTCTCAGACTGCCTCAAAGTTGTGAACCGCTGGATGGCCCATAACTTTCTCCAACTAATCCAAATCTGAAATAATACTGTTCAACCTGCCCAACACCATCCCCAGTCCCATCAGTCTTGGTCCACTATCCAGTAACATCAAGCCCACTGCCAGAAATGTAGGTGTCATTTTTTATTCAGACCTCACGTTTATCCCACATATCAATAACGTTGTTCAGTTCTGTTTCCTCCATAATAGAACCATCTCTAAAATTAAAAACATATTGTCACAGCCCGACCTTGAAAAAGTAGTCCATGCCCTCAAATTCTCCCATCTAGACTATTAAAACTCCATTTTAACCAGCATCAACTACAAATTACTGTCTCACCTCCAGCTGGTTCAGAACTCAGCAGACAGGCTTCTCACCGGTTTTAACAGGTGGCATCACATCACTCCAATTCTAGCTTCACTTCTCTGGCTCCCTGTCCATTTTAGAATTGATTTAAAGATTTTACTAATGACTTTTAAAGCTTGTCAAGGTCTAGCCCCAGACTATATCTCAGAGATGCTGACCCCTTACGAGCCTGTTAGCAGCCTTAGATCCTCGGACGGGGCCCTTTTAACCGTTCCAAAGTCGAGGCTCAAAACCAGAGGTGATCGTGCCTTCTCCATCAGGGCGCCTCGGCTTTGGAACGACCTTCCTGAGGAGCTAAAGCTCGCTGAATCAGTGACTTCTTTTAAATCAATTCTTAAAACAAACTTTTATAGAGTTGCTTTTATGTGATGCCATCCTTTTATCGTCTGTCTTATTGTCTGCCTGTTAACTCCATTTTGTTATTAAATTGTGATTTTTTTTTCTGGCCTTTAGTGCTGCTCCATCTATCTTTTTTCACTTTCACTATGTTGTGCATTTATGGATATGTGTATTATATTGATGTGTATATTTATGTATTGATTTGTATGTGCTTTTGTTTACACTGTCAAAACACTTTGTAAACTATTGTTTTTAAAGGTGCTATACAAATAAAGTTATTATTATTATTATTATTATTATTAAATATTACTTGCAATGCTACAGGAATAAAATGCAAGAAGTTAGTCTTCTATTATAGGAGGTTGCTGCCCTCTTGCCTGCTGAAATGGTATAGCACACATTGTCGTTAACCACCAGCTGCATTTACACGCACACGCACACACACACACACACACACACACACACACACACACACACACACACACACACACACACACACACACACACACACACACACACCATTCACCAGACTGCCAGACATTTCTGAAAAGGTTTGTGTCTTTGATGACAGATATGACAAACAATATGACAGATATCCATCCGGTGCACAAGACTGTGTGCGTGTGTGTGTGTGTGTGTGTGTGTGTGTGTGTGTGTGTGTGTGTGTGTGTAAGGGGTGGCTGTGTGTGTCTGACATGGATGTCGATTTGGACAGACAGTCTGCCGTCCCAGATGTCATCAGAGTGACCAGTGGTCCCGTTTTCTGACCTCTGACCTTTCCAGATGGTGACACCCGCTCCCTCCATCAGTCTGTGTTTGAGTGTGTCTGTGTGTGTAGAACAGACTGACTGATGATGTTTGAAGGATGTGCCACAAGGGTTTAAATTAATTTAAGCTCTAACTTTATTTCAAATATTTAGTTTATAGCAAAGGTTTGCGAAAATCTTGAAATGTGAAATACAAGATAACATTTTTGTCATAACTCCACTGGACACAGGATACAACTCCTTTTCACTCCAATAATTCTTAGCATTTGAGCATAAAATATAAACTGATTATATTAAGTTAATATGGAGCCACTTCATTTTCAAATCAAAATATTTTACACAATTAATTTGAAATATATTTCATGTACCAAAACAAATGTTTCATTTTGAACTCAAACTTGAATCTGAAAAGAAAGTTGACTTAAGAAAACATTATTGATGAATTCAGCTTTACTATGTCCCCATGTTTATAATTCGTCATCTGTGGAGCATCTTCAGATATGAAACTTAATTGGCTTTTTTTTGTCTTTTGGAAAGAATAGTTACTTCACAAAACTGCATATAATGTATAGACATTTTTAGGTTTTGTGGTGTTTTACATTTCCTGAACCTGCAGATGCAGAACAGCAAAGAGAACCTGCTCTCTCTAATATATTCATTACTGTCATTAACCTTTCTGCTACACAGTCCCCTTATCTAATTATCCCCCTGTTACTACTGAACACACACACACACACACACACACACACACACACACACACACACCATTCTCAGCTGCTACTCCAAACACACCCCATCCCCACCTCCGTTACCCCACATGTTGTTTGACAAATGAGTGGTCTCGCCTCATCAAGCACATGACAATGTAAACAGATGGGAGGTGGAGACAGGGACCCGTGCCAGCTCTAAACACAAAAACACACACACACGCACACTAACGCACAGTGCAAAATCCCTAACATATGTTGCATTTATTCAAACAGCCATGCTGGAGACACTGGAGCAGACGCTTGGGGAGTATGGCTAACAGGAGGGTCTTTTAGAGCAGCAACCAAGAAGAAATTATCTGATTTAGTGATTTGTCTCCTCCTTTGTGCCTTTGTAACAGGGGTGCAGATTGCTTGAGATGAGTGACAGACAGATAGATAGATAGAGACAGATCTGAAGTTGTGAAGCTTGCATTCATAATATCACATCAAAACATCACCAGTTGTAAATAACCAAGTACATGTACTCCACATCGAAGTCTGTTTATTGTAAAGGTGTTGGGGAGTTGTAGGCTATAAGGGATTGTTTGTTATTTATTGAAGGGGCCAACAGAAGAGTTTTGGGACCTTTAGGTTAAAAAGACTTGACACTTCTTTCTCCAGTAAGAATTTTTCTATGACACCCCCCAAAGTGATTTGAAAAAGTGGAATGTCCCTCCCCTTCTGTGCTAGTTTGTACTTAAAAAAGAAGATCAGATGCCATTTGATTTTTACAGACCTGACATACAGTCTAAACCTCTGCAATCTCATCTTACACATCCCACTCCTCTGTTATGGTGTGGTGGCCATTTCAGTAGATTTACTCACTAACATTGTTGTGGAAACACAATAAGCATGGAAACTAAATGCACACTTCATGCATTACTGCGTTACTTCAAATAAAGTTCCTCCTCTAGTAAAGTAGTATTCACATGAAATAAAACAATAAAACATTGAGACCATTCAGCAAAGGACACTGGGAAATAACCAATTCAACACTGGTTGCTATGGACTTGTCACTAGGCTTCGTCATTGTATATTTTAGCACATAGGTAAAGCTGCCGAAGCTGAACATTATATTCCAAAACATATATGTTTATTTTTAAAGCAGATTTTAAATTACATTGTAACAATTTAACAATTCGCCCTGAAGAAATCCAATCACGGCTGTCTTGGAACGCAATAGACAGACGCTTAAATTCAACTAAAATGTAAAAGTGAACCATCAGTGTTGGACCTACAGTCTGTTGAGATTCCTCTCCAAACGCAGAAACCAAGCGCAGTCACACCATAAAACGTTAAGACACGTTAAGAAAAAAGATCCGCATTTTGCCGTAATCCAATGACACGAAAAAAAAGTAATCCACAGCGATCAGTAGATCCACAAAAAGGTAAATGACACGGTGTATCCAGCAAGGCTGATACGAGCGTCACATTCACCAGCCAGCTCCAAACAGGTGAACGAGGCCTCTCCACTTCGCTGTTTAAACAAAGTGGAATAAACGTATAAAGTCCAAATCTACACAAAACCCGCAATCAATTAGTAAGCTGACATCACATTATATACATGGCATTTAGGAAACCTTTATTGCAAGGTTGGCACGGCAAGATGTCCAGACTAGTGCAACAGTAACTTTTGTTTTTTTGCGTCCTGCTGCTCCCATCGTCAGCCAGGTAATATTTTTTTTACTAAAGCAGTATATGGAATCTGATGTATTACCTACCACCATTTAGTTGTTTTGTGTTATTTAAGATATTTATAAAATATGTGGTCATGCCAGATATAATTATTCCACTCATTTTTTAAACAATGCAATTACCCGTTTCAGTACAGGGCTCTCCCTGCCCCCCAGCAAACTCATAAGTCAGACCCATCTGGTAGCGAAGGAGGGCCGAGACTAAGAGCTACATGAAAAAATATGCACCAAACAAGCCACTTTGAAATGTTCCCTTTTTCATGAATACAAAAGTTGGGTGACCCCCCTCCTAGACTAAAAAATGTTGGATGACCCTCCCCTCAACAAAAAATAAAAAGACATGACCCTCCCCTATTTTCCTCTGGCATTTGTGGCTCCAGAGGGAGCTGTGTGAAGTGAAGTGAAGTCTGATAAATGTCGTGTGGGGCTGAAGACTGGAGGTTTGAAAATGAAAAAAAAATAGGTTTGTGTGGAGGTGTGGAGTTAGAAAGAAGTGAGCTTACCAGACATCTGTAGCCCGCTCCACCTCTCTGCTTGAGGTTGCTACTAGCATACACACACACACACACACACACACACACACACACACACACACACACACATTACCTACATTGCATACAGAGGACCTATCTTAGTTCGAAATCAGTATATTGCTGAGGGATCAGGATAAATGCAGCACAGCCTGTGCCAAGTTTGAGGTCAAAACAGCACAAATAACTTATGATAGCCTATAAAGTTATGATTTCCTTGCGGCCCTTTAGCAAATGTTCTGGGATCTACTGGATTCTAAAGTGGGTAGATGACACTATGTACATTATACAAATTAGGTTAGATTTTTGTTATCTTAACAACTTTCAACATTAAAATGCTGCATGTGTTAATGCATCAGTGATAATAATCCCACAATACACATTTTACTTTTGAAACTTTGAGTACATTTTCATGATGATAAGAAATGTAGTTAAAGTATCAAGAAGTACTGCACTAATGGACGTTGCCATTGTCGCCATCTTTAACTGTAAGACAACCTATTTGAGCTTTCTAAGTGGCTTTAGATGCATTTATTTCACTTAGTTTTAGGTCAAACTATCCTCACTCATGGACTGTGACAACTGTTTGTATTAAATATCCTGAATAAACCTCCAAATAAAGATCTAATGTTTTATCTGGGCGATACCAGTCTTGTGCTGTTGTGGCATTCACACTATATTTTTTTATTGAGAAAGAGACTTTTAACACAGTCAAAGAGAGTTGCAAAGGCAGTAACTTCACAGTTGCATTTCTTATGACATTTATTTAAAAAGAAGTTGAATCTGTGTGGAAATAAATAGCTGAGCAACATCTTCTACTACATGCACATGTAGATATCCGTTGGTTCTTGAGCTTGAGTTTCAGTGGCTGTTGGATAATCCAACAAGCATTTAATTTAAAGTTTATTGACATCTGTATACACTGCCCTTCAGTAAGCTGATAATATGATTATTAACAAATAATAATAAGACATACTCTATTGCTAAAATGAAATGTACATATTTAAACAGAATTACAGTCATGCATCTGAGGAATAAAAATAAGGACTCTGCTTCCAGCCACCTCTCTTTTTTTCATAACTCATACCAGAAAATAAAATTACAGTAGTTATTTAAAGCATTCATGATGTGTCATCCCCAGTGGGAAGTCAAATGAAAAGGAATGTAACACTGCGGGGTAATATTATATAGACAGTGGATTGTGACATTAGCGTGAAGTCTCATACAACCACACATTGCACCAGGGTTCATCGTTTATGAATGACGACAAAGATCTTGCTTTAAGTTCTCCCATAATTCTTATTGTCTCCATGTCGGTCATTAATGCATTTCAAAGTTTGACATCCGCAAACAGCACACTTGTGTAGATCATAACCAGATAATAATCTATTCTTTTTTTCTTATTTCGCCCCCATCTCAATATAACATCGGTCCTGTATCACATGCAGGTATTTGTCAGCGTCACATACTAATGTCACTTTAAAAACATGCTCACATACTTGGTTTTACATTCAAATTCTTCTGACATTTTACCTCACTTTCACAGCTGTCTTTCTCTTTCCATGATTAGCTTGAAGTATATTCACAACATGGCAGTGCCAGCATGGGCAAACTGTGCAAATGTGGAAGAAACTTACTTACTTAAATATGTGTAATAGCTTAATAAAAAATTAACATAAGTTTCACATGGCAAGAAGTTTACACTGACTTAAATATTCATAAAATAAAAAGTGTGGCTGAAATACAGCTCAAGTCATCATGTTCAAATAACATTGAATAAAAAAAAGAGAGTAGTGGGTATTCTGCTGTGATCCCACGATTGTTTGCTCACTTAATCCATATGTTAAAGTGTTTTGGTTATTTACAAAGATGATTTGTTCCTGTTACTGTAGTTCTGCAGAGATTATATCTCATTTCGTGGTTTGGCAGGTTTCTGCATTTGTAGTCCTTTTCCCACCTGTGATGAGGTCCAGCTCTGTTGAATTTGATCAGGTGCAGCAGGAGAAGTTTGGTTTCTTCCTGGGAGCCTCTAAGTTGGGCAGCGACTGATAGTGACTTTTCTCATCAAAAGCAGCCTGCTTAGTTACCTGCCTATGGGGTGGAAAGAAAAGAGGAACAGGTCGAACATTTTCTACATAAGAGTGACATGACACTGTCATGAAAATGTCATAAAACATTATAAACAAGTCATAAATGTTTAGATGCCAATCACTCATGCCAATTTCATTACAACTAGTAGCAGAAGCACAATTTTGTAAATATTAGGCTACAGCTTCCACTGCTGTTTTCGTTTTGTGCATTCTGCTGACTGAAACAGTCTTATCTCACTTGGCCAGGTGCAGCACAGCCTCCAGGATGTTGGAGCCATCTTTGGCACTAGTTTCACAGAATAGAGTGTTGTATGTCTGTTGGGTGAAGACAGGAAATTAAGTTAAGGGTTATGACTTGGATTTATATTTGGATTAAACAAGGATAAGAGTTAGGTGTAGATTTGCAGCACGTGTAGCAAATGTTTAGAGTTATGTCATCATTAAAATGTCCTCACAAGTATAGTAAGATGTGTGTTTATGTGTCATTACCATGGCCAGTTTCTCTCCATAGCTGGTAGGAACACAGCTAGCTCCATCTTGTCTAAGATCAGACTTATTACCGACGAGCATGATGGGAATATCCTCCTGGGACACATCCTGCTATGCAAAAAAAAAAAAGAAGGTAAAAATTGCAGCGTACCTTCATATTGTAAACTGTTCTATTGTTGTACATACTTTGCAACATGGTAATTACAGAATTTATGTGCTAAAAAAAATAAAAAAATAACTATTATACTATTATATACCAAGACTGAAAGTATTGATTTGACATTAAGTACCACAGTGTGTACATAGTGCATTATATCACACAGGACACAACATACACATACAGCATGCATAAATCAAAAGTTACAGAAATGGCAACATGCCCACAGTATAACAACAAACCACAATCTAAACAATCTACATCCGACACTTACATATCTGCTGCATGTAAAAAGAGAGAAACAAGCAAGATCACTTAGTTTTATATTCAAATGAACATGTGCAGCACATTTACTTAAAACACCGTATAATAAAACAAATGCTGCCAATACAAATTGCAATTCCAGAAGAGTGGATAGATTTCACCTTCACTCTATTCTGCTGAAGTCTGGAACTTTTTTGCTAAATACAAACAGTGTCAGTCAGCAGCTATTTAGCAGAGGAGAGTAGTGCATTACCTCGATCATGTCCACCCACTCTCGAACATTAAGAAAGCTCTTCTCACAGGTGACGTCGTACAGCAGCAACACACCGTCCGCCCGGCGAAAATAAGACTTTGCAATGCTGCGGAACCTGAGAAAATGGTTCAAGATACACACAAACATACATGAACCTAATTTTACTTATTGGTTGTGATAGGATAAAGACAGCATGTTTGCTTATGTACTCTGTGTTTGTGTGTGTGTGTGTGTGTGTGTGTGTGTGTGTGTGTGTTAGTTAGTTAGTTAGTTTGACTTTTTTGGAGCTGCACACATGTAATAACAAGCTCTTAAAAACACATCTATAAATGAAAAGTTCCAAACAACAAACATCTGATAAAACAATACAATTCTATTCACACCAACACACACCTCTCTTGTCCTGCAGTGTCCCATAGCTGTAGTGAAACGGGCTCTCCATCTACGATTAGTGTCTTCATCTGGAAATCCACTCCTGAACACACAACAGAGACACAATCAACATGTCACACTACTAAGCTGGTAAACAAAGGAAAAAGAAACATTTTTCTAAATAGTCGCGACCTTGCTCAGTCACAGTGCCTGATCAGATTAACTGATTATTTACTGTAGCTTTACTGTAGCCTTGACTTCACCATGTGCAGAAATTAATCATTAATCAGTCAACTGAAAATGATTGGGGAATAGTTTTTGCCTTAATTTGTCAGGTCAAGGAGGAGAGAACAAGACCAGTCGGGTCCCCGAGGTCCAAAAAGTGCCTCGGAACACACCGAAGAGACGCCGACTTGAGCATACGCTCTGCGCGTGCGCGAAATGTAATACGTCTCCATAACCGCAGGCGGCGCTGCTCTGTATTGTTTCCCAGAAAATGAAAACCGGCAGCTGATAGGACGAACGAGTCACGTGGTTCTTTTTTCTCCGGAAATTCACAGCCAGACTGTTACGGCGGCTTGTTCAGAATACAATCTCATATTGTACTAAAATAGTTCACCGAAACGTGTTTCTGAAAACATTTTAAGCGAGAACTAGGCCATGCAGTTGCTGAATCTGTCTTCATTTCAGATCGACAAAGGTCAGTTTAAAAGATTTTCGTCAGATTTTGAGCGGCTCATCCGCTCGCCATTTCCGGGACACGCCGAACAAACCCGAGTCACAGACCTTGCCAGACTGTCCGACGGCCGATAATCGGCTCTGTGTGTCACCACTTTAAAGCTTGTTATTTTAACATAAGATTGACAGACAGTTGGCTTTAGTTTCTCCAACCGACCCAGTGTAGCGCTGGAGTTTAATTTGAATTCGTTCTTGCAGAGGCGAAGCAGGAAGCTGGACTTTCCCACAGCAGCATCTCCAGCCAACACGATCCTGTAGGCCTTCTCGGATGTCATGTAGCCCAGGTCAGTGCAGTTCTGGTCTTCCTTCTGGAGAGGAGACAGAGTGGCAGAGTGAGGCACTCATGCAACACATAAGATGACTGTATTTACATTCTGCATATTTACTTCATGTTAAATATATTTTGTCCTGTATTTTGCAATAGCTGCTTTGTATCTCATCATCAACTCTGTTCAGTGATGGAGACGAGGGATTTATATCTAATTGTAGGTCAGAAAATTTCCAAAAATACATTAAACAAACTCCAAAGCTCCACTAGCAATAGCTAGAGATTGCAATGTATACAATATAAAAGTGTTTTAATAAGCAAAGAACATACTCATACATTGTTTGCTGAAATTGGTGCCAAAAATGTGGTGGCGCAAAATGTATTTCTAGCTCACTGTTGATTGGGATTAATCGTCATTCTCTTGAATACCTGCAGCAAATCTTATGAAAATCTGGCCATTTTCAAAATACATGAAGGTGTGGAATGATGGTAGCTCTGGACAAAATGTATGTAAGTTACCAAAATCATCAGAAGAATAATCTTCTAATGACCATGAATATCAATACTGAATTTGACAGGAATCTGACCGAGATGTTGAGATATTTCGCTCTGAAGCAACATAAATAATAATCCTCCACCTGTTCCTCTATCTCCCTTTATTTTTAATCCTTCTCTTTTTCTTATCTTCCGTCTCTCTCATACCTGCACACTGATGGCACTGAGGGCTTTCCGAATAGTTGGGGCTGGGGGTTTGGTCACACTAATGGGTTCAGATGGCTTCCAGTCCAAAACTGAGCTGCTGTCCGACCCGAATGCTGATTCACTGTCCTGAGTCTCTGCTGGCTGTGAAGTAGACACACAGAAGCAGACATTGTGACATTAAAACAAACATCTGACACAGAATTCACATGTTAACACTATGACTTATTTACAACATCACAACCTGAGACTTGTTAAAAGAAAATATTGCATTGCTGCAGTTTCGATGGGCATGCACACTTGTGTCTCTTATTGTCTCACTTCAGTGTCAGAGTTTTTCCCCATCAAACTATCATTGTTGTCATCCTCCCCTTTCTTCTCCTTCTCTTCCTCTTCTTCTTGACCTTTGACCTCCTGCTCTGAGTCGTAGCCTCTGTGTGAACCTCTAAGTGTCGACAGGCCGCTGTCCATGTAGATCTCAGGCAGACTGTCCTCCTCGCACTCGCTGCTGTGTCTGTGCCTCAGGCCTGGGTCACACATGGCCAAGGCCAGAGTGTCACAACTGGGCCGGCAGCTGTACAGAGGGAAATCATCCATATGTTGGCTGAACCTGGGGAAGAGGTCAGGAAATAATCCATGACATAAAACACAAGGTTCAGCCAAATTACAAAGAGCCCTATCCATAGTGTATCCAGCCACTCAGATAGTTTTGTTTTCATTTGCCTGAGTTTTAAAATATCTGTCTCTGAGAGTTCTGCTTTGGTCCCAAAACAATGGTGGAAAACACCATTGGCCCAGAGCCATCAACATTTTTCCTACTCTTCAGTGGTCCACCACCTTTCACCTCCATGGATTTGAGGTGGATGTGTTAACGTTAGAATGGCCTCTGCGTAATTATTTAAGTCTGTAAAGGATCTGTATCAATCACACAGTGTGTGTAGTCTGTGTGCATAATCACAGTACAGTTTACTGTGTATGTGTACATGCATATGTTGTCTTTTTTTAATAATGCTTTTGTCTCGTTTTTCTACATTTGAAGGGAAAGTGTAAGATTACCAGTGCATCTGTACTCATACCTGTAAACCTACAAAGTATGTGAATGGCATAATGTCATACTTATACTAATGCTAAAACACTTTATTACAGGAGTTTTTCTTTCTTTGTGGCCATGACATGATAATGATAATGGTTTCACTTCAACAGAAAAGACTATGTTGATGTCAAAATGTATTTGCAATTTATATCCTCCTTCTTTATCACATTGAGAAAAAACCTTTGTTCCTGAACACCATAGAATCACATGATTCAACTTCTCAGCTCATGAACTTGGACAGCATCTTAATTAAATATCTCTCAGCACATTCAAAACGTACTTTCATACTGTGTAAATGAACAGCAATGTGTTCTAGGAGAAATAAGCCTTCAGTTTCAAGCAAAAACATTTTGATTTGATGTCACTGTGTTCTTAAGCAAAATCCCTTTTTCATTTGCTGGAGATGCAAATGATTTAAACCTGATAAACCTGGTCTGATATACATTTCCTGTAACTGCTAACCAGTTAATTATCCTAAATCTACTGTTAAACCTTAAACTGTACTCGATGCAACTGAAAATAATCTGCTTTACACTTGTAAGTTTGACTTGGTTCTAAAAGGAAGAATTAAAATGCTTTAGGAAAAAGACGATAATATAATATATGGCTTATACTGAAAGAGTAGCATTCACACACTGGTGCAGATGGTATGGTGATATTTGAACAGATATAAATTCAGTCTAGACACTTCTTAACGCTTCTCAACCATCTGCATTGTTTGCAGGTCTTACCTGTCCATTAGTGCATAGGGTGATGTGTAGCAGATGCTTTTACTTCTGCTTCTGTTTATTTCTCCTGGTGATCCACCGTTACCAGACTGTAACACACAACAATTAAAAATAAACTCTGAATGTTACTGCTAAACATCTGTCATATGAACAGGTTTAAGCATCAGAATACCTAATTGTTCTCTCTTTTGTACTGTGAAAAATGCATCTCCAAATATACAGTAGAGAGAGCTGCAGTAAACCTGATTAATCAAATACAATGCTGAGGCCTATTAGACTGCAATTCAACTTTGATGTCCTGCAAAAAAACTAAAAAAAGATTGAAACTCAGCTCAAATCAACATAAGCCTAAATAAATCCAGTCAAATGAGCCAAAAGTGAACTGAATATTTCTATAAAATAGCATCAGAATACCACGTTTATATGTGCACTAACCCAACGAACACAATGGATGAAATAACGTTAGCCTCTTGCAACTTGGAAACTTTACCCTTGAGGTCCTCTCCAAGGCAGCTCTCAGTCCATCGTTGCTGTCATGCAGCTTCCTGTTGGCTGTCCTATCCGCACAGAAAGAAAAGTAGTCATTATTATAATTCTTTATTTTCCCAATATATTTATTTTTATTTCTTGAATATAACTAATATCTAAGTACAATAAGAACTGTCTGACTTACTGCAGAATCTCGATCTGTCTCTCCAGGACGTCTCGCTCATTAGAAAAGTGTTTCATAAACTCCTCATCTCTGCAACAAAAACACCAACAATTGTTTGTTATTATGAATATTAACTACCAAAGTTATGAAAACCTGAATTAGTGCCAGTGGAAGTCTCTTTTTAGCCTCCACAAATTCCCTGACTGAAAACTGAGATGAAATAAGATGAGAGATATAACATGCCGCTGTATCCCAGTTAATGTCAGTAAAACCAGCGCATTTCTTTCACAGCAGATCAACTGATTTACTCAAATATATTACACCTGATGTATGATTATTACATTGTGAAGACCATAACTGAGACGGACTGAGCCGAGGAGGCGGAGTATTATCCTGCCACTGACCCTGTTGCTTCTGTTGCTAAGTAACGCTTATGAAGAAGTTATTGTGTGTGTGAAGTCACTCCAGCATATCCTGTTTCAGCTGTGACAAAACGAAAACACCCCCGGGAAGGAACGGACTGTGTGTCAGTCAGAGGGGGGCGTGGTCTCTGTCTCCGTCTGTCTCTGTCCCTCTGCAGCAAAACATCTCCACAGTGGGGTCGTTTGATAAGCAGATTGAGGACAGATTGATTATATGAATTGATAGTTTTTTATGTTTTAAAATGTATGTAAGTTGGAGCATTTGGAGCCAATGGAGAACAGGGTGCAAATGTTTATTATTCTCAAGTTCACATAAATCTGCAAGTTAGGCGAGATGGAGAAAACCTGTTCTGCAACTCAGTAATTCTAGTTTTAGACTTTCAGAGTTTACACCGGAAGTAAAGAGTGTGTATGCATGTAGAGAGAATGAGTCTTATTCCTTTTTCCTTCTCAATACTGTGATAAATAAAAACGCATCCTCTTATGCATGATCAGCACAGACAGAGATGCTGAGGCCTATTGAACTGCACCTCCACTTCAACATCTTGCAAAAAACTAATCTGCAGAAATGATTAAAACTCAACTTTTCATGAATCAAGATAAATCCAGTCAAATTAGCCTAAACTGATCTGAATAATTATACAAAAAAACTTAAAGAATTTCAACACACAGCATACACAAGGACACAAAACCAGACCAAACTCTAATAAATTCACCGTTCCAAGCTGATGCTTTGATCGGTTAGCTCCGTCTTTAGCGAGTCCATCTCACTGCGCAGACAGGCGACTTCGGTCTGAGACTTCATCAGCTCCTGTTTTAACCGCTGGTTCTCCTGCAGATAGGAGGAATATGAGTGTGTTATAAACAACAGAAAAGTAAGAAAAATGCCTTTGACACCTCCTACAAGATATAATAAAACGAAACATTATGTTATAAATAAGTATATTCGGTCTCACCAGTGTTAGCTCATTGATCTTCTTCTTCAGAGCAGAGCTCTCGTCTTTCACAGTGATGTTCTTGTACTTCTCTTCTATCTGATGGACAAGTTCACGTAGTAAGGATTAATGGTATCTGACTAAAGGGTAGACCTAAATCAGACTGCTCTCATGCTGTAGTTTTGGAAACTGCAAATACTGCACATATACAGTACATACACACTATCATGTTAACTTTAGAGTCAAAATGTCTACTGTTTATCAGAACCGTGTTTTTCCCAAACAGTACAGTACAGTTCAGGAGCCGTTTGTGTTTGTATCTCAGTAGGTCAAATCCTTTTCTCCGGCAGAGCGCTCCTTGTAATGACGCCTGAGCCCTCATTTCATCCGGAGAGTACAACAGTGCATCGTTCGCTTTTTTCTTTAAGAGTTTTATCTGACTGAAGTGATGTGTAGCCTAACGTTTTGCATACTTATCTCCAATCTGATATTTTATATTCATGCACTCATACAACTAAGTTAAAATTCAATTACTGTTAGAAAATAAATAGTATAACATTATTACCATGCACATATTGTCTACATGTTGTCCTACATGCACAACACTGAGCAGAATATACAGCAAGAGGGTTGTGAATATAACTGCTGGACTCTGTATTGACCTACAATGTTGATGGTGTGTTGTAGTGAAAATGAAGTGCAGTCAAACAGGTGAAAAGATTTACCATCTGCATCCTCTGGATTTTACACTGCAGCTCACACATTTCAGTTTCATAACTTCTCCGTAACTCACTCAGTGCGGTCTCTGTTTGCTTCTTCTCCTACACAAAGACACACAGCACAAAACAGAACAAAACAACAAATAATTACTTTCACTAAGACAAGAGTTTATAAAAGTGTGTGTCTGTGTGTGTCTGTTTGTTTGCTCTCTACATTTATGTATCTGTAACACATTAATCTGTGACTATTTTAAGGAAGGTTTTAAACCAATGACGGAGCCTAGCTGGGGAATTGATATCAGCAACTGTCTATCTACAGTTTCCAAAAATAAAGACCTCTCTTATAGGTGTCAGAACATGACTGTGTGCACAAAACAAACAGCAGCTTCTGAGTTAGCTGAGTCAGTGAAGTACACTTACATAAGTTTATACACACACACGCAGTGATAAGAGTTTATATGTTCCCGCTCAAGCTTTAAAGAAACATCATGACCAAAGATAAGGTTAGAGATTCAATTAATACAAGTTGAATAAAACAGAGGGGCTGATGCCTGACCCAGCAGGCGATCTGTACTATTCTGTCACAGTCATTTTCACTTTTCATTTTATGTCACGGCAAGCTAAATATTGTTATCAAATCTTATCATTTCACACACCACCCTGTTTAAAGTGTTTCACCAGACTCCAGCTTTCATAAAACTCACAATCCAGTAGTTTATTATTGATGGAAAAAGATTGAAAACAAAGGCCGACAAGATAATAAAATAACTAGAATTCAAGAATTCAAAAGCTCGCAGTAATTTATGCCTGCCTCATTGCTGACAATTGTGAGAAGCAGAGAATGACAGAAACTGCCACAAATCTATCCCTAAATTTGACTTATCTCATTGTGGCCACTGGCCAAACATGAACTCAAAGATTATCTGGAGCCTCAGTGGTGGCATGTCAGCCAACTTGAATCACCAAGTATGCACCCTGATTCTTTATAGATTATCATTTTCATCCACACATAACCCAACCTTATCATCACAAATAGGCTAAAAGGCTAAAACATGCTCCAGCACCTCTATCTATCTACTGTAGCTACTGTTTCCTTTCTAGGATCCACAGAGTTGTGAAATCCATCTGATCAGCAGGCGTGTCTGAGTTTGGCTGAGTAATCTGATATTCAGCCATGTACGTTTGTTTGACATAAGGGAAGAGCTGAACAAACGCACCCTGCTTATCGCTTGTACTTACACAAACTCCAGAGAAACAAACACACGAGCTAGGAATATTAAAACAAGATAAAACGTCATGTTTTTGTGTTTAAGGCAGTCTTATGTCTGAGTTTGTCCCACCTGCTCTCGTGTTTTTCTCTCAGCAGCACGAATGCGTTGGTCAATCTCATCATCCATTTCACTGAGCTGCATTGATGCTTGGTCCTGCACTCTGCAAAACAATAACAGGATAACTTCACCATCCATTACCTACTTTATACTGACTTAACCTACTAATGAAAATATAGCTTGCTCTGATCAATACATCATCTACTGGTAGCTCTACAGGTTACAGAAAGCTGTAGCCCCAACAAGACCTTCAAATTTGATTTTATAAATATCAGATCACTGTCTGCCAAAGCCTTAATAAATAAGGATTTGATTCTTTAGCATAGTCTGGATATAATTGGTTTATGTGAAACATGGCTTAAACCAAATGTTTTCTTACCATTACATGTTGCTCTGGGTAGGCAAGGTGGGAGTGTGCCCTTAATCTATAAGTCTATTTTCAATGTAACCTGGATGTCACATCATTTCCTTCTCCTAAATTCTGATATGCTGAGATGCTGGTCTTTGGCCCTACTCAACACTAGTTTGATCAAGTAACTAACTCTCGACAACGGTGTCACTTCTCAAAGTTCTCAATCTTGGTGTTCCATTTGATCCTACCCTCTCTTTAAATCAGCACATAAAAAAAAAAAAACCAGACTGTAGAGTTTACTTTATGGAGAAATCCGTTTTCTGCAGGACAACACAAAGATCAACAGGCAGATGAGCCAACATCAAGCAGTTATACAGTGTTATCAGCACTGTTATTCCCTTTCAGTATACATAAGATGTTATAATGTTTAAACATATTCACACATTCTCATGTTTTGTAGTCCTACTGTCAACGAGAGGAACTTCTCTTGTCTACCCATGTGTACCCCATCAAATGTCATTACGGTTACTTTAATAGCAGCCTGTCTTTTACCAAACAGTTTTAAACAAAAGAAGAAGGGAAGCCATAGTTATTGTAGAAAATAGTAATTAATTAAACAATCAATCAATCTGTTTTACATCAGTGTCAGATCTTCATTTCACTTAATTTGAAGGATGCAAGTGAGTGTTTGTATACGTGTCTGTTTGTTTCCCACCGTTTTATGGTGAGGGCCAGGTTCTCCATCTCTGAGTTCTGCTGTTTGATCTCTTTGGTGAAGTTTGTGACGACTTTCTCAAACAGATTTATCAGTCTGGGCTCAGTCAGACTGATGTTCTGGTACAACGCAGCTGCTTCTTCATTCCTAAAAAGACAATCAGAATTTGAAATCAACTTTGTATTGTAGTACCGGCATGTGACACTGTACTGTTTTCCCCTAACACAGGGGTCTTCAACATTTTTCAAGCCAAGGATGCCTTAACTGAGACATAGATGGATCAGGAACCCCCTACTATATATATTGTGTAAAATGAAGTTGCATATTAAACTAGGCATACAATAAAATGTGGGCAGCCTAAAGCCTTTATACCTTTTAAGTGCATAGAATAGTAAGCTATTAAAATTATATTTGTTGGCATGATTTTATTAATTATATTTTAATGTTAAACATACATGTGGCACAGTGAATCCTTAGGAATAGTCTCGCTTTGCCAGACCTTCCTCCACAGCGCTGCGGAGGAAGGTCTGCCTAGTCCACACAGCATTCCTGGATGGGAGAAAAACATGCTCTGGTTTATTGGCATTTCTTTAAACCAATCACAATCGTCAAGGGCGGAGCTAAGTGCCGGACGGAGCAACGGTGCCGCTGCAAAATAGCCTCGGGAAGGAACTTGTTTTGGTGGAACGTGTACGTTTAAAAGTTGTTTTAGTCGTGCAACAGAAAACTCAGATTGGACAGATAGTCTAGCTATCTGTCTGGATTTACCCTGCAGAGATCTGAGGAGCAGTTAACCATAGTCCTCATAAATCCACCGGAGTTTAGAATTCCAACACAAAGAAAGCGGAAGGTAACATAGTGGCGGTAAAATTTCCAGCGCCACAGTATCAGAAATAGGGCAGACGCACAACAGGGTTTCCGCTATGTACACCGCGCACCACCGCTCCTTCAGCTGTTTATGAAAAGTCATAAACTCGTAGCGCCGTCTGCTCTACTGAACTCAAGCAACTGTCATCCGCGCTCTCTCCCCCTAGGGTCAGCAGAGCAACTGGAACAGTGACAGGACGTCATCACTCGCGAAGTTATGGCAACCAAATAAACAACAGGGCGAGTACTACTTCACTAAATAAGTGATTAACAGCGACAAAAGCTGCGACATGAAATCCGCACTCACACCCGTGAAATATGACAGCTACAGTTTATTGGAAAATAGCATTGTGATGAATTTACTGTCCCAGACCCCAATTTAATCAGACCCCAGATGAGACAAGAAGCTAACGTTAGCCACACTGCTGTGACAGCCCCTCTGTCTCTGAATTGCGCTGCAGGAGTCTGTGTGTATTCCTCCGACACGCTGTAGTAACATTACTGATTTAAAACCGTTTTCCAGGTTAGTGGGGGTGCATACCGCTCAAAACCAACATGAAAAATGTAGCTAGTAATGTTGACTCAGTTTTTGTTTAGTTGTTAAACTGTGTGTAAAATGAGCGGTGACGCTAAATCACCCTACGGTACCGTCTATTTTCTGGATGGTTTCAAGGTAACGGTCGTGGATATAGACTACCTTAGGATCAACTGTATCTGTGGATGGCTACCTTAGTGACTAGCTTAGTTATAGGCCATTAGCCGATCATCAATGTGTTTTTCTTCCGAAAATAGGCTGATTAATATTTGCCAATATGTTGGATTCATGTTAAGACATTTTATTTTTTTTTTTAACTTTCAAAAAACTTTGTAACCCTTGCAGTAACTCTAAGGACGCCCTATGGGTCCCGGACCCGCTGTTGAAGATCTCTGCCCTAACAAGATTGTTCTGTTTCATACAGAAACTGAAGTTAACACCAGTGAACTGGGAGTAAAACATGTCTACTTTGTCAGCTCTACAATGTTTGACAGGTGGATCAGAGAAGCCAGTTGTTTTATTGAGTCGAACAAAGTGAAACCAAATTACAAGAGCTGTATTGTATTGGACTGTGATTATTTGAAGTGTAAAGGAAGAGTTTGACATTTAGGGAAATAAGCTTATTTGCTTTCTTCCTAAGAGTTAGATTAGAAGATCAATACCACTCTCACATCCGTCACTTCAATATGAAGCCAAAACAGCAGCCAGTTAGCTTAGCTTAGCACAAAGACTGGAAACAGGGGGAAACAGCTAACCTGTCCAGAGGTAGCAAAATGTCCACCTACCAGCACACTCACTGATCAACACGTTATATGTCGAGAGTGAGACAGAGAGAGAGAGAGAGAGAGAGACAGTCACTGCCACGCCTAGTGGTTAGTTGCTCCAGTTGCTACTCCTTTGTGAAACTGAAACCATTACATAATAACGCCAATGCCTGAGGTCTCCTCAAAAAACTTAATTCCCAAAATGATTAATTATTTCTTTAAAAACATAAAAATAAAACCTTTTAAAAAATGACAACCTTAAAGTATTTGGATGTTCCTGTGTATTGTTGTGCATTTCTAGTTTAGTAGATAAAGTTTTTTTGATTGCCCAAAAAGATCACTAAACAATGAATGAAAAAGTTAATAGTGGTCGGATTAGCTGGAAAACTTTCCATTTATGTTTCTACAGCGTATACGGGCCCATGGAAGACAATATTCTGTATAACTTAACTCAATAACTATTTTTAAAGTTGAGTCTACAACCATTTCATCACATTGTTCAATACATAAAAGACGCACAGCTAAAAATAGAACAAACAAATTACTTGATTGCTACCAGTATTTTTGATGCACACTTTGTTTCACTTTATTTGCCAGTGACACATAACGCATAACTACATTACAGCACATACCAGTGACCACAACAAAACAATACAGAAACCAGGATGTGTCAATGTAAAACCTAATCACACAGTCTATCTCATGCATGTTGTACTGAAGTCATTAAAATGATACAGTAATAAAGTGTCCTGTGTCAGTGTGTTTGTGTGTGTTTGCCTTTTGACAGGGCGGACTGGTTGTAATGTTAAAGCATATAGACACTGCTGCTTGTCTGTCAATAACTCACGGTGACACAGCGCGCTGCAACATCATAAGTACCAAACACAAACTCAAAACAAAAAATACACAAGCACAAACAGTTTCTATGTACGTTGTACATAGAAACTGTTATAATTGATGTGATCATGCGTTCAGGACAGTTCAGGATAGCTGTTTAAGTCGTAGAAAATAGCTCTCCTCCTGAGAATATCTTAAGGTATTATGTACACAGAAAATGCTAATGTTTTGTTTGTGTTATTCATCACAGGATTATAGTCCTGAAGTCGAAGAAATGGCACAGAAATAAGTCAAGTGACCAAAAGTTTTACTCCCTATTCAACCTTGTTTTTCTGTTTGTTATTTTTATTTCCTTCGCGCATCTCCCCTGAATTCAACAACAACATGATAAATTGTTCCTCATTAGTTTGGGAGGAGCCTATTAACATAAAGCCAGGATACAGAATAAATGGATATTTAGCACGTATTTACGTTAACACAATCAAAAGCCCGAAGCATAGGGAAGCCATAATTCAGACTTCTGAAACAGCTGCATGATGAGGTGCTTTTGACTTTAAGACATTGTTTCCACACAAATATGGTGTTTACAAATGAATTTCTAAAAAATTAATATTTCTGGAGCATTTAAAAACTAAACCAAATGAGGGAAGCAGAGGAGCTGTCTTTTGGTGCAATATTAGTCACTGTCTCAATCAGCTGAGAGATTCAATTATGTAAACCAAAACACGCAACTCATTACATCAGCATCAGTCAGTAATACAATGATCAATAGGATTGCAATTGATTTTTTGCTCTCGATGTCTCTATCTCGTAATCACATACAATATTCTTTCATAACCTGAAACTTGCCTGAAGTCAGTGAGCTGTTTTCCAAATTTGTATCTCTCAGCTGACAGCTTTAACAGTGACTGCAAGTGTTTGAAGATAAGAGTGTATTTAGCAGACAACACCACTGTGACAATCAATGTCCTGATGTCACAGCAGCATGAGGATGAGTCCCATGCCAGGCCTACACACACACACACACACACACACACACACACACACACACACACACACATACACATACACATATGGAGACACACTTATACAGAGACAGGACTGGGTACCAGTTGAAATTATTCCAGAATGTTGCCGATTCAATACCTGAGTACTGGTGCTGCACAGAAGAATTCCGTGAAATGAACACGGTCCCTTAAGTTAAGGAAAAGGTCGTGGGTGGGCTTACGTTTCCATGACACGCGGGACAACGGGACGGTTGGATTAAGGAAAAGAATAATTGGTTGGGTTTAGGAAAAGAATAACGGGACGCGGGACAACAACGGGACAGTTGGGTTTAGTAAAAGAAGAAAGCGACAGTTGGGTTTAGGAAAGGTGACACGCAGGACACGATCCCCGGTCTCCTGGGTGAAAGTCCTGTATTTGACCCATCCACCATCCCAACCAATCTCCCTCTGCGGACTTTTGGACTTTCATACTACTCGCTACCGTAGTTGCTCTTAATGCTACGTCATCTTCTCATTGACTTTACATTGGTATTGTTTTCCGTGGTGACCACACAGAATTTTCACACATTCCGTGCCACCACCACGTAATGCGGTGTTAACAGTTTGTGATCATTTCACGGAATTCTGTGAGACCAGGATGGGTGCTCATATCAAAACTAGGAACTACGACCACAAATGTTAAATGTTGTCTGAAAACAAGCAGCTGTGCAAGAACTTTGCCAAAAATTCTAGTAAACTAGAATTACCGCTTTGAGGTTGTAGGCTTCTAGCAACCAGTCAAGTTGCAGATCCATGACTGTCCAGACTCATTTAATATATACGTAGTAAAGACTTTGAAGCAATTAAAAAAAAAAAAAGATATGTGTATTTTTTGGTGAAACATGGATGCTTCACACACTTCACATCTTCAACCTGGCAGCACAGAAGATCTATACAATCACCACAGTTTCAAGGTGGACACCCAAGATTAGAGTCAACTATTTGGTATCTGACCAAATGTGAAATCACAATCTCCCCTTCTGTGTCTGAGGTATGGCTCTGAATAATGGCAAGAAAAGTGTTTTTGCAGAACATTATGATGTCACAGTGAAGTTGACCTTTGACCTATTGAATATTAAATGTCATCACGTCATCCTTTTATCCTATTAGACATTTGTGTGAAATGTTGTTAGAATTAGCGTATTCATTCTTGGAGTTGTGGCCAAAAATGTGTTTTGTGAGTCCACAGTGACCTTGACCTTTGACAACCAAAATCTAATCAGTTCATCCTTGAGTCCAAGTGGATATTGTGAAGAGTTTCCCTCCTGAGATATCGCGTTCACAACAATGTGACGGTCATAACTTATTCTGATGTTTGTACAATGTTTTTCTTTTGAGCTGCTGTAGCACAGGAATTTCCCCAGTGTGGAATTAATAAAGTCTATCTTATCTTATCTTATTTTAAACATATTTCATCAGTTTGGCCGTTTTAATGTGTGACTTTCTAAACATTTGATATTGAAAAAAATATTGTCATTATATTATTATACTTAATATACTTACATTGATGTCAGCCATATCACTCAGCCCTATATACATATACTCTGTGGTGCGATACAAAATATAATGGAAATTTTAATCATCACCATATTAGGCCTACAGTAATTCAATTCAAGTGGAAGCTGTGTGGCGTGATCTCACCCTATCATTGGAACAGATATGACTCAACGACTCAATGAGAACTTATTTATTTATCTTTGGGTTATAATGAGAATATAATGAGTCTTCAGGAAAACAGACACACTCAAAACAAAAATATGTAAACACTCAAACACACTTACACCCAGTCACTGTCACTGTTTTTCTGCATATTATTCAAACAACATGCAGTTGTATCATTAGTACTGGAGCTGTTTTAAAAAGGCTCTACTAACCTGTTTTTATGGATTTCTCTTTTAATAGGCTAATGTGTGGATTTCCTTCTGGGGATTAGGCTATGTCTCACCATAACCTTTAAATGCACACTGCGATCACAGTTGAACACATTCAAATCATCTAAAGAATTTCCATATTTTAAAGACATCCACCCATCTGTAGCCTATCAGTAGCCTACTACCTCCCTGCGCTCTCACCTGGGGATGAACTTGGCCTGCTCGCCCAGCCTCCTCTCGAAGTTCTCCCAAGCGGCGGACACGTCTCCTCCGTTCGAGTCCATGATCTCTCCGTAGCGGAAGCCGCTGATGAACTCCAGCAGGGTGATGGTTCCGTCGTTGTCGACGTCCAGTCGGTTAAATATCCGGTCCGCCTCGGCCACGGACACCTGCAGTTCAGCACAAATGGTGAGGAACTCGTTTCTCTCGATACGCCCGGAGTTGTCAACGTCGTAGACGTGAAAGAGGCAGCGCAGCCGGTCCTGCTCCTCTGCACTCATACCCCTGATGGAGGATTGTGGCTGACTGGAAAAAAAGAAGGCGTTTTAGTAAATGAAGGTGATCTAGACGAGCAAATCCAGAAACTCGTCAGTACTGTGAACGTTTTATTCTCGCGACACCCGAAAACTGCAAAAAGAAAGTATTCCTCCCAACTTCCAGACTTGCTCGCTCTTATCCAAACATTTTGACAGCTGTTACGCATTTACAAATAGTCCAAACAAGGTAATCCACCTTAAACCATTAAACCGCTCAATAAATCAAACGTGGAAGCTTCGGCCTCTGTGTTAATACAAAATAATGTCCCGGTTAACCAGCTGGACGAACAGAAAAACTGCTGTCTGACTCAGGTAACGTGTCAGCCATCTGTAGCCTACCTGAGTTTAGTGCGTGTGTGTGTTTGTGCAGTGCGTGCGCGTGCGTGTGTGCGTGCGTGTGCGTGTGTGTGTGTTCACTCCTCTCTCACCTCAACAATAGAGGAGGTCTGGGCTTCAGGCCAAATGAAAGTGCTATCATTGTGGAGAAAGTCTAATAGCCTGTAATGTAGTTGAATAAACTTTAGAAATTATAGAACCAGAGATTATTTTTTTTAGCCTACCTGAGGCGCATGTAGGCCTATAAATATTGCCACACTGTAGGCTACTGCATGTAATTTGCATGTCTGAAAACAACTTATTCAAATCAATAAAATGACTTTAGTTTTTGTTTTAATGAATTATCTACTTTCTGAAAAGGTTTTATCCATTGCATCACATGAAGCTCAAAAGTAAGACAAACCGAGAAAAACAAAGAAAAGCTAAACTTCTGGGTGCCTGCAAACATATAACCTATTCTGTTTAAACTGGGATCCTGTTTGGAATTTTGCAATATGCCTTTAATGTTTTTCCAAAAAGATACATTTTCCAACTGGGAGGCATCACTTACTTGCATTTAACTAAAATGGAAGGAGTCTCTCTCTGTCTGTCTGTCTGTCTGTCTTTCGTGTTAATATGATCGACTTGACACTTGGCGGGTGTATAGCTGAGGACCCAAGGATGTGCAGTGTCAAGTGCGAGCTCTTGAGAACTTTTGGACACTTGTATTAGTTCTGCGTTACATACACACTGTGTGGTGTATTGAGAAGGGGACCCCTAATTGTTACACTGCCGAACGGCATGCTGGGTATAGCTCGCTCTCCGTTGCTTACTACAGTACATTCAAGAACAGAATAAGAAAGAGAGACCACATTGTTGCAAACTCAAAGAAATCAAGCACCACAATGTGAGAAGCGGATTAACACTTTTGTTCACAGAAATAGCCTGGTCCCAAAGAGCTAGTTATTAACAAAGGACACATATACTCTAGCTTTGCTAGGGGACGCAACTATGTCATGGCAGGTGTATTGCTAAGGACCCAAGGAAGCACAGTGTAGAGTGAGAAGGTGTTTGGATAAGCGGTAAAGCTGCAAGTGGCAATACCAGAGGCCAAGCGGCCCGTTCCGAACAGGCCCATTTTGAATGGGCACTAGTAAATACAATATCCTCTAAGATCAAGGTCCAAGGTCTGAATGTCCAGGTAGCTTTTTCATTACACTCAATAATTTTCATAGTTCAAGCAGTTTCCTTAAATTCCATGAACAAAAGAAAACCCCACCCTTTAGGCCTGTACATGTCTGTGAATAGAGATAAATGGTTCCTTACACTGTGCACAGTCCATTTTCTACACTTACTTTGTACATGTATTTTTTAAACAAACACATGACTTTGATATCTCATTTGGATATGGCCTGTTCCGTGTCGTTTGAAATCTTTGCCTCACTTCCTGAGGACTTCTTGTCCTCTGGTTCTGTGTCATCTTCTTCAACCTTATGCTGTTCTCTGAAGCCGCTGATGAACTCCTCTAAGGTCACCGTGCTGTCTTTGTCGACATCCAGGCGGTCGAATATGCCGTTTATTTCTTGGGACGGGACATGGAGCTCCTGACAAATAGTAGAGAACTCATGTTTTTCAATCCGCCCTGAATTATCCACATCGTAGCTGTGGAAGAGAGAACTCAGGCGATTTTAGGCAAGCCAAAAACAGGTAAATAACAGTGTGGCCAGGATCTGCAGGAGACTTTTTGTTTTCTCTCTAAACCGGTTTAAGTGAATATTATCATAGAAATACAACATTTTATAGTTTTCCTCACTTGCATTTGTATAGCATGTGTGCCATTCACTGCATATGCATTCTGCAAATGTTCATTTTTTCTACAGTATCTTTAACTGCATTCCCACTCAATATTCATTCTCAATTACGTTTCGAAGGAAACATACTTTGTCCCGGATTACGTTTGTTTTTGATGTATAACAAATATGTTTCTAATCAAAGTCCGAGTAGAGAGGAGATTAGGGTGGAGGGCTGAGTCAAACTAACACAGGCCTTTCACCCAGGAGACTGCTGTACATGTCCCGTGTGAAACCAAAATTCAATGTTGACATATTTTAATTCATGTAAATGTATTTATGTAACATACATACATCATTTAGATCGCAAAGCCTACGTAACATACTTAATTTACGATTATAACTTAAGTTACGTAACAAAAGTAGGCTACTTATTTGAACCCAAACCAAATCTTTTCCTCAACCTAACCAAGTAGTTTTGTTTCAATACCCAACAATAACCACATGTTCAAAACTGTGATCATGTTACAACGGGTGCCTGTCGCTGTTACAAGGGTGTATTGAAACCATAGACTGTATATGAAGATAGACAACGGTTCTCAACTTCCTCCTATTCTTAATAATGTAATTGAAATTGCAGTTTAGTTGTATGGGAAATTTTTTTAGGGGTTGCTATGAGTGATGCTTGCATGCATCTTGAATGTAGCAGAGAGCAAACCAGCATGTTAAACTGCATCTTTTCTTGTTTTATAGGCGCAATCTTGCAGTAAAAGGGATTGGAGGTAATGGATCTCCAAACACACAGTCAAACACATACAGATACATTCAAATGCACATTATTCATCTCTTAACATAAATAATAATCCTCCTTGAGACCCAGCAGGCCTCATATAGCCCATTACTGTAATATCAAAGGAATAAATGCAGTTATTGTTATGACATTGCTTCTTTATTGCATAATTTTACTCATAGTTACATTTTGCACTTCAATATGTTGTGTGTATCTGTCCAGTTGTGTGCAGATGTTTGTGTGTGAGTCAGGGCAGAGGGTAAACTTTAACAGTAGCGTTAACCTCTCTGATCTCTCTCTCAGCGGGGAGATGGCCACAGCCGTAGAGATGCAGCACCTTCAACCTAAAGAGAGAGAAACACGGAAATAGCAAATAAGTGTGCTAATACGTCACAGTGCTTTTTTAGGTTTTCTAGCTGAAATGTATCACACGGTTAGATGTTTGGTGTTGGTAATTCTGGATTATAACTCCCATAATTACACCACTAACAGCTGATACATTTTGTAAGACAGCACACCAAACAGTTGGTCACTGTATTCATGGTGTACACTAGGCTTTACTTTGGTCACCACTCAAATGGATTTCATGCTCTGCTCATCATAACAAAGAGAAAGGGCCTTTTGTTGCATGTTTGGTAATTATTATATCTTATGAACGTCCTAAAGAAATATTGTAATAATAAGGCAGATACAGGGTATCCATACAGTCATATATCTGTTTGGCTATCTGTTTAAATCTAAATGAAGCTATCTTATTTGTGTGTTTACCTCTTGCAGCATCTGCAGAGCTTCAGTATATTCTCTAAGGTGATGTGGCAGAAACTGAGTTTGACAGTACGGAGGTATCTGCTGCAGTAATTTGCCAGCAGAGTAACCCTGTATCACACGTGCACACAAAAAACATTTCTGTAAGTTACATTAACATGTTACTCATCAGTTTCATAGATGATATCTGGGGATGTAGCAACAAGGCTACTCACAGTCACAACACAAAGAAATATACAGCTCAGTTTGTTGTGTGACATGTGTTGTACCCTCTGTTTCCTGTGCCAGTGGAGCTGAGATCCAGCTGCTGAAGTCTTCTACATCCCAGAGCTAGAGATTGAACTCCTGCATCTGTTACTGCCTTGCAGCCACTCACGTCCAGAGATCTGACACACAAACACACACAGACATCCGCACACTATTGTTGCTAACTGTCGAGATGTTAAGACAACATTAGTCAAGACTACCAACCAAAACTGGACACACATGAGTACAACTTAACACAAAACCTGCAGTACACACTACATCTGTTGGTACAAATCCTTCTGACATTTCTGTTTCTTTTTCTTAGGGATAAGGTTAGACAACACTACGTTAAAGTTAGGGTACGTCTCAAAGGAATTAATGTCAGTCAATACCTAAGCATGTGGCTCAAGTTTATGTGTTTGTACCTGATACAAGGTGTGTAATTGCGGATGCTGTGCAGTGTCAGGTCAGTGACTCCAGGGCAGGAACTGAAGGTCAAACTCTGAAGTTCGACACAGTTCTGAAGCAAAGTGTCCACTGCAGCATCAGTAACCTGTTTACAGTAAAGGATAAAGCAGAGAGCATATTTCAATCTCTTTGAGACTTTGTACCGTAACATTCAGAGATAAAATTTATTGATCATACAAAGCTGGAATTTCTAAGTCACAAAATGTCAAACTTACCACATGTAGTCCAGTGAGATTTAGTGAAATGAGGCATTTGAGCTGTGATGTCATCACTGTGAGACTGTGTATGTTGACTTTTGGTACCTGTCCGATGTTAAGATGCTGAAGGCCAGGACACATCTGAAACACAGAGACTACAAGCTGTACATACTTCTGAAAAACATATTGTGTTGTTATGTTGTGCAATATTCAAATCTACATTTCTTGAGGAAAATATAAAGACAAAAGCACGAAGGCTATAGGAGTCTTTTTTGCATGCTAAAGCATGTTTGAGACATATTTTAGAAATAGACACTTTTCGAAATAAAGTGTTTACTTTTCAAAATAAAGTACCTCATATACTGTCTGTAGACAGGATGGAGTAAGGAACTGACAGCCAAAGAGCTCCAATCTGCACAGACTGATATGAAAACACACTCACACAAACAGAAACAAACAGACATGTGTACACATCCTGATTATATCTAGATGGATTATTCACTAAAAATGCAGGTGAAAATGTAAATGTAATTCTCAAGTCCACTTCAAGAGATGAACTAAGACACATTCTTGACAGATGAAAAATACAGCCACACAACCAAAATCATCTTCTGCTGTACACTGACAGTAATATAGAAATATAGAAATTTTGATACTGACGTTTCTTTGTGCCTCATGACGAGTTTCATCAGTGGGTCATCAGTGATATGACAGCCATTCAGGACAACAGATTTTAGCCGCAACCTACAGGGAAGATAAATGAAGGATTAATACTTTCCTTTCCTTTCAGTTTATTTGAAAACCTATAAATCAACAAATATGGAGATTGTTGTTTTTACTGGACAACAACAACATGGCCTCACCATATATACTGAGTCAACCAGCATGCCCCCTTTTGTGTGTGTGTGTGTGTGTGTGTGTGTGTGTGTGTGTGTGTGTGTGTGTGTGTCTGTGTCTGAGACCAACCAAGGGGCATCAGATGGACTCTGTTCTCTCAACTGGAAGATCTGGACTTCGCTGACGACGTGGTTTTGGTCTTGCACACGCATCAGCATATAAGAGAAAACCAGTCGTCTTAACAACTTTGCACAGCAAATAGATCTTAAGATCAACCAGAAGAAGACAGCTGATGATGCTAAACATCCCCCCCCTCCACCCCCACAAATACAAATAGAAGACACAAACCTACCCATGACCAACCATTTCACTTACCTAGGCAGCATTGTCAGCCATGATGGAGGAGCAGGCAACGACATCATAAGCCGACTCAGCAAGGCCCAAAACACCTTACAACTGAACTAAACATCTAAACGTCTGGAAGTCTTCCCAGTACAGCACCAACACCAAGCTGAGACTGTACCAGAGCTGTATCCTGTCTACCCTGATATACGGCTCTGAGTGCTGGCGAACAACTGAAAGCGATCTCCACAAACTGTCGACCTTACACACCAAAAGCCTACGTAAAATAAAGAGAATATTCTGGCCCAACACCATCTCCAATCAACTTCTACTCAGCCAGTGTAAACATGACAACATGGCTACCATCATTATGAGAAGGCTATGGAAATGGATTGGACATGTAATACGTAGAGAGCAAGAAAACATCATGTGAACTGCCCTTCACTAGACACCAGATGGCAAACGTAAAAGAGGCCGACCCAAGAATACCTGGCGTAGGACGATGGAGGGAGAGCTGAAGACCCTACATCACACCTAGGGCTCTATAAAGACACTGGCCCAAAACAGACAAGAGTGGAAATCCTTTGTTGCTGCCCTACATGCCAACAGGCATAATGGGCAGTAAGTAAGTAAAGTATATAGTATGTGTGTGTGTGTGTGTGTGTGTGTGTGTGTGTGTGTGTGTGTGTGTGTGTGTGTGTGTGTGTGTGTTTGTGTGTGTGTGTTGTTTTTTAATAAAAACTGACCCTGGGCAGCAGTCACTCAGAGCTTTCACTCCTGTGTCTGTTGCTCCACTCCAGCTCACGTCCACACTGGTCACATGATGACACAGCTGACCAATCAGAGGCAACATCTGGTCCCCATGGAGACAATGACCAGTGCAACTTATGACCTTGAGTTCCTGTAATTAACAAATGGCAGGAAAGATATAATGTGGACTTTTCACATAGTTAATGTAGAAGCAGAGTACACTCTATTTCTAAAAAAGGGAGTTTGTACAGTATGTTATTAGTAACATTATTATTTATATCACAATTAAAAGGGTATAGCTGTGGTGATTTACTGTTTATGTACACTTTATGTACTGTACTTAATATGTTTTGTTGACATTGACAGCAGGCAGACAGATTCAGGATGTGGGGGTCAATAAATTCACAGTGTCAATGGAAAAATGGAAAATAAATCTCATTGGCAAAACATTCCCTTTCTTGCCTTTCAGGATTTCAGGATCCTTGGAGGATTTTTAACATAACACAGTTAGCAGCACAGTGGCTTATTGATTAGGAGGATCAAATCCTACAGTTTGAGGGCCATGCTGTAAAGTCATGTGATGGCAGACATCCAAAAAGCTTTCACCAAACATTCACCCATTACAGTGTTTCTGACTGTAAATAACCCTACAATTATGTTTTACCTTCAGAAAGTTTCTACACAGAGTGAAAAACATCTCCAGCCCACAAGAGGTGAGAGACAGGCCACTGCAACTGTACAGACACAGACTGCGAGGATGACGTCTGCCCACACAGAGTAGCCACCAGTCTGTTAGGTTGGAGTTTTCAATTCTCAGATTTCTCCCTTCAAAGAGAGAACAATGTAATGTTCAGTATTTGGTAGTATGTACCTGTTTTAGTGATTCAAAACGTTGGCTCTGACCTACAGTGTGTGTACAGGTATGAGAACATGTGATGGTGCAGGTCTGTATGTTTGTCCAGGGAGTGGTACAGTACAGCACTGCACTGGAAATACTTACATCATGAGAACACACCATGTGTTGTGACACATTTTAGAAATCCTACTTGGAAAAGTTCAGGACATCCCACTGACCTATGTCATTAACTCCAATGTTTTACCTGAACCTTAAAAGGCCAAACAGCTTCACTAACACCATTTATTAGCCAAATATTGTTTTAACCCTCATGTTGTCCTTGGGTCAAATTTGACCCGAAGTTTCTACATCAGAAATGTGGGTTTCTTTCAAGAAAATTGCCCAAAAATAACACGGATGGTGCCATACAACACTCTTTGCAAGTAAAGTTAAGGATCTGGAATTTTGGTTGTTATATGTTTTTTTTAGCATTTGGAAAAAAATTAAATGGTTTCAAAACAGTATCCTGACTAAACTTTGACAGTCTGTGATTATCCACTAAATCGTAACTATTTGTCAAAATAATTCATAATTTCATCTTTTTTAATAGCATATAAATGAGGTTTATTGATTATGAATTCCAAAAATAAGTGTAAAACTAGTAGTAATAAGTTGATGTTAGTGGTGAATCCGGTGGGAGTGGAGAAAAAGGGCTGAAAAAAGCATCTAAAAAAAAGAAGGGTAAATTGTATTTATTTTACAAGTTGCGTGGGCGACGGGAAGACAACACAAGGGTTAAGTGTCTACGTTGCAGCGGGCTGACTCACAGAGTGAGTGATCAGTGGCCAGTGTGTGCAGGCGGTTGCAGACCTGCAGCACTCTGCACAGATCACTGTGAGGCAGCAGAGACAGGATGGACAGCCACACCTCATCAGGCAGAGACAACCAGCAGTCACAAACAGGGAGACCTGCTGGCTGACAGGCACAATGACACGTAATAACTCAGACAAAACAGATATTTAACAGAAAGTCAAAGCATTCTCTTAATTACAAATCCTTCTGAAATACTGTAGTGCCATAGGCTTTTAAGCATGTGATGAATGTGATCATATTACATGTAGATTAACATATATCATCATAATAAACAATGTGTAGAAATAAAGATTTCTTACGCTGTATTTGCCAGTTTGTTTACATGGACATGTACCTGTAAAGGCAAACAAATAATTATATATTGATGTTTTATCTGGCTATAAAAGTTATAATTCTTAGGACTTTTGTTTTTATCGCTTAAATTGGAAAGAAATTAACCATCATTGAAGGTTACTAAAACGTTTACTTTTGGAAGTCTTTATGGAAGACATAATCAGTTTAGTTCAATAGCCCTTCCTCCATCCATCTTTTTTTCCCGTCACTTGTGACTTTCGTTAATTAACCGCTACAATTTGAAACAAACATTTTTTTAACGTTAACTAAAAACTGAAATGACATTGTGAGGAATTGATGTGTGTCCAAATACAGGAGATGAGTCAGCATAATGAGAATGTGAGAACAAGTTTTTGTCTCCACAACATGATAAGTACAAGTACACACACAGAACTCTTTCTTTAACTCTAAAATCCCCTTTATCTTATGACTTGCTGCTGCATCCGATAACTTGTGGAATTCATTTCATAATTCCACATATCTGGGTTGTGTGACACCACAAGTATAAACCATGAAAACTTAGCCCTTCATATGACTTGTTGGTGACTTTGGCTTTTAAAATTAATTATTTTTTACTCACCCGAGGCTGGTAATGTTGGTCTGGGGTCATCATGAAGAGGTGTGTGTGTCTCTGTAGATGGCAGACATTTGTGTGTGTGACTGCAGGCTGAAGTAGGTTTCACTTTGTCCTCTGGTGTGTGTCTTTTTGTGTGTTTGTTTACTCCTGATGACGGAGGTCTGCAGGAGACAGGGGGATGTTCAGCTTGACACAAGAGTAAAGCACGATACATTTAGAAAACATTTCATCAGCCACGTAGAGCTAATGTGACAGAGCCATAAATTCCTTTTGGAAAAATTTCGATATTTTGAGAGTAGATATTTTTTTCTATCAAGAAGTGCATTCACTCCATGTTTTAATGTGCAGCTTAGTTTTGTTGCTTGTTATCAAATTGTGGATCCATTATTTGCAATAAGACTCAAAAATGAAATTGCTGAATGGGTGAAGAGGATGAGGAGTTATTTAATAAGCTGAATTGAGGTCAATTTGAATGGTTTATTTTAGTGTGAAGGTACAGTAACAAATTCAAATTGATGTTCATACATATGTTTGGCTCCTTATCTGTTACCTTTGCAATATTTCTTTATTGGTTGGACAAGACAGGGAGACACTTGACTTTTCACAGAGTCTCAGTGAGGATCCTTGACCATCTTTTGTGTTTTGACCTTTGACACTTCTCTGACAACCCTTGACGTCTGGATTACATTCGATTCTCTCTGAAAACAAACCTGAATCGAGAAAAGACAGAGGCAAATCACACAAGGACACACACAGAGACAAACACTTGCAGTATTTTCATGCACACTCAAGACCACTTAAAAAAGACCTCTTAAAATGAAGAAATGTTTTCTTGTGGCCTCGTCATATACTGTATACGTCAATGATTTGTGAATAGTTCCCCCAAAGAGTCATTAAATGATTTTAGAGGCATGAGGAAGTAAAAAAAAACGACTAAAAGTGAGAGAAAAGTCTGAAGTGTTCATTTCTTTCCTGTCCTGTAAATCAGTTTTATTTTGTGAGGAGACCTGACCCGCAGGTTAGGAGCCACAGCTCGCAACAGTAATGGGTGGCCCTGGTACAGCATTTAAATATATTCCAATTAGGCATGGGCCTGTTACCGGTTTCAAAGTATACCGTGGTTTGAAAAAGTCATGGTTTCAAAACCACTAAACTTTTCTGTCATACCGTTCCTAAGGTATGAGCTGTTTTATATGAGGCTTCAAGGACAGAAAGTGCAGTTTAGAAATCCCTCTCCCTGCCAGTGTGCAGTGTGTTTAAAATAAAATGCATTGTGTTTTTTTTTTAACGCAACCGCAATACCGTGAAACGGTGATATTTTTCCTGAAGGTTATCATACCATCAGAATCTTTTAACAGCCCATGCCTAATTGGAATACATGTCTGCCTTGATTATGACATTAAATACCTGGGTTAGTGGTGAGTGCAGCATTCTCTTCTTGAGATCTGTCCTGGTTTTTATTAATGACATCTGAACTCCTCTTCCTTGTGATTTCTGCAGCTGTAACCCTTTTGCTTCCTGCCTTATTTAGATGTTTTTCAATCTGAGGATTTTGTGGTGCAAATTCTTCAGATGTCTTTCTGTCATTTGCAGGGGAATCTATGAAGCATCCCGGTTCGGTATATTGTCTTACTCTGAGGTGATGCAATTGATCCACACAAAGCTGGTATCGCTCATATACAGTCAAAGTTGGCCATGTTTTCAAATGACAGCTGATGTTTGAAGTCTTTTCCATTCGTTCCTGTGTCTTCTCTGGCTCACTGTTGCTCATGTTATTCTTTGCATACAATGCAAAAGCTGAGCTAGATTCTTGTTCTTCATTTATCGTTCCCTTCCTTTCGCCCATCCTAGCATCCTCTAGTTCCTCTTTCGCAACTTTCATCTTTATTCCCACTTTCCTCTCAACCTTTACTTTTCTGAGCTCCATCTGATGTCCTGATATGTTTCTTTCTGGCTGAGCTCCAGCTGTTTTATAACTCAGTTTCAAGTTACTCCCGGTGCCAAACACCATGCTCTCCATATTGCTCCAGCACAATGTGGATTCTTTAACCGAGCATGTTGCACCATCTGATGCAAGCGTTTGATTTGTGTTTCTGTCTGATAAGCTGGTGTGTGGTCTTTGATTGAACAGACCGCTTGTTCTGCAGTTGTTGTCTTGGCTGGAAGTTTGTTTATCGGTGACATCCTGTAGCTCCTTACTTTTCACATTTTCAGGAGTTTCTCTGTACTCCTTATCTCTCCCCCCTGGGGTAAAGGAGGGGATAAAGGGATCATCTGGAAAAGCTCTAAATACCTCATTGACACCTGCGGTACAGGAGACAGGATGATAGTATTTAGCGGCAGATGAATGCTTATATGCAGGTGATTTTTTCTCTGTATTCCTCCGCTCTTCATTGGCCAATATCAAGCTGTCAGCTCTGCAGAACTCGTGGTGACCCTCTGACCCACTACTGAGGAAACTTTGAGCCCAGTCCAACACATGCCTAAGCTTCTGCTGCTCACTAAAGAGAGAGTCACTGAGAAGATGAAGGTTCAGCTCCTGGTTGATGATCCGTCTACAATTCCCAGAGTCCTCCAGGAGTTCAGACACAGTAGGTCGCTTCTCCATAGTTGAAAAGTCATCCGTGGCTAATGTTTTATCAGATTTCTTCATTCAGTCATATAGTCTGCAGGGTTATTTTCTTTCTCCATATAACGCCACATAGTCTTCATGCATTCTTCTTCTGTCATTCATTTGCTGTTTTGTGGAATGTGTTGTTTTCCTTCCAGGAAATGGATGCTCAGACTGTATACATTAATGTCTTACACTGACGACACTGTCCTGTTAAAACAGAAGAAGAAAAACAACTATTTATGTATTATATTTGATGCACTACCCAAAAGTAACCATCGTGCAACACACCTATTAATGTCTCTATGATTGAGAGGTGAATTTGTCTGTCGAAGCAATAAAACAAAAAACAGCTACACTACAGCACGATCCAGCTTAGAACAAGTCACTCTTACCTCAAACATGTCCTCTCTATTTATTTCAGTACAATTCTTCTTTTAGAGTAGGTGTAGTAGAACTTACTTGACATCTTTGGATGGAGAAGTTTTAAACTTGACACATTTTCTCATCCAATAGAGAATAGACTGATGTCTAGATGTCTAGAGTCTAGTGTTGATGGTAAATGTTTGAACACTCCTTGTTTCCCAGAAATCACAAACATCACCATAGAGATACCAACACAAATTGCAATCTCACTTTCACACCACATGAGGGAGCCAAAACTTTAAGAAAGTTTGGAGAAATTGTCTTTCTTCTCAGGTTCATACTTCAATGTGTGCTGACAGGATGATAGAAGAAATAGAATAATTCTGTATTTAGGGATCGAGATGCTTTTGGATGCTTCAGAGATTAAACCTAAACCTTTAATTTATTAACCACAACAAACAAAAAAAGAATCCACGCAATAGGCACAACATTTCAATATATATTCATTAGGGAGCTTTATTGTGGCAGTATTAACATATAAAACAATCCATGTTTTCTTTTATAACATACAAACATTCAAAATTTTCACTTCACAAAGTTCATAAGGCTTGGTTGTCCCAGAAGAGAGGGGGTCATTACTTAGAGATTGAAAAAAAAGAAAAATTCTGATTATTCTTAAATTATATCTCCCAGAGTTTCTTATTAAAAGAGACTGAATGACAAAAAAGTAAACAAAAAACAATCTGACTAACCAATAAAACAACAAATCAGTTTGACTAACAATCAAAAACAACAAAGTGACCGTGCAAGAGGATCTGCTACTGTACATGCCCACACAACACTGAAATACTATAAACAGCTTATTTTTCTCTTATCCCATGTGATGTCCAATAGTTTTGCATATAGTAGACCTGAGTTCAAATATTTAAAATCTTAAATTAAAAGCAGTATTTGTGTATTAGGTTTAAACAGCTTTGAATTTTGGGTGTTACTTTGACTGATAATTAAAGGCAGGTAATTCAATTTAAGGTTTGTAAATACTTGACTCATGTCAAGAACTTAGTAATAATACCTCAGATATGACATCAACTGGTGTGTGATCTTGATGATGTTTAATCACAGTTTTATGTAACAACAAAAACAAAAGTTGTACTCTCGGTCCATCTATATGCTGTAAAACACAGGAAGTCAGATTCAGTGGCTCAAAACAAGAGCTAAATCTCAAAAGGGTGAAATTCCCCTTTAAAGCCATAGGCTAAACTGATGAATGAGCTACAAACTAATAAAATGCTACAGTGTCATATGGGGCCAAAGATCTGTTTTTAATCACAGAACCGAAAGGCCTTTTGTTGTTTGCAATGAGTTGAGGTGTCTCCATTCACTTGGTACAGTTTTTTTTTAAACATCTTAAAAGCAATTAATGTTTCTGAATTTAATCGATTCAGTTAATAGCATTCTCCGTTAGCAATGAGGTTATGGTGTTAGCATTTAGCGTCTGGCTTTAATGATTTACACATGCACAGCAAAAGCACAATGAAGGTAAATAGTCAAAAATGTTAAAGCTGCTCTTTAAGAGATTGTAAAATAATCGTTTCCAAGCAACCATCAAGAAATCTTTTTTTTTTTTTTTTTAGATCTGCTGAAAGGAAGCTAACAGAATTAGCAACCACATGTATTCAGTCTTGTCAAGTCAATAGTTAAAATGAAGCCCAAAGCACATAGTTTGGCTTTTAGATGTGGTCACAAAACAGATGACCAATGTCTAATTTTGATTTAGAGAAACTCTATTTATTACTCTATTTCCTCTTCTTCCTCTTGGTAAAAACACAGAGAACATGCATTCATCTAAGATGGTCAAGACAGCCAAGGCTTAATTTTAGATTACTTTATATGGACAAGACACGCAGAGGAAAGAAAGAAAGAATTTTTTTTTTTTGCCACAACTATAGACACAGTATTTACAGATGAGGGCATGCCATTTGCATTGAGAGGTCAGAGTGAGAGATACCACGGGTTAGTTAGAGGGGGATGGAGCACAGAAATAAAGGACCAAAGCCGGGGACAAACTATGTTGGTGCAGCCGTGTACATGAAGCCTATACAGAGAAACTTCTATTTTAAATCAACAGTGAATCGCTTGAGCGATCCACACAGTGAAGCTCAGAGTCTGTGATGTTAAATACAAATGTCGTCATCATAGTGGTTTGGCCCTTCGCTTGGTTTCAGCATTGAAACTCAGTGCATGTGTTGTAGTAGGAAAATAAATGCTTTGTCCCAAATAAACATGTTTTTGTTGTTACTGGATATTTTCTATATGCATAAAGCTTGTTGATGCATAAAGTTAACAGAGATCTATGACAACACAGCTGATAATGTGAGTATTTGTGTTTGTGTTTGTAAGTGTTTGATCGATTATAATGAGAGGGCTTTCATCGTGCACTGCAGAGGCCTCTGTAGCAGCGGAAGAGTATGGAGAGTGATTTCTGAAAATGAACTTTAAAGCATTAAATTAAGTTTTTAATAGGAGCCTAAATAATGTGTGAGAGCTTTGATAGAGAGATTGGCTGATTTAAACTCCATGTTGCTACTCCTACTTTGATAGCAGCGTACCAACTGACTGTCCGCTCTGCCATAAAGCAGTATGGAGGTTCAGCTATGATGGCCAAACTGCAGCTCTCAACAATAAGACTTTTTGGGTAATATTTTTGGATGCATATGTAATTGATTGAAATGATGCTACAACAACAACACAGACAGCCATATTTATGTCTAGTTACAGACTTGGTATAAATACATACAGTGTTTGGATAACTACAATAGCATAATGGCAAGACATGTACTGTACTGTATTACTTTTATGGATAAACTATATGGTGTATGCTGTGATTAGATGCAGGTGTTTTAGACATATACTGTATTTGTTTTTTTGCACTGCTAATGCCCTTTCCTGAGAAGTTGATCCAAATCGACCTACATTTTGAGCAGAAATTATAAAAAAAAAAAAAAAAAGAATTTGATCATCGCTGTAGCTCTCTGTTCTCATCTCCATGCACGATACTGTAACTGACAGGCACTGTCTGTATGATGAACAATCACGTGGTGATGGCTGTACGTTCCCAAAAGTGACTTCTCACCAGAGCTACAGGAGACTGATTTAGTCTTTAGTCAAATGATGATTCCAAAGTACAGAAGTACACAAGATCATATACTGAATTACAAAGACCAACACAATTTGCAACAAATAAACCCCCAGCATTAAGACACAGCCTACAGTTAATTCCTTGTTCTATTTTTCTGTACCAAATTTATTTTTTTTTGCATCGCCTCTCGGTTTTACCCTTGTTATTTTTATCTTTGACTTCACAGCTCAAGACATTTTGGGGAACCCCAGCCATATGAGCAGTGAATGTCAATAAACACTATTATTATATCTACTTAGACCAACAATCACATTTCTCAAACTTCCCTTTTAAACATCTTCCCCATCTATATAATTACTGATAACTCTGTCTTGTTGGTCACTGATATTAAAATGAGAATATACTGTCATATACGAACAGTTGTAGTCATCTAAATGATAAACACAGGATGCTCAACATGATGTTACCACATATATTCTTAAAAATGGCTACATATCATTTCTAGTTTGAATTAGTTACTAAAATGCTGAAGATAAATACCTGCAACTGTACTCCTACTGTACCATGTTCGTTCGTTCGGTCTGATCAACATCTAACCAGAGAAAGACCTGTATGAGAGATTAAGACCATTAAACGCATCACTTGTCCCATCATGTGTCACATAGCAGCAGTGTAGTTGGAGTACACACATCTGTTCCTTTGGGCATTTTGAGTGTACCATCCTATCACTTCATATCCCTCTGAAACATATACAGCGCTCTCCCAAAAGTAGCACACCACTGATTAACAAATGACCCAAAATAACGGTTTTACCCACCATTACCACAGTAGCTTTTAAACAAAGACCTACAAGTAACCTCTTCTTCCTTAAGCATTTCTTTATATGTTTTCTGTGAAAACTCTTTTAAAACACACTGAACAATGCACTAGTAGCCTTAATTAATGAGCTAACATTTAGTTCAGAAGATTTATCATCACAAACAGACCAACGTTTCTCTCCTCTGCTGCCCTTCTGTTTCCAAAATGACATCACATAATCTGAAACAGTTGTTATCTGTGGTCTGTGTAAAATATTTGTGCTATAGCCTCTGTAGGAAAAACCCAGGGTGCTACTGAGTCAACAAATGCTGACGGTAGTCCTAAAAAATATCTTAAATTTCTCAACACCCATTGCCCCGATAAACTTCAATAAATTTGCTTTTTTTTGTAATCTTTTGTAAACTCTTAATTTCAAAATAAACTCAAAGTAGATCCTCTGACTGAAAAATTCCTGAAAGATCTGGATCACATAAAAATGTACAAAACGTTAAAAACAACTTATTTAAGATTGGTATTTACTATCAATATTTCTCTCTTGTTTTTAAATATATATAATGTACCTCTGACTGTGGCTATAGTTGCGTTCAGTGACAAATCAATAATTTCTCCTTCTGTCTCCACCAACTCCGTCATGACTGACAGGCTCTGTGACCAATCAGGTGCTCCACTCTGAGGGCAAGAACCAATCAGAATAGTTTGCGATGTTTACCAAAGAGTCATTGCATCAGCTAGTCAGCATCAGGAGTGACCAGACCTTTAAAACATCTATTAAAATAAAACCAACAACTTTTTTCTTTTCTGAATCTTTTCGACTTTTTCTCTGTCCATAACGTCCCTCGGTTTTTTTTTTTTTTTTCATGATCTTTCCCTTCCACAGGTTTTCCCTCGAACACTTAACAGTATTTATTGTCCTCTTTCTTTTCAGTGCATCACTGCCTGCCAAAAGTGTCAATCTTAACAAGTGATTGGATCCTATTATTAAAATCTTATTTCTCTCTTATCTGTCTTTTTTCTTCAAGACACAAAATTATGCTGCCAAAGAGGTGAAACTAATCTACTTGTTTCAGTTTAATTCAATCAAAAATAATGTTGTACAAAGACAGTATTTCCATCTCAGGCATCTTTTTAACAATGCCTCCTACAGCTATTGTGTGAGCCCTCCATTGATCCATTGCACCTGCTTTCCAAGTGAACTAATTTCATCTCATTGGCAGACTGGTTCTTTTGTCTCACCAGTTGTTGAGACTGAATATAAGATTAAATGATATGTTAAGACAGACATTTGGGCATATTCCCCCCTGCAGTGACTCCTCACTCTCTCCTTCCACTACTCAGTCTGACCACAGGTTATCCATGGCCATGCTGATCCTACACAGGATCCAGCGCCGGAGTGGGCAGTAATACTCGTAGTGAAACTGCTCAAACTCTGGCGTCTGGCGGATCTCGTGGAGGAACGACACGTCAATGTCTGACTCCAGCAGTAGCAGCAGTGTGGGCACAGTGACAAGCAGGACGCCCATTACCACGGCAACAAAGCGGGCCACGCTCAGCAAACATGCGTTGACTCTCTCATTGGACGACAGCCGGAGCAGGCTGCTGGTCAGGACTCCACCCATTCGACTCCTCGCAGCCAGTCGGGTGCGTTCGTAGGCCCGGTCTCGCTCCCTCTCTGCCTCCAGCTGGGCCTGGATGTCGGGGTCGGCATGGAGCTCCCTCAGCAGCCTGGCGGGGCTTTGGACCGGAGAGGAGAAAAGCAAGTCGACGCCACCCTGACTGTCATCCACTGGGGTGGGTAGCATGCTGGCACAAGGGCTGGAGAGGAGAGGGAAGATATATAGTCTAAGAAAACATGTATTATTACATAATATAAGTAAGAATGAACCAGGACCTAAAAGATGAAGAAAGGGATATTTCTTAAAGGGTGATGTCAGAGCTTACGTTTTCCTTTAGCAGTAGCAAAGGCAGGTTTCAACTCAAAAGAGTCAAATCACAGAGATACATGTTGCTACAGACATGAAAGCATAAAAAAATGGCAAGGCAAGTCAAGCCAAACATCTGGGACTGGCAGCAACTCTGAGGTTTGCGCCAAAAATATGTGCTCAGGAAATCCAAAAAGCACTTGTCTAAAAGTGCATGCCAGGGGCACTGTAGGCTACCATGAGAAAACAATGGATTTGTATGTGTTTTGCTTAGATAGCAGCAGTAGAGCAAAAAACTCTATAGACCTGTAGACAAGCTCAGAAATGGTGAGTGGGCTGCTGGCCTCGTCGTCTTCCTCCACTTCATCTTTAGGTTTTGGTGTCTGAGGTCGGAGATTTGAGGTTTCCATGGAAACACGGGGAGGCTGCATGTTGTTGCCTAAAGCAGAGTTTCCTTCATCACTTTGTTGCTCTGTGTCTGCAGGTGCAGCTGAAGGTTTCAAAGGAGATAAGGGGACAGAGTCCTTCACAGAAACAACACCTGGTGAGGGAGAGAAGAATCATGTTTTACATGACTAATTATAGATAACTTCCATTAACTTGGGAATATAGACTTATAGAACTATCAAAAAGATTTCCTATGAATAGGCAAAATGCCGTGTAACAGCATCATCACAAATCTGACTGAAGAGCGTTCATATCAATGGTAATATTTGTTACAAAATAGATAGTCTACAGTATTAAGTCATATTAATAGCTAGTAAATTTAGTAAAGGTAAAGGTTTCTTCTACTAAGGAGAAATGGTACGATTTTGGCTGTTATGTGCCATTAGTAACACATGAATACATTTTCATACTAATACTATAGTACAATGTATACACTAGGTACTAATTTGGCAGGTTACAGTTTTTATACAGTATGCAAAAAAATATCCCACACTGTCCTATTTCTTTCTTTCTTTTTTAAACAGGATGCTACACAGCTAAAGGATGTCAATATAACTGACGTAATATTACTGCTATTTTAAAAACATAAAACTTCACAAATATCAAGCAAAAAATTTCTGAAATACTAATTATTTTATTTTTTATCTGAGTTGTTGAAGGTCCCATGGCATGAAAATGTCACTTTATGAGGTTTATTAACATTAATGTGAGTTCCCCTAGCCTGCCTATGGTCCCCCAGTGGCTAGAAATGGCGATAGGTGTAAACTGAGCCCTGGGTATCCTGCTCAGCCTTTGAGAAAATGAAAGCTCAGATGGGCCGATCTAGAATCTGCTCCTTATGAGGTCATAAGGAGCAAGGTTACCTCCTCTTTCTCTGCTTTGCCCGCCCAGAGAATTTGGCCCAACCATGAGAGAGAGACATCATGGCTTTCAAACAAGCAAAGTGGCAGTTGGTCTAGGCCACACCCCCACCCTCCACCTTGCCCCCCCCCCCCTCTCCTCCTCAATAGCTACAGACACAGAAATGGCACATACTAAGGAAAGCTCATTGTGGGACTGGCTCTAGTGGCTGTCATTCTGCACCAAGGCTGAATTTCGGGAAAGAGACTTCAGATACAGTATTAGGGGACCACTAAGGCCTATATAAAAGCATCCAAAAAGCAGCATGTCATGGGACCTTTAACAGAGCTGACGCACCTTTATCTACAATCACTTGACTTTTGCCGAGCAGGAGTAGTTTCTGGGACAACATTCACAGTGTGAATGTGTCACGTACACAAAACACAGTTATTTCGTATGTAACTGGGACAAAGTGCCACTCTCAGCAGTAGACTTTTACACTGCAGTTGAAAACCTCATCCACATGATGGCCTTCCTGTATTTCTTGTACCCACAGATATCACCCATAATACTGACATGTAAAATGAAAAAATGTAAAGGTATAATATGTAACCAATTTCCTTTAAAAACAATGTATAGACTTATGCAGAAGTAATCCCTCTCGATCAATCACTTATGACCCACTAGAAGCGTGTGGTGGTGTCTGTATCTGCAGAGACCCTGCCCTCTACATGATTCTCTCTTTTCTCTTTTTGCGAGTCTGGACATTTGTGGGTGTCAACAAAGAGCCTTTGGGCCCCCACGTGGGTGTGTAACCCCCAGCCAATAACAGCATTCTCATTCCCAACTGCCATTTTGCCCCTCAGCGTCTCATACCTACGCACAAGTCTAACTGACACAGACACACAGAAACAGCCACGAAGAGTCATTCCTGTGGAGAATAGAGTGTGTGTTTAGATCTGTTTTATACAGTCTGTGGTGTAGATGCACTTCACGCTGAGGTAGTGACTGGTGAGTTTCTCAGACATTACTGACATCAGCGCCCAAGATGAATCTGAATACGAGCGCCTGTGTGTTTGTGTGTGTGCGTGTGTTTGTGTGTTAAAAATAAGATCAGCTGTCTTCCATCTATGAATTAAGCAGGGGTAAAAGTGACATATGACTCAGCTAGTCAACACCTCTCTAATCCACATAGCTAGAAATTGTCAAGAAAGAAAGGTTGAAATATCGAAGAAATCAAAGCATTCTGGCAAGGCAAGTGTTTGTTTGTACCTCAAGGTCAAACTGACTTATCAATTACCATGCCAACTGATTCAACTATGAGTTAAGAGAAAGTAAATGACAGAGAGGGAGAGAGTGGAAAACCTGAGGAGCGAGTGGTGACAGCTACCATGGAAACAGAGTCAGCAAAAAGGCAACAAGTGAATGAACTCACAGAGAGAGAGAGAGAGGCATTAAACCTGAAAACAGGGAAGCAACAAACATTACTGGTTTCTGCGTTAGTAAAGCATCAGACTTGGCCAGTAATAGCCTGAATTTATCATAATGTATCTCACTGAGCACAGTTGCATACAGGGCAAGACAGAACTGTAATAGAATACAGATTTCTATACAGAAAAAATACAAATCAAAGGAGATATTCACACTTGCTCAGCCAGGTCCTCCTCACAATGATGGACCTGTGTTTGATGTGTTAAAGCAGCTGTATTACAATGAAAAATGAGATGATTTTACTCCCAAGTTTACAAAAATGGCACATATAGTATGATGCATGATGTTGATGATACTGTATAAAGTGTTTTGCAACTGATTTACGATTAAGACAATTCATGTGTGCCCTTAACTGACTTTAATTTGCTAGTGAAATGGCAATTTATTAGGCTTTCTTTCATTTGTTTGCCTTTTGCCAATTAAGAGTATCAGATAAAAAAGGCAAAAGTCCTAAACAATGAGTCTCTCAACAAAAGAGGTCACAAGCTAAATGTGGAAAATAATCATAATTCATCCATCCATTAGCTGTACCCGCTTATCCTTGAGAGTTTGGCGAGAGACAGGTTGCCAATCAAACATTCACACCATACGGGCAATTTAGTGATGTTAACCTAACCTGCATGTCTTTGGACTGTGGGAGGAAACCAGGAGAACATGCAAACTCAACACAGAAAGGCCTTTCAGGAGGTAAATTGCAGACTCTAAAATGCCTGTGATGTGAATGTGAATGGTTGTCTGTCTCTGTGATTGACTGGCGACCTGTCCAGGGTGTGCCCCACCTCTCGGGCCCCTGCGACCCTCAGGAATAAGCGAGGCTGGATGGAATAAAAAATAGACCGAGAGCCAAAGTGACAGAGTGATAGACCGGCCCTCCTCCAGAAGTAAGAAAACCTAATTCAAAATTTCTAATTTTAAAATTTGTAACTACTATAATAACAACATTCCAGTCTTGGAACAGCCTTTCTCGTACAGTGTTTTGAGTGGTTCGCTTCATAGTGTATGTCTAGATAAGAACAATATATATATTTTTTAAACTGTCTCATATTGTTCATTAAATATGTATGTTTACAGTGGCCTTTAACAAGCACCACACTAGATGTGTGCGGGCTAAACATCGAGGGGTCCAGTAAATGTTTGTTTTTTTGGCTGCTATGTATCAGTATATTAAAATGGCAACATTATTATTTACTCTAAACTATGTGGGCAGCAATGTTCATTTCACATCATGACTAAATAAACCTGACCTCACAAGTAGAAGTAAGAAATCCATTCACACACATACAACATAGTTACTCTGCTGTTGCTGTTTTCCATTTTATAATACTGTCTGCTTTCTTTCCCATTCAGATACAAGCCTCTCCTTAGAAGAGTTGATTATTATTACAAGGCGCTAGATTCCTGTACACACACACACACACACACAGAGCAGGGTTTACCCCTGTTATGCAAGTGTTGAGAGACCTATTCATCTTTGTCATGCAACCTCATCATAAACACCCAAACACCTCCAAAGTATATTTATCTATGCAACAGTGCAAGAATAGAGCTGCCACTCCACTATATGTTTACTCAGCTCTTTGTCAATTTTGATTTCTCAACTCACAACTGAAGCAACACACAAGAATCTGATACTCAAGAAAAGCTTTACATATTTAATTTCAGCAATTCATCTCTATAAATGTTAGGGATTAATACTTTGTTAACTCAACACCTCTTACTTATTTATACTCGTCCTCTGTGTACAGTTTAAAGTGAGACAGGATCAGCTGTAAAGCATCACTGTGAAACCTGATGAAGATTCAGTGTCGTGACAAGGACCCTTCAGCAGGGGGAGATACGGCAACAAAATGAGGCCAGCAAGTGAAGGGGCACACACATTTCAAACAGATATACTGGGAGTGTAGTTATCAACCTTCTGTGAATCAAATTATCACTAAAATTAAATAAAATTACTATAATGTTAAATCAGTATTTATACTTTTATCAAAACGTTTCTCAATTGTTAATTTAAAATAAGGCTATATTCTTAAATTTAAAAAAGGCAAGGCACTTTTCCACCTCATAAATGGTCTTATCATACTTAAATAAAAACAAAAGTATGAGAATAACATTTATGTTGATTATTCAGTGTCGTAGCAGCTCTCCTCTGTGGCGCTGCATTCAAACCTTCCATTCACAAATCTATTGTCTATATATTCAAAATTCCTTCCTTAATCCTTCAGCCGGTTGTTTTACTATAAATGTGTAGTAACACGCGCACACACACACACACACACACACACACACACACACACACACACACACACACACACACACACACACACACACACACACATTAATATAGGTGTCTCATGAGATTCCACTCACAGTTTGCAGCATGCGGTTGCCACAACAAACCTGGCAACCCAACTACTGGGCTGAACTAGCTCACACATTAACTGCACGTTTCAGCTCCTTGATAGTGATTTAAATGTAAAGATAGATGTTTAAAGGTGGAAAGGCCAGTACTCCAGTTTTCATGTGATGTGTTGAAAAAATGCACAGTTCAATAAAACTTCACTGAATGTAAAACTACAAGACAAAAGATGCACTATAATAAACTTTTATGGATCTTGATGTCTTTTTGACATTTCTTTTTGGCATTTCTGCTTTTGCCACCCACTCTTACTCTGTTCCAGCGTATTTTTCTGAAGTCCAGTATTGATTCCGGCGATGCGTCCCCCATGTCCCACCAGCCGTACATAAACATCCCGGGCAGTGTGGTTGGCTATACGTAGATGCAGGCTCCGCCGTGTTGTTATCTTCACCTGGCACCTCAAGGCCTCAGCCATTACAATCGCTGATTCCTGCTCATCTGTAGACTCCCCTGGGTGGAAGACTTCAAGAGGCCCGGCCTGTCCCTCCTCCATTCCCTCACTCTCCAGCCTCTCTGGAGTCATGTCCAGCCCGAGTCCCCCTGCCGTGCCCTGGCTCCCACAGCTCAGGGTGTCACCTATGTTGGGTCGGTCGCTAACTTCCAACTCCAAACTGCTCTGCATGAGGCCGCCTCTAACATCACTGCTGTTTCTGTGCTCAAGAACCTCCATCGTTCAGTCTGATAAAAACACCTCAATCCCAGCTGTCTGCGGTAAGACCCCCACACCCAGACTGACTGGGCTGCCAGCTGAGCTCTGAGGCCGGGATGGGTATGAATACACACACCCACACGCCTATACATACACACTGAGAGAGATGGTGAGAGAGATACACCAGACACATTCTCTCTCTCTGATACACAGACATGGCGGACCCTCCTGTGAATGTAAGCAATGTTATCAAAGAGTAGAGGGGCATTAGAGGAGGATCAGGCCCAAAGCTGGAGTTTCTAAATATAACCAGGTGGTCCGGCTGCAGAGGTGCAGCTAATCTAACTGTGATTACAAAGAGGCAGGCCTGACCCAGGGTGGGATGAGGATCACTTTCTTTTCCTCTCGGCAAGTCTTTCTTTATCTGTGTGTTTTCCTCCTATCAGACACATTTATTTCTGTTTACCTCTACAGTAAACCTGCTATACTGTAGCACTGACAGAGACAAACTCTGAGCTAATATTTGATCACAGACAGGCAAATGTGGAAAAAAGAACACCATTTTTTGTGTTGGAAGAAGTGCGGATAAAGCCTCAAATGTGAGACATGAATATGAAGTCTAATCACCATGACACATCCATGAGTGAGACCTGTAGCCAAAACATTATAAGTGTGTGTGTGTGTGTGTTTTGTGTATGTGGACTTTGGTAGATAAGAAGGGGACAGGCTGTACAAACAGAACAAGGTCAGCACTAACCTTGGGTCAGCTTCCTGTTTCCCCTCTAATGGCTGAGATTAGTGCTCTGAATATAGACGGTGATCCTAGACCATCTCGAGGACACTTTATCCCAAAGTCCTTGCAGCAGCCTTCCTAAAACCCTCAATGTTTGACTCTTTAAAGGTGGGGATGAACTGCTGAAATGGGGGATGATTTACTTGAAGGGACTCATGGTGTTGCACTCACGTCTACACCCAAAAAGTGACAATTGTGTTAAAAGAGCTGAAAAGAGAAGTTCAAACCCTGCTTAAATTCTCATCTCCATACATCTAGCCAATTTCTGTAACTTTCCGAAACCACAATCCAACGCACACCCACTTCATGCAGCAATGGGCCAGATGTGCCAAGATGAAAAAGTAGAAAGGTTTTGAACTTCTGTCTCCTCTTTTCTCCTTCTTTACACAACTAGTTCTGTCACTTTTGGTGTGTACAACTAAGTGCAACACCATGAACACCTTTGAGGAGAGTCTGTCCAAAAGTGTCCCTATTTGTACGAATTATTGTAGCTGAATGACACTAGCTCATTTTAAGCATATACCGGCTTTTACCTCACTTCACCTGAAGTCTTCTAAAATTGTGCACTTTGACAAGTAATATGTTAGTATATTTTCTAAACAATGGGTTTTTCTCTGTTTTAAATAACTATAGTGGAAAAAGTAGTGAATCCATCAGAATCTAGTAGGGAACTGCAGACAAAGCCAGAAACAGAAAATAAGAAATGTAAGATCCAAAACATTTCCATTAATAGCGTATTAATAATCCTCCACTGTTTATAATAAATAACTAAACTGTTTGCTATTTTACTGAGTAGCACACAACATAGAGTAGCAGAAACTGCAGTAGTTGTAATTCTAATTGAATCTTGTGTCATTATTCAGCCTGTATCCTTTCATTGGTGCATGACACCTTTTCCTAACATACAGCAAGCAAGCGTACAGTGGCAGATGGAAAGGCAAAACCAGTTTTTTTCAAACAAGCACCATGTCGCTTAGCCTGTTCGCCAACGCATGGAGCAGGTTAGGATATCTTTATTGAGAAACACTGAAATAATCAGATATTTGCATGTTCACATTGTGTCCAGTTAGGAAGAGGTGTGAGGCTAGGGCTGAGTATCGTTCAAAAATTTGGTGCCCATACCTTCACTTTGATCCCGGTTCCTGAATGATACTTTTTCGATACCAATTGGTTACAGCCAATCACCAGCATTATTAAATCTTGGTACAAGCAAGCTGCATGCTTATTGGCTCACTGACGCTGATGAGATTGTTGAGGTATTGAAATCTGGTACTAAATGACAATGCATTTTTCGATATTTAATACTACGGAGGCAATTCGTGGGTGCGTATCAAAGTAAAGTACCCAGCCCTACATGAGGCCTTTAAGTTGATGACTACATCATGCAAGTCCCAAACCAACAGAGACAGCCGAGCTCCTTACTGCTGCAGCTCTTTGACCCTGAGCCAAGACGTATTGATTTACCTCTAAATGGGATGAGGGAAGACGAGAGAAAGACAGAGAGAGGAGGAGAGGCGGGGAGGCGGAGATAGTGGCTGTAAATTCTGTCAGAAGAGGCGTGTCCATCATCAGTTTGAAGAGAGTGATGGCACAACAGTATGATTGTACTGTATATGTGTGAAGGCCTAAAGGGCATGGGTCAGGTCGATGTGTGAGAATGAAGGAAGTAAGGAGAAAGTGGGGTGGGGTGTGAAAGATGGAGGGAAGGAGTTAGGTAACAGGAGAGGAGGGGACGACAAAAGGTTGAGTCCTGTGCTGTGTGGAGGGCATGGATGAAGATACAACACCAGCAATAACTCAGTAGCATGGACAGGCTGTTTGCAATACACACACACACACACACACACACACACACACACACACACACACACACACACACACACACACACACACACACACACACACATACACACAGTAGTTGGATTTACGTACTAAAAACTCTCCAGATGATAAAACTGGAGTTGATATAAATGTTAATATACTCACAGTACCATGCACTCACTGCATTAAGCTTTACAAGCAAGAGTTTTGCTCTGAGTTTTGTGAGGAAAATCTTCAGACACTACTCCAGGCTTGAAAAAGTACTGCCACCTCCTCTGCAGGTTTTTGGGTAAACATTGATATCCTCCTATAACGATAACTGAACATCAGTCAAAGTGCTCTGTGACACCCCTCTCTCCCTGCCTGCTGCTTTTGCTTAAGATACTGTCACATTACATTTCTGTTCAACAATATATATTGACGGACTCTATTTTTATAGCGCTTTTCTAGTCTTAGCGACCACTCAAAGCGCTTTACACAGTACAGGTTCATTCACACCATTTACACACACATTCATACACTGGTGGCCGAGGCTGCCATACAAGGCGCCACCTGCTCATCAGATAAACTGATGTCTGATAATGTACTACTACCACTTACTTTTTAGAGATATGTGGCTCAGACAGGACAGTGACGCTACAAACATGATCTTATAGAATATGATGCATTGCTGTAGATTAAACTACCCAACAGTATATAAAGTATTTAAAATTAGCCCGATCGTAAACATCTACAGCAGTCAAATGCAACATACACATTAATGCAGCAGTAATATTAATCTAATAACATCACATATAATAGTAAAACACTGACAGGAAATATTCTTCTGCCGAATTAGCATTTTAACTTTTGAAACTTTAAGTACATTTTTCTAAATTATTATTATAAATTGTTTGGATTACCATTATTATTGAAAGCACGATTATCAATATAATCACAATGTTTTATTAGACTGATATATTGATGACAACACCTAACTTCCCCCCTTACTTCTGAAACCAAACATACGCCCTTGTAATTCCCACTATTAGACACACACACACACTCATTTGCATACCTTTTCTTGCATACCTCTTTCTTCCATCACTCTCATATCTAAATTATTCTATAACATGACCTTTCATTTGTCTTACATTCACCCTCACTTCCTCCTGTTATGCTTTGCTACACACCCTGCTTCCTACTCTTCATCCAACTTGAGTCTGTGGAGCACATCCTTCCTAACCTTCTCTCAGCCCTATACAGTCCACTTTCTCTCCTCATATTCTCTGAATCTCCTCTCTGTTCCTCCTGGCTCTCGTGTTGTCTTGTGAAACCTTACCCTGTGCTATTCCCTACCTGCTTTCTTTCCCCTAACAACAAAATGTATGCTTTAATCAGATAATAGGTAGCAGTGGAGAGTGTCAGGAATAATAACGTAGAGAAAAAGTGACCGAGAATAATGATAACATGCAAAAGAATTGAAAAGTAACCATTAAAACCCACTGAGTACTTTTTTATAGACTACGAAAATCTACTCTGGAAAGGTGGTGTCCTGAAACAAAACAACTTAAATTTTCTCCTGCCGGGCAGTGTTGCTCTGCTCGGCCAGATTACCTCATCAGACCGTACTCTTCTACCCTCTCATGGGGAGAGAACTGATCCAAGTTAAGCTGGGATATGTCAACAGGACAGCTGATGTATAGCTCAACTGAAATATCCTTTAGCAACCACCCTCGTTATACACCTCATCACTATGGCTACATACTGCTGAATACTTTCCTAATAATCTGCTTAACATTTCCTAGAAAGAACTATACAATATAGTACTAACTATAAGGGCATTTGGAGAGTGCAGACCTCCACCAAGGCATGCCCTATCTCACAATGTTAATGCAGTGTGAATTTTACCAGCCTGGAACTCATTTTTCGGATTACTCCGACACCACATGAATGAAGTAGAAATGCCTTCTTAACATTGATCTTCAATCAATGTTAACAAAAGTGAAAAATAATGTGTGTATCAGCGCTGTGTTTCGGATCCGCTCCACACACAAAAATGCTCCGAAAACTTAACAACTTCGGAGTGAACCAAAATATCCTGCAAACTGTATGTAAAAGCTTAGTGAAAAGTGTCCTATCTTTTAACATGATCATGTGGTATGGTAAGCTAAACATCCAAAGGAGGAACAAACTGCAGAGAATAGTGAGCATGGCCTCAAAAATTAAAGGGAAGCCACAAAGGCACTTAAGCAGTATTTATGAGGAACGCATTACAAACAAAGCTGAGACAAGTATTAGTGACCCCTCCCATCCATTACACAGCGAATTTTAACTCCTACCCTCAGGGAGGCATTTTAGAGTACCAACAGCAAATAGAAACATCTTTAAGAAATCCTTCATCCCCAATGCTGTGAAGGTGCTAAACACTGGGAACACTGGGTACTTAAGAATGGAATGTAGGGCGAGGCAGACTTCCAGGTTGCAGGTTTTATGCATAGTAAGCATTTTTAGTAGGCTATATTTATCTATTTATTTACTTATTTACTTTTGTAAATGTAACCTTTGTAAAGTCACTTTTTATGAAATGTATTGACTGTTTTGTCCATCTTGCCGTCTTGGCTATGTACTGTTTGTAATGTCCTGTTTCTCTTGTATTCTTGGTGAAACTGAAGAAACATGTTCACATCTATGGACAATAAAGTTTTTCATATTCGTAAATATAATTGGTTCTTCCTTAGCTTATGCTACACTCTTCCACGTCATGAAAATCGGGTCAGTAGTTTTTTTCCATAATCCTGCTGACAGACAAATTCAATTCAAAGAAAGAAAAAAAGAAAGAAACAAAGAAACAGAAAAACCAAGCCGAAAAACATAACCTCCTTGGCAGAGGTAATACTAGAGTAAGCAAACACTGTTTGATGGTTCTAATACATTAATTGATTCTAATCAATTGTTAGCTTAACCTTTAGCTTAAGTATTTTAGTCATCGGGAAACAACGTGAAAATGTGAAATGTGTCTACAGGTGAGCATACAATTCAATGTAAATGGGGAATAAAGTTTCAAATAATAAATCAATAATTCATGAATATTGACTAGGGTTTAAATTAAGCTTTACGTTTACAAAAAAAAATCATATTTGCACTTTCATTTTGAAACTCAATGGCATAGTTCCTGGAAACATTTTAGGAATTTAATAGGAAACTCTGGTTAAAAGCTGTGAAATAATGCTAAAAATAGGATAAAACAAAAGGACAGTAATGCATATGCCCTCCCACACCCTGGGGATACAGGGTTCACTGTCAAATTTTAGATGATGTTGCTGAGCACGGATGTGCTCGACTTTCACACACACACCCAAATACAGGAAAATGAACAAATGAAAGCCTGTATGTGCACACAGACGTATACAAGGACTTAAACAGAGACAGACTCATTGGAGCCGAACAAATAACTTCTAATTGAGTGTTCCTTAATGATAACGCAAGCTGGTTCTGTTTCCATGTACCTTCCTCTGTTAAACACACACAAAGCCAGACACATGGACACACAGACACACACAGGCATGAGGGTAAACTCAGGGAGGATCATGGGAAGGGTATTTTTAGCATGCTGTGATTGGTGCCTCCAGGGAGACAAGACTGATGAGGGATTGGAGCATCAGCTGCTCAATTAACGCTTTCCGTCTGAGGGTTGTGCATGTGCTACTTCACACAGAAGGAAGACCTCATGTGACTTTCCAAGAGTCTGTGGCAAAAGGGCATGGGTGTGTGTCTGCTTGTGTGTGTGTGTGTGTGTGTGTGTAGACTAAGAAATATCCTACCATTGTCTGTGGCCGTCTCTTCGTATTCGTTGGTGGAGGGCAGTGCGGGTACCAGCGGTTCCATGTTCATGATGAGGTTTTTATGGCTCAGAGAGTTAAAACTTTGACTCTGACCAAACTGGGCTCTGAAAACATAAACATGAATTACACTGACTGCTCTGTGCGTTGAGATGTGTATTGTCTTGCATAACCACAGTATGGCTGCTCTATTTTCACAATCTTCCCTTGCACATTTTGAGCTTCATACATGGATGTCAATTTGATTTGTCCTGGTAATATTCCTCATTAGTAGGGTATTACTGTAAATAATAATAAAGCAAGCAGACAATAACTCTGTTTACTAACTGTGTGAGAGTGCGGGTGATTTGTCACTTCAATTCAATTTGATTTAAATTATAGTGTCAAATCATAACAGATATTTCTCAGGACACTTTGCAGATAGAGTAGGTCTAAACCACACTTGGCGACGAGGAAAAACTTCCTTTTAGCAGGCAGAAACCTCGGAAGAGCCTGACTCTTGGGGGGGGCGGCCGTCTGCCTCGACCGGTTGTGTGTGTCCCCGGCAGTCTAAACCTATAGTAACATAACTAAGGGCTGGTCCAAGGCAAACCTGAGCCAGCCCTATCTATAAGCCTTGTCTTGTCCTTACCTGCACACTTCTGGTGGCTCTCTCTGAATCTTAGAGCTGGCTTCTATCACCTCTTTGGCTACTCTTCCGCTAACAGGGAAAAAACACACATTCATTGAAAGAAAGACAAAGCGGTGCAATTGCTGTAACAACACTGTCATTTCCATGTTGCATTGTTAAAAACTTCATTACAAATAGATTTACAAAACAAAGAAAAATAATTTAGTAGTAAAATATTTTTTTAAGCATAGACTACACAGGCACAGAAGCAAATCTATAAACAAGTCAATCACTTCTTGTTTTAAATTGACACACATGCAGATCTACTTGAACTCCTCATGCTCCAGTCAGGCTCACATTGTGTTAAAGACCTTTTGCCAAACAAAAAGGTAAGTATTACGCTAAGTTGTACACCAGAGAGTGTAACTGATATTACATGTAAGTTTTCTCCTGTGTTTCGCAGTTGTTGCTTATAATCAGTGCTGTTTGTGGGCTGCTGAGTGGGCAGCTTCCTGCCAGCAGGGTCAGTAGCTCCATTAGTCTGATTGTTGGGCGACTGGAGTTTCTGGAGTTTGAAGCCAGCAGTGCATCCCACCCATTTAGTCTATTGTTGCTGAGATTGATGGTTAAGTCGTAAATTAGAGGGTTAGATGAAGTATGTGTGGTGGTAGACATCCACTTGATAGTACAAGTGGGGAGTCACATCAATACTGTGTGCTGGGCCGGAAAATGTTGTACAGTATGAGTCAGCTGGTCCAATTGTATAAAGATCTGATCTGCTCTACTTTATGGAAACTGCCTCCATTTGTAGTCCACATGTCTTTTTCCTCTTTGCATTTGCACAAATGACCAATTCCCATATTTCAGAACAAACTCCAAAATATGCTCTTACTCATCACTGAGCCCTTAAGCCAAACTGCTTTAGCTAGCTGATGAAATGGAGCGGACTAAAGTGTAAGCCTGGTAAAGGGCTTTGTCAGAGCAGGAGAATCAGAGCTAACCTGGCTTCAATAACAGACTTATATAGAGGCTTTCTGTGATATAAGGGTCAGTAAATCAGAGAACCCAACAACACGCTGGATGTAGGTGCTGATGTACAAAGAGGAGCAGCAGCATTTGGATCTACAGCATGTTGAAGGGCAAGGTAAATCAGCAATGTGAAATGTACATTTCTCAGGTTAGAGCAAGGTCACTGTAGTTGATTTTAGTCCCAATACATGGCTGAAATCAAACTATTTTATCTACAGTAAAGGGTGAAGTATAACTGCATAATAGAGTGATGGAGTATTTGAGTGTTGACCTGCTAATACTGCGGGTGAATTTACATTTTTAAAATCTCTCAAGTGGTTGATTCTGACTCTGTATATTTGTTTCCCCCTAATTTCATGCATAACGTTCTCTCCTGTGGTTCCCCTTTTTTCTTTGTCTCCGTTTTCCAACTCTTTTCATACATATAAATTTTGCTCACTTTCCTTTAACACATATTACACATCTTTCACCTTTCGTCTTAATTCTGTTTGACATTGTATCGTCTGTAAAATGAAAAGAAAAAAAGTATGCTTTCTCTTATGAAAACTAACTTGAATACGGTCCCACCTGTATCTGAACCTGCTGCCTTTGAAGAAGATGTTACTGCTGGAAACTGTCTTTATCTGACTTGACTTGGCACATCTGTCAGAGAGAGGGAGGAAGAAACAGAAAGAGATGCAAACAAAGAACTTCATTCTTACAAAGCATCTGAGGCACAAACACTGAACAACTCATTCTTGTAAAAATGTTTTCATGGGTTTTTATTTGTGACTGTAACACCCTGTGCACAGTCGAGCCTCTTAGTAAGCAGAAGAGGAAGGTGTTTCAAGGTGTACCATTTAAAAACGCCGTAGGTCAAACCTTCGTGTTTGGTTCAGGATCATTTATCATGCAGCAGAGAGATGGTGCCAGTGGAGTACAAACACACACCTCTGCTCTGCTTAGTTTGTGTGAGTGAGTGAGTGAGTGAGTGAGTGAGTGAGTGTGTGTGTATGTGAGAGAGGCTGTATGTTCGCAAAGCTCTGCTTGGCTGCCATTTACAAACTCAATTCACTCTGATTTGATTAAGCGGCTCTGATGCTTGTCCGACATCCGAGATGACACCCCCTTCCTCTCTGTCCGCCTCTCAGAGACACATGAGCTGCTGTCATTGAGAAGTCAATATCCAGGGTATTTACAGGCATGGGCTGTTATGAGAATGCTTTTATAACCTTTTTTTTTTTATATGTTATGTAATTTAACCAAGATGAAACAAGATCTGTGGAAAACTCGGTTTAACTCCACACAGCCAGTGATCCACACCTTGATCACGCTGCCTCCTTTGCAGTTTGTTGTCAATTCTCCTACCAGGTCGTTGTTCTCTGCTGGATTTTGTTAGAAAGATCCTCATGGGAACTTTTGTGAGCCACAGACAGATATGAGTTTGCCTACACTCTTACAGTCTTGAAAGCCCTGAAAATGAGATCCATCAGTTGACAAAACAATTTCACCATAAGGTCCACTCAAGGACCATGCTGTTCGAGCGCTTCTGTTTGAATCACACACACTTCCTCAGCAGATGGACTTGGTTGTCCATAGAATTTCAGACTTTCAAATTTCTCGTCCTTGTTTGTAGGGCTGCAACTAAAGATTATTTTCATCATCGATTAATCTTAATTTTCATCTAATCGATTAATCAGTTCACTGTGAAAAGTGCCCATTACAGTTTCCCAGAGCTCAAATTGATGTCATTAAATGTCTTGTTTTGTCCATCCAACAATCTAAAACCCAAAAATATCAGCTTATTGTGAAGTTTATTGTGATGGAAGACAAGGAAAAGCAGTACATTTTCACATTTTATAAGCTATAAAAAGGAAATGTTCAGCATTTTTGCTTGAAAATTGACTTAAACGATTAAGTGATTATAAGAATTGTTGGCAATTAATTTAATGTTGATGAACTAATAGATAAATCAACAAATCATTAGTAAAGTTAATTGTCAACCTTGGAAACAGCATTTGACAAAACAATACTTCAGGGATCTGTCACTTTGTGATCTGATCTCTCAAGGAGAGAAGGAGGAATGGTGCTGGGAAACCTCCTCCGCTGTTGTATGACTATCAAGTGCAATAAACTGCTTTACTGATAGTCCCACTGAACCCTGACCGAATCAACAAGCTCATTAATTTTGTTTGCATACAACCTTGTCGCAACCATGACCACAGAAAAAGTTTAGTCTCCACTCTCTCACTTTCGCCTTCACCCCAAGCCTGTTTCCATTTCTGACATGCCAGCAGCGTCAATAGTCTCTGTGAATTCAGAGTGACGGCCTCGGAGCGATCAGCTGCTTCCCCAGTGAAGGACAGCAGCATATTATAGCAGAGCCACAGAGAGGCAGGAACATCATTATAAAACAGCAACAATGTGCTAAAAATCAAAGTGGGACATGAAGGAAAGCTAGTTTTAGCCACTTGTGAGTGTGAAACAGAAAAAAAGGACAAAGGAAAATTACAGAGGTATAAAACAAAATTAAAGAAGATTACATTTAAATATATTTAAAGGGGCTACATGTGACATTCAGAAGAATAATATAGCAGCAAACAACTATTTGCTATGTAAAGATGTAGTTGAGTACTGCCGTCCTTAACAGAGAATGAAGTCACGCTGCCTCTTTGTGTGTTGTAATCTGAGCTTCTCTGTTCTTTGTTTTGGTAGCCGGGCTGGCCACATGGTATGTTAGTGCATTTGAGTTCCACCCTATTAAACGATTGGCCCTCTCCGTTTCACCCTTTCGTTTTATTTGCCAATCCCAGCCTAAACTCTGAATGTGGTATATGGCATTTTTAAGAACTGTGAACAGTTACCAACTAGACCAGTGCCTGGTCAAAAATTGTAATATATGATAATTCTATGGTAAGTATCTTAGTATAGTTGTAGCCTTTTTTCCTACAAATATTGGTGGAAGGGACATTTTGGGATGGAACAATGCTTTACAGTCTCTAGTAGTATCTCTGAGTTCAAGAGCAGCTCAATAAATTTTCTGGATGTGTGTGTGTGTGTGTGTGTGTGTGTGTGTGTGTGTGTGTGTGTGTGTGTGTGTGTGTGTGTGTGTGTGTGTGTGTGTGTGTGTGTGTGTGTGTTGTGCATGCGTGCGTCCATGCGTGTGTGTGTGTGTGTGTGTGTGTAGACGCACTTGTAAAAGGCTTGGTTCTCCACCCCGCACTTCCATAAGTGCTTACATGCAGCAGGGGTCGATGTGTGAAATGTCAACACCAGCTTCTTCTGCACAGAAAAGGACAAAGACAGAGAGAGAGAGAGAGAGAGAGAGAGAGAGAGAGAGAGAGAGAGAGAGAGAGAGAGAGAGAGAGAGAGAGAGAGAGAGAAAGCGCGCGAGAAAGAGAGAGAGAGAGAAAAGGCGAGGATGAGAAATGAGATTACCAAAAAAACGAGTGAATTAGGACAAGAGAAGTGCTGAACACGATGAAGGGGAGCTGTGCAAAATGCTGACCCACAGACCCTCAGCCGCGAGCTTAGCAAGATGTAAGACAGATACAGTGATTTAGCCACAGTGTTCAGCAGTAAAAGGGCTTGTAGCTTGCAGAACATGGGTCTTTATTGACTAGGAGCAGAGACATATTCCTGTAAATGTTTAGTTTTCAGGCCTGTCTGTCTACTAATACGAGATACCAGATCAATGCTGATCAACAACAGGGGTGGAGGGTGAGTGAGAGAGGAAACACTGAGATCAATACCTTGGGAGTGCACTGATTTGTTTGTTCCCTTTCTTAAAGCCCCTTAGTCAGCCATATTGCTCAACCCCCTCAGTGTCCCACATCATATTGGGTAGTTCTGATTTACACACTATGCTGCAGTGGTTGTGTGTGTGTGTGTGTGTGTGTGTGTGTGTGTGTGTTCACAGGTGTGTAAAAGAACTGCATTTTTAAATGTTATTAACAAATTTTCTCTGGTCTCACTTTGGCTGACATGCAAAAAGTGCTTTTACAGCAGGACATGACATTTTATGCTGCTGATTTAACTGCTCCTAAACTACATGTACTATAGTACATGTAGTACACAGTATTACACAGTATTTTGGAGAAATAACTTATTCTGTTTCCAATACCTCAATCAATGGGATACACTTATTTTCTAGCTAGTTTTCAACTGCTATCCACTGGTGTACTGTTAAAACCATTTAAATTAACCACTGACATTTAATTTCTAAGATGGGACACCAATACCGTAGGTAACTAAAGAAACAGGAGCTTGGAGAAACTAGATAAACTGCATTTCAAGCAAGCAAGTAATAAAGCCATAAAAAGTTGCCATCAACTCAAAGTGGGACAGTTAAGTTAAATGTGTTCCAGGCTAAATAACAGAGGTGATGGCAAAGTGTGAAATCATGCGGTGACCCGTCACACAGTGGATGACTACACAATACATCAATACACAACTTCTAATCCTGATAAAATACAGTAAAACATGTAAATATATACATTATATACTCTCTCTCTCTCTCTCTCTCTCTCTCTCTCTCTCTCTCTCTCTCTCTCTCTCTCACGCACACACACACACACACACATTAAAAGACATACAAAATTAAGACATATTTTCTCAACACAATGTCTGACATTAAATACATGACAGAGTTATAGATTATGCATCATAATATTGCATAATCTAGACTTCTAGAGTTTACTGATAATGGAGCTATAAAGCTTATTCTGATAATGTGGCTATGGAGAGGGACAGGGATGTTAATTGAAATTTCAACCATAGAACTGAGTCTTTGGTAACACAAAGACTCAAAATAACCATTTGCACACATGAGCTAAAACATAATTAACTGAAAATAAATAAAGAAATATATTGATACATTGAATGCAGTTACATAGAAAACGTTTGTGATAAAGTGGCATGAAACAAAATGACAGATAATGACCATAGTAAGAGATGAAAAAGGTTCCTCCAATGAAAAAGTGAGGTGAGGGCAGGATTGAGAGGAGAGGCATCAAATTGTTTTGTGCTACAATTATTACTTGTATTTACTCACCAGTGATGACTATGTTTACACACAGAGAGAAGAGACAGAAACACAAAGATAAAACTACATCTTCAGCCATTCATGAATTGCCAAACAAACAGACAGACTGACAAAGTTAAGCAGAGATGAGAGAGCTGGTTTAAGCTTCTGCAATGAAAAGAATAGTTATGAGACTGATTGACTGATTTGTAGATTAAAGAGCAACCTGGCTCTATTTACAGTAATGACCATTTTTTTCAAGTGTTATCAAGTGTTCAGGGACCTATCAATACGGGTTAATATGTGAGTCAAACAGCAACACAAGACACAATCAGCTGTAGTTCTTGCAAAAAGTAAAGGCGATATGCACACATATGAGGTTTAATGCACCAGAACTGCTGCTCAGAATCTACCACAGCTCTGGACTGGATGACAAACATTGAGTGTATAGATGAAACATGTGTCCCAAATGCAAGAAACCTCTACTAGTTGTTACTTAACATGTTTTAAGCCAGTAGTTGCTGTCTGTTTCATAAATGTCACATCATTTATGTTTGTAAAAGATGTTGGCCGTGTCCTAACATGGATGTAGTGAAGGAGTCTCATATTTGGGCCACAGTTGACACATGGTGCGAGTGAGAAGGTTAGTCGTAACACACCCACCATCCTGTTACAGTGAATCCTGCCTGTTAAGGAGATCTGAAACAGTGACACACACATATGCAGTGTGTGTGATGGTGGACAGGATTACATAGACAAACAATACAGTTTTATAGCACATTTATCTGATGTAACCATTACACAGATGAGGAAAGAGCAAAAGGAAAGATATAGTAGAAGGAAGGAGGAAAAAGAAAAAAAAGGATGCACAGTACAATTGGGGGTCAACTAACACAAAACTGAATCTAAATGAACACAGAATGTGAATCCTACATCAAAGTCATGGTCTTTTTTTTCTTCCAGAAGTACTGAACTCCATGTATGTTAAAGGTTGGGCTCTAACAGGGCAGCATTATGATGATTATAAGACTACACAATTCATCATCATGATGGTGGGAACTACACAGCATTTTTTTGTCTTCATTTTTAGTCTTTAGAGGAGAAAGAGCATGCAGGAGCAACCCACACTGCACTCACCTCTTTCTGAATCCCGATGACGTAAAATGTTTTCCCTTCGAACTTCAGCTTGCTAACATCAGCCCTGCAAAGAACCATGATATTATGACTTAAAAATATCTACCTGATCAGATTTAGAAGATAGGCTTAATGATAAAAATAGATCCAACTTTTACACTGAGAAAAATAACTCTTCATGAGTACGATAAAAGGTGGTGCAGTAGGATTATTTTTTGATTTGTCAAAGCTGTGTTAAAGTCCTTTAAGTCACGACACACAGGATGTGAAATGTTGTGTTTTGTAAAATGTTGTTGTGTTTAGTCCACCGTAAGTAAAGGATCTAAATTCTTTTCCCACTCCTGCCTATAAACAATAGATACTAAAATGTTTAGATAGATAGATAGCTGGACTTTATTAATTCATTGAGTTTAACGTCTAATGTATGTTAAAACGCTAAATATTAATTAATTAATTAATTAATTAATTAATTAATTAAGGGATCGTTCAGTATTTATGGAATGGACCACTGGAGGAAAATAGGGGAGGGTCATGTCTTTTTATTCTTTGTTGAGGGGAGGGCCACCCAACGTTTTTTAGTCTGGGGGGGGGGAGTTGAAAGATACTACTACTTTACGTCTTTATTATCGTGTGCCTGTGAGCACCCACGGAGGAAAACAAAAATCGGCACCTATGATAGAGGAAGACAGATCTAATATACATGTTATAATTTATTTACAAGACAAGGGACAAGGGAGACGGGTATCTTTCTGCCCTGTCAGATGCTCTCCCTCTCCTCTGCCTGCTCTGTGGCCGGTCAGGGAGCTTGTTACGTTACGCCCGCAATTTCTTGTGGAGCATTATAACTTCGAAAAACCACAGGTTCTAGTTAATCTTATAATTGATATGTGTGTTGAGTTATTTAAACAAACGATCGGGGAAATAAACGTCTGTTGTCCGCGAGTCTCCTGAGAGAGCTTCAGCCAGCTCACAGCAAGTCTGTGAAGGTGGACAGGCCGGGCGGCAAGCCAGCGACCCCGGCAGGCACCCGCCGGCTGTCACGTTAGACTATGGAGCTTCAGAACTCCGACACAGTCGGACCAAATTTGCAATTAGCCATGAATTTTCGTAAAACAGCCCATATTTGAGCTCTACATAGTTGATTTCTCGCATAAAAAAATCTCAGAAGTGAATTTAGCGACAAACAAAAACAAAAAGTTTCCAGTTGTTGGCAGCGCTTTGCACACCAACACACTTTGAATTTCTGATTGGGCGGGCCAGCTGTCAATGCCTGGACGGACCAGGCCCGCCCACAGCTCCGCGCCTGGGTCCCGATGATTTGAAATTGTGCAAACGACAGCTTTTTCAAGGCATTTGAGAAGAAAGGAGTGGTAGCATGCAAGCTCCCAAATTGACGCTCGTCTCAGTTTTGGATAATGTTCAGCTTCGGCAGCTTTACCTATGCTAAAATATACAATGACTGAGGAAGTCCATAGCAACCAGTGTTGAATTTGTTATTACCCAGTGTGCTTTGCTGAATGGTCTCAATGTTTTATTGTTTTATTTCATGTGAATACTAGTTTACTAGAGGAGTAACTTAGTATTTGAAGTAATGCAGGAAGTGTGCATTTAGTTTCCATGCTTATTGTGTTTCCACAACTATGTTAGTGAGTAAATGTACTGAAATGGCCACCATAATAGTGAAGCGTGATGTGTAAGATGAGAAAGCAGAGGTTAAGTCATGTATGCCATGGTTGTAAAAAAAACAGTGGCTATCTGTACATCTTTGCCAAGTTCAAACCAGTACAAAAGGCATCAATACATTGTTAGGGAGGGTCATGCCTTTTTCCCAATCATTTTGGAGGGTCATAGAAAAATGTATGCTGGCAAAGGGAGGGTCAAGTCCATTTTGACTAAAGATCCCAAAACTCCTCCGGTGGCCCCTTTAATAAAAAACCCTAATAATCATAATCGTACAGTAACGGATTTGTTTAGCGTGCAAGGGAACAAAGCTCTGCCACGTCAACTCAAGTCAAATATAAATGTACTATCATTTTAAACTGGTCCTATTAAATATTTTATTCAGCTCCATTTGAGATAAAACAAAGAGTGACTGTGTTGTTCGACAGAGGCTATACATTTAATTTCAATGGTTACAGATTTATTATCAAGAATTATGAACAAATGTGTACCATTTTAGGAGGTGGATTCTCTTGTTTCCCTGGAAGACCACAAACCCTGTGGCTGTGAACCCGAGAAAGGCTGTGGAGCCTGTGAAATCCTGCAAACACACACACACATACAGGTGGATTAACAGCGGGGAGGCAAGTGGGCCAATCATCTCAATGGTAGTGGCACCTACACAAAATCCAACTAGTCCTCCAAACAATACGACCATATAGGTTGTTTATTCCTACCCTCTAATACGACCCATAGGCGCCTTTTAATAAACTAGCCCCTCTAGCGGTGGCAGGAGATATGTCACACAGGAGAGTTTTCCATCCTCATACATAAACATAACAGTCGCCATTTTAAACACGTCGTTAACACTGTGTTAACGGTTGCAGTTTGGTTATGTTCAGGCATAAAACCTACTTGGTTAGGTTAAGGCAACAAAATTACTAATTTGTTAAGCTTAGAAAAAGATCTTGGTTTAAAATCAGTAAATTTGTCATGTTACTTCACTTCAGGTTACACATGTAACGCAGAATGTGACGTAGTTCCTTAGAATTAAAAAAAAGTCACTGTTTACTCTAAATTTTAAACAGGACACAAACCCCGGTGTCCTGGGTGAAAGTCTTGTGTTTGTTTGTACTTTGTCACCTTACTTCCTGTTGTGCTCCCATCATACGGACACCAGGCTACCGCCCAACAATAAAACCTAAATATGGGTCGCAATTGCTGCTTGAACAAAGACATTATAAGGTCTCACAAAAACACTTGTTTGTGTCCAACTTCAACACCCTAATTTGCAGTAACTAGCATCAAGAACAAGGCACAGAAATACAGGTTTGATATAGTGAGGCAAAATGAAACCAATAACAACCCCAGAGTAAGAGCAGAACACAATATGTTCCTGTCACTCTCTCCCATCGGTTTTTATCATCTGTAGACCTTTCCTCTGCTGGTGTGCCTCTCTGTATCGCTCTGTAAATCACTCCCTGTCCTTCTGTGTTCCCAACAGTTTCTCTGATTCGTGATCTTCACAGATCTGCATGTGCGTAATGCTACAGTCCCAGCAATAACCGCCATTTCCAGCAAACTTAAATTAAAAACAAGAGCGGAGCAGATAAAGGGGATCTTGTTAATCTGCTTAACATGCTTTGATACGCCATTGGAGGGTGTCTCTATTTCACACTGACTGGACAGAGGATGAACGGAAATGAACAGAGCGGTCGAGACTGAGCAGATAGCAAGATATAAAATATTACTTTTCTTTATAAGATTTAGTCTGTTCCATCTTCTAATATTGTACAATAGAAACATGAAGAGAAGAGTACAAGCAGTCGCACTATAACACTAGCAAGCAAGATGCACAATTAAGTGTCAAATAAACCACGTTACGTGGCTGGGTTAGCTCAGTGGTTAGAGCAGGTGCACATATACTGAGAGGTTTATGCCTCGACGCAGAGGTCCAGGGTTTGAATCCGACCTGTGATGATTTCCTGCATGTCTTCCCCCTTTCTCACCTAGCTGTCCTGTCAAAATTAAATGTACAATATGCAACTTTCTGCCACTAGGGGTCTCTCAACCAAAACAATGGATTGTAAACACAGACATTTGATGACGTTGGGAAGTTGCGTGGAATTATTGGAGTTGTTGTTTTTATTGTTAAACACATCGCTGGTTAGAATGCATCTGTTCACAGGCGAGAGCTCCCATTCAAGTTTATTCACGTTACGTTTAGTAACATTTATTCATGTCATTCTAAGAAAATAGCTGCATTGTCCCCAACATAATTACGTTTTTATTGATTTGATCTGTATTGGTAGCTAGCTGACCAGTTAGCTAGTGAGCCAGCAAGCTAACATTAGCCAGTAGTGCAGCAGCAGAACATCTCCAAGCTGCCCAGAACGATCTCCCCCTTCACGTTTCTGTAATCTTAACTATTCATTTTGGTGCTTAACCCACCTTTTGTCGGGTTAATTTAGCTAACTGTAAAGACAGCTAAACGTGAAGGGGGGAGAAATTCGGCAGGGAGGAGATTTTTGGCACGAACACCAGTAGCGCTAACGGAGACGCAGCTAACATTGTGGATGGCTGCTGTTGTGACTGGGTGCCTGGCTCTGATATGGCCTGTTTCCTGACGCTTCATTAAACTGCCGTTAGCATCTGGCACTGAAGTTGAGTGCTGGCCAGATAAGGATTGCTGTAATATTGGGTGGCTGTTGGCTGGCTAGGGGCTAACGGTAACTAGCTATATTGTTATATATTGTCAGCACATATCCCAAATGAAGTGTCTTTGCGCCGGGGGGAGTGAGGCAGACAGACCGGGGTGTGCTAGCTAGCTGGCTAAATTAGCATTAGATTAGCCGTCTATCTATACAGCTAACGTTAACGTTACTAGTGAACTTATTCGTGGGTTAGCCCGGCGCTGCTTTTATCCGTGCTCAAAACAATCATACTAAAAATAACTTTATGAGCATGTTGAACGATGTCGTAACCCTATAATGTTAGCATTGTTAGCATTAGCATTAGCATTAACGTTAGCTACTTGTCAACCAACACATTGTTTTAACGTTAAGCTTGATCGATATTGATATGTATCAATAAATAAGGTTTCTGTTGTATTACTGTGTTGCAAAGTGGCATGTAGTTAATCACAAAATGATGCATTGTGGCAGAAAAAGCAGTATTACAGTTACAAGTATTTTTTACTGTGACATTGTATGATTTGCAATTACTCCTGAACATATCATCTGGGTGCCGTGTTTTGACGGAAGTTACGAGTAACTAGAGGGTGAAAGGTTATATGACGCCACTGACAGGCGACTAAATGAAACGTGACGTGTCTGAAAATAAAATAACAGATTTCTCTGGGTTTGCCATTTGGTGGAAACATTTGGGATAGTGTAAGAACACAACTAAAAAAATATATAACATAGGTATGGTTGTTTTTAGACATTTTAATGCAGAAATGTTACATATTGTACCTTTAAAGGCGGAAAAGCCCAAAAAAAAAATTCTTTAAAAAACAATGAACCACAGTATTAATAGTATGACAATGATGAGTCAATGATATGTACTTGCTGAAGCGATGATGTTCTCTGAGCAATCAATGAGAATATTAATTTCGGAAAGTGATGATTTCCGTGCAGACCTGATTTCATTTGTTTTCCAAGATAGTTTTGACAGGTTCAAATGTAAACTCTCTCTACTATAAGAGCCACTGTTTAAAGATTATGTATTTCTATGTCGTACAATACATACACACATATATATATATATATATATATACACAGAGAGACGGAGAGTGAACAATTTGTGACAAAGGTGGACACATGAGGTGGAGGCCCTCTAAGACAGTAATATATGTTTCTGTTAATTATGATCAACAATACTTTGGTATGGAGAATAAATTGTGCCAATATTACTGTAAGAAAGATATTTGCAGGAGTCTTTTCATAACAACAGCACCAGGCATCACAGCTAAACTAGATTGACTCTCCACTAATGTTACCTTGCATGGGTGGGGGTCAACTCCATACGTCTCAAGGCTGTGAGCCTTTTGGAGCATGTTCAACTCTGCAAATGCAGCACACTGGCCCCTAAAAGAGAGGAGAGGTGGGGTGGGAGAGGAGAGGACACATTGAAGACACATTTTGCATTGTTCCTGTTTCTCAGCGTCCATCCTTTAGAGAAAGTGAGAGGAGATGCCAATGTGCGTGAGATGGATATTGTTGTGATATTCTGTTTCATCATTAATATTTTGCAGAAACAGACATATTAACAGAGCCAGAGTGTTCAGAGGGAAGCTTTATTTACTCATTTGTGCTGCAAAGTCAAAAAAGTGAGTGATGTACACTGATACTCATCCTGACACCAGACAAATAAATCAACAATATAATTGTACACAAATACTGTACACCTGTCTGTATGCACACAGAGTAAAATGTTAAACCGATTAAAGAACTGCTTGAAAATACAACTCACAGACACACAGTGCACCCCATCCCATTTGTAAATCACCTGAAGTGTCTTTCTACGGCTCAGTAGTAATCTACATGCTGTTAATCCTGTCCATCAGACCCATCGCGGCAGACCGAGGGCATTTGGCGTCATCTGCCTCTGTGCTGTGGGAAATGAAGGATTTGTCTTTGATGTTTCTATAATTGCTGTAAGCGTGACGGTCACAAACCCAACAACATCAATCAGGAGCTGCAGCGATGATACAAATAAACCCAAGGGAGGGGTATTATGTATAGATTATACTGTCTTTATGTGATCTTAAGATTCAGGAATGTATTCTGTCCGTGCAGAGAAGACTAAGACTAAGAATGTGGCGGTGTATTGGTAACATAATTAATTTAAACGTATTCATCTTCACAATTATATTTATGCAGCAACCTCTGCATGCATTAATCTCCTCTTCTTTTAATTCAGCTGTTTCCTCGTATTGTATTTTATTCAACGTCTACCTTCTCTCCTCAAACAAGAGAACATGCCAGGGTTTATAGATATTTATTGTGTCTTCAGTTTTCAGGGGACCCAAAAGCATGGCCTCTGATCACGTAAGTTCCGCGCATTTTACTCCATTCATTCTGTAAGGTTGATTTTCATCAAAATGTAAATTAAGTAGTAGAAAGGTGTCCAAACGAAGATTGAAATAAATAATTCATGATTATTCCTCTGCAAATTAATTTCAGTTTCTATTTACTTTCAACTGAAATATCATCTGCAATGCTACCGGCACAAATCTCTAGGTATCATCAAATTTTGCCTCAAGCCCGAACAACAGAAAGTGCTTTATTGTCTGCACTAGAAAATTGTCTCAGCAGCCTGTTTTAAAAAGACAGATCACAGGAGTGAGCATCCATGCCTGTCATCGAAATCAAACAGTAAACTGATGTTTGCTCCAGGCAACAAACAACCCCACCAAGCACACACAAACCCATGCACACACATCTGTTTTACCTGAGCTCGTTCTTGTGTATTTCCATAATCTTCCTCTCCAGTTTGAGGGACTGTTTAGGGAACAGCTTGAAGTCTCTGATGTAGTCTGACGGGTGCTCCTCTGGGTCGTAGTCCCCGAGCTCAGCTGAAGACAGAGGGTGATATCAGTGTGACAACGGTCTAAAAAAAACAGGTCCAACTGTTTAGAACATGTGTATGCAATATCAGTTTTAACGATTCAACTTTTTTAACCGATAGCAATTCAACATGCTCCTATAACATTGCAATCTATACCATACCATTTTCGAAAATAATTTGCTTTATGGTGGAGAGTTAAAAAGATTGATTCCACTTTGCTGTCTGTACGGTAAATATGAAGCTGGAGCAAGCAGTCGGTCATCTTAGCTTAGCCTAAAGACTTGAAACTGGAAAACAGCTAGCCTGGCTCTGTCTGAAGGTAACAAAATCTGCTTACAAACACCTCTAAAGCTCAATAATTAACACATTGTTTCTCGTTTGTTTAATGCGTACAAAAACTGAAATGTAAAAACATTTTACGTTAAATGCCAGACTAATTTTTGTTCGGGAGCAGTACCTTCCTGGAGTCTCCAGTGGTTGCCCGGTGACAGCTTAGAGACAGAAAATAGCCTGGCACATAAAATAATCTTTGTTTTTTGTACGGATTACACAAAAGAAATATAGCATGTTTTTTTTAACCTTTGGTCAGAGCCAAAGGTCAGCTGTTTCCCCCTGCTTCCAGTCTTAATGCTATGCTAACTAGCTGTTTGGAGTAGCCTTGTATTTACGAACAGATGCGAGCGAGTGGTATCAATAAGCAAGAGAATAAGCATATTTCCCAAAGTGTCAAACTATTCCTTTAAAATCATACAATTTGTGTCATCAGCAAATTAGCTGGTTGCTTAAACCCAGACGAAAGCTGCATAATATTATGCAGCTTTTTTTTTATTTCCACAGGAGAATATACTCATAAGCACCTGATGACCCTTTTAGATAAACATTCCCCTTATTGAATCCAGTAAAAAGCCCTAACAGACAACTTTCCCCTTTAAAAGCATTCTTAATCATGAGTCCTAATAAAGGTTAAGTCAGAAATTAAACTCCATGCCTGGAGTTTAATTAAACAGTAATCCTCAACCTATTCTCCAGCTCTGTAATCAACACCCTGACAAAGTGGGACAGGGACCTGCCCGCGTTAATCAGAGCAGCCAATGATACGCTGCAGACACACTGCAGAGATAACTCAGCCAGTCACACTCTGCTCTCTGGGGATAAGAGCCAATCACAGAGTGTTTGCACAGTTCAGAGATTTGTGTATCAGCCAGAGGGGTTCATTTATATGACACAGCTCAGCTACTTCCACTCTCAATCCATATTAAAGCAAGTGGCTCCGCACTGTGATTCAACATTAACCCTTGTGTTGGCTTCCCTTCAATCTTGAAAAAAACACTTTTTTTTCTGACATTTGTGACGCCTTTTTTTTCACAATTTGTTTTTGCTTTTTCCAAAGTTTTAAATTTTAAAATTTTTCTTCTAAACATTTTCAGCGCTTATTTCTACGTCCAATATTTTCTGATATAAAACTAAAATTTTAAATGGGCCAATGTGACCCGAAGTCAACACTTACTGCTAATTAACTGAAGAAAAAGTATTTCTTATTCCTTAGTCCATATAGCCTACATCTTGCTGTGTTTTAAAATGTAGGATAAGAACACCGGTCTGATGACTAAATGTAGCCAAGTAATGAGGTAAAGACCAGACAAATGGAAATCTTCCTTTAGACAAAGCATAGTTATGACATACAGTAAGTCTTAACTAAGTAGAGATATAACATTAAACATCACTAAATCAAAACATGTTGCACCACACAAACTAGTCCTTACTTAGAAATGAGTTGCTACTAAACAATTACACGCAGTAACTGGTAGATGTAACTGTGTAACTGTGAAGCTAACTGAACCAACCGACAATGCTAACATTAGCCTCTTAATAACATTTCACAAAATTAACACAACATAGCCTACCTCAATTACAAAAAAAAATACTCTAAAATTGTCAGAGTAAATAACTAAATACAGGGCTCTAGAGTGCGCACATGCAACCAAAATTTGTAAGGGTACGACTAAGATTTTTCCTAGGTCGCAACGGTGCACCTAACGTCCTCGCATCCGCTGCCTCTCCACGAACAAAGCAACGTTGTTTATATCGATATGGTTTAATGTTGCGTTACATGACCCATTCCTTCTGTAAAGCTGTGCCTGTGTTTGGATCGCTCCTCTTACTCACCGCACAGCCCGCCCCCATTCACTCACACACGGCTCCCCTGCAACATGCAGACAGACACAGCGCCGCTGCTGACATTTGTCTACAGTTTTAATTGTTATTAACACAGCTATATATTGTTAAGTATGAGAGGGAAACCTGTATTGGTACCAGTGTTTCCGCTGGTAACTCTCTGTTATTGCGGCCGCCACAGCTAAAAACAGATTAGAAGTTATTAAATGCAACTAACTTCAGTTGGTTGAGTAATAGAGTGAGATGGAGCCTGCTGGACCTGGGCGAGAGATGTGACCCATGGCCAGAATATCATAGTTCATAAAAATGCAGCGCAGTGACGATACAGACATTTCATAGCTTACACAAGACGTGTGTAACACCGCTGACCCGCCAAAGCGCATTCGACCCGTGCTGGACCCATTCATAATGAGTCAGCCGTCACTCTGTGAGTAGCATACGCTTCAGTCCATCGCACTTCCCTCTCCCTCTGTTTTATTTATTTATTTTTATTTTTTTAAGATTTCGGCCTTTATTTTGATAGGAAAGCTGAAGACATGAAAGGGGAGAGAGAGGGGGGAATTACATGCAGGAGAGGGCCACAGGTCGGAGTCGAACCTCTATATATACCAACTGAGCTATCCGGGCGTCCTCTCTCTCTTTTAATCAGTCTGTTATTGTTGTTGAAAACAAGTGAACATCTTTCGTTACTGTATTAGAGCTACACTTATGTCAACAACCAGTCAAGAAACCAATATGTTAACAAGTAAACAGTGACAGACATATCCTCTTCTTTCATTTCTAATCTGTTCCTTCTGTCTTATCCTTTAAGATAAAACAAAACCCTGATGCTAATTTCATGACTTCGAAATGCAAATTAGTCACATTAAACAACATCCAAAATGTCCAAAAACAGACAGAGGCCAGACAGCTAATAAGTTGGTATATGACAAATATACAAGAAAAACAAAAAAATAGGCATCACTGCATACTTTATCATGTAAGATAATAGGGATCCTATTAAAAGTGGCTACTGTCTAAATACAATGACCTGATGGCGGAAGGAATAAAAGATTTGAAGTAATGATTACTGTATACTGTATGTACTGTACTGCTTTCATTTTATTTTCACATATTTGTGGGCATGTGCTCATCTTTAGCCTAGCCTACATTTAGGCAACATCTACATATTTATTTAATTTATCACAGCCAATGAATGCAGAAAGTTAAATTGGTTAGAATATAGCTAGCATATAAATATAATGCAATAATTTAGTTTAGGCTATGCATAATACCTAGACCTGCCAACATGCTTATTGTTAGAAGAAAACAAAACAATCTTTAGACCTATAGACCACTACTGACCTCAATCACGCTGGCTCCCTCAGAATCAACTGCCCTGCCAATCTCCTCCCAGGTAACAATTTTTGGTTCCCAGAACGTTCTAGGAAGAACGTCCCCCCCCCCGTCCACTACCCCCTTTACTCGTGCTGTGGCAAAAATATCAGACATAATCAAGGGGATTTCTAAAATGTAATTTACTGACTTGTCCAACTACATACATGTAGGCATATGAGCAGTGAGCACTAAATTCAAATGTCTCAATTCAAAATTTCTATCAATTCAAAAAGCCAAAATCAATACTATATATTGCAGCATTGTGGGTAGGTTAAATCTGTATTTTCCGACTTTATTTCACGGGCCCTGAAAGCAACTCCTCTGGTCAAAAACTTTCAAAAGCATCAAGGGAAAGCTAAAACTGCTTAAGCATCACAGCTAACGACAATAAAAGGACCTACAATGAATAAGTATCTATCAATATTAGATTTAAGAATATGGATTTATTGCACAATCTATATATATATATATATATATATATATATATATATGTTATATATCCTAAGCTATTTATTTCAGATAACTTTCTGAATGTGTTGCAGCTGTATATTTTCAAAACTGGTAAAGGAAACCCTGTCTTTGCATTTTCTTTTAATCACAATCTGTGTTAATAAAAGAGCAACATTTAGCCCACTTGGTAAAAAAATACAGAGCTATATATTGTGTATCCCCATTCAGCGTTAAATTTGGGTGCACCTAAATTTTGTGCTGGTGCACCTAAATAAAAAAGTTAGGTGCACCAGTGCAACCAAGGTAAAAAGTTAGTCTGGAGCCCTGAAATAGTGTTGCTTGGATTAGCATAGGCTAATCAGATATTTACCAATCATTCTAAAGTGCATAATACCAGCTAACTCTGAAACACATAGGTATCCATGTATGCATACAGTATATAAAGAAAACAAAATAATACATTTACGAGGGATAAGCAGGTTAGTTTAATATGATGGTGAGAACTCACTGTTTTGAAACTAAAATAACAGTATTTAAAACTGTGATGGCAGCATGATGAATCTGCCACAGGCCGTCACTCATGTCATGTATACACGATTATACCTGTCTTATTGTATTTTAGCTGTTTTTATTTTCCATTCTCTTTAACATATGTTTTTAATTGTTTTTAGTTGTTCTTTAATGTTTTATGTAAAGCCCTTTGAATTACCTTGCTGCTGAAATGTATTATATAAATAAACTTGCAATGCCTTACATCAACCACTGTAAACTACACAATTTCATGTTTGTACTTTGTTCAAAGTAGTGAAAAAGTACCAATTCTAGGGGGAAAACAGGAAAACCCTGCTCAAATCCATGTGTACATTTTAAAAATAAAATATAATAATTGTCAGTAGGAATTCAACTGTAACATGCTGAATCCCCAGTAGATTCACTGTCACTAAATGTAAACTAAATCCACTTGTTGTCACTAGGCCTCACCTTGTATGACGCAGGCTCCCAGATATGCAGCTTCAGCAAATGGACAGAGGAGACGACCATGGTAGATATCTCTCTTCAACTGGAGGTACAAGAGATACCTGAACACACAGACACAACACAAACACAGTTAAAAAAGAAAGAAAAACTGACAATGCTACTTAACCTAAATGTGCTTTACATTTCTTACTTAAATTGAAAGTTTATTTGGTCTACAGTAAGGCAATGCATGGCTGCAAAATGTCCGCACTGCTGAGGAAATATGTAGAAGATCTCATGTGTATGTGCGCCATTGGTTATCCTGTCTGCATCAAAGCGTTTAGTGTTTATATTGTTAAATGAGCCTTAATGGAAACACGCTGACTTATTGGGACTTTAGCTTATTCACCGTATCCCCCAGAGCTAGATAAGTCCATACATACCCTTCTCATCTCCGTGCATGTCAAATTCTGTCTGACGTCCCCACCGCTAGCCTCGCCTAGTACAGATCCTGGAGGTAACCGGCTCCATCTAGCCTACTGCTCCCAATAAGTGACAAAATAACGCCAACATTTTCCTATTTACATGTTGTGATTTGTAGTCACCGCGTGTACAAATAACAAGGTCACATGAGACACAGCCATATTCTAACCGTATACATACTGGGAACTATATTCTCAGAAGGCGAAGCACTGCTACTTCTGCTACTTGGGCGGAGGGATTTGCTCGCAGGACCTGAGAAGCCCCGTGGTGAGGAGCAGAGAGTTCACCTGGAGTTCACTCAGAGTTGGAGTAATATCACTCCGCCCAAGTAGCAGAGGTAGCAGTGCTTCGCCTTCTGAGAATTAGTTCCCAGTATGTATAAGCTAAAGTCTCAATAAGTCGGCGTGTTCCTTTAATGATGCGATGTTAGACACAGTAATTGATACTGTTGTCTCATCACCATAACTTCATGTTATCTTGCCAAATATTATATTTCCAGATGGTTAATGGTAAAAATCATAAAACCAAAACAGTCTCAGTCCTTGATTCCATAATGTATAGCTGTGTTACTATGGTAATTAGAGAGAGCATTGCTATGGTAACAGCTATCATACTGCAGCGACTGTAGTTACTATGGAAACGCCTACAATAGAGGCAAGTTTAGGCATGCTGCTGACATGCTGATTTGTCTCGTGGTACCAAGGAGACAAAACTGACAGTGGTGCTGAAACTATGAGGACATCTGTACCAGAGGAGACTCACACAACAGTCAACTGACTCATTAAACTTGTTTTCTGACTCAAGCAACAGAAGGAAACCATGAAAGATTGAATGGAGTGAAAAGCCTGCTGCTGTAGCTTAATAGTTTTATTTATAGAGTATGTCTGCAGCCACATGGAGGTTCTTTAAACTGGCCTAAAAAACACAGCTATCTTTATTTACATGACCTTCTCTGAGGTGTTTAATTTAATCCTCTTCTTTTTTCTTCTTTGTTGCATGCAGAGTTCCTCATCTCTCTGTCTTCTCATCTTCTATTTCCTTCCCTGAACTCTTGTTTCGATCTTACAGTCACAGTATATTTTACACTCTTCTTGTTTTATGTAACAGGAAGTCTTTCATCTCTAACTCCTCTGTGTTTCTGCTTTAATCAATTAATACAGTATATAACGAATCAGCTGTAATAATATCAAAATGCTAAGTTTCATAAAATGTATTCCATCTTCTCTAATTTTAACCCTTTTCTGTCCCTGCACCTTACTATGAAAAAAGAAACGCTCATCTTTTCTCCCTCTCTCCTTCTGTCTCTTCTTCTCCCACTCTCTGGTTTAATTATTTCCATTCTCAGTTACTGCATGAGGTTTAATTTGTGTAGGTCAGCAGTGCTTTGACTACACATCATGGGATCACAGAGCAGGTTACATCCATGCAGAACACTTTTACCGCTGGGATAGTGCTCACCTTTATCAAAACAGAAGCTATATATACTTTATTGTTAATATGTCAGTGTCAATTTTGGACGATTCTATAAAACCTTGGCTGACATTCAATGCTGACATTTAAAAATAACCTTTCTACAATATTTGTGCATGGAAACTACGGTAGAAAAAAGTCAAAGCCTTTATTGTCATATGCACAGTTAAAAACAAGTTTCCCTGTACAATGAAATTCTTACTTTGCCTTCCACTCTGAATGCCATTTACAAGGAAACAAAATTAAATAAAGAACACTATTTCCAAGTATACTATATATAATATACAGAGTAATAGAGAAGTAGTTGTTGTATGTTAGGAGCCCTTTCACTTTCTGCCACAATACATAAAAAGTACACTACTCTCTGTGTTGGCATTAATACAGAATAACATGATATGGATGTGATTACTGTTATAAGACTGGGGGGAAAAGTTGAGGAGGAAAACAGCAGTCTTCAAATAACATCCTGCAAACTGGAGCACACAACATTAGCATACTAGTTTTTGGGGATTTTGACAATGAAAAAAAATCCATCCCAAAAAAGCTTGATATTGAGCACTTCATTGAATTTTATCACTGACTGCAGTTCCTTCTGAACTTTCCAAACTCAGCAGAAATGTATTGTAATGGTTGAGGAGAGAGTTAAGGACTCTGAGATTAGGTTGATTTTCTTTAAGACAAGCTAATGAAAGTAAATGGACGCATACAAATGGAGTCCTTTCAAATTGTTTAAAGTGCCCATATTATGAAAAAAACACTTTTTTCTGGGATTTGGGGTGTTCTTTTGTGTCTCTGGTGTTTCCACACACATACAAACTTTGAAAAAAATCCATCCATGCTGTTTTGAGTGAGATACGGTTTCTGAATGTGTCCTGCCTTCAGTCTCTGGGTGAGCTGTTCAAAATCAGCACGGCTTGTGACGTCACAAGCCGAAACGAGCTGGCTAACCGCAACCGTTAGCTCGTAGCGTTAGCATTAGCGTTAGCATTAGCGTTAGCATGACAAGACAATTCAAGGAAGGAGGAAGCTAAGAAACAGAGAGGAAAGAAGATGGAAGTTTAATGACATTGATGATGTACAAAAACACTTTAAGGTAATAAAAGTTGAGCCAATATGAGTTGAGAGATGTGGAGATACACCTGAGGGAGCACAGTGGGCTATGATAACACGAGGAGGAAGGCGGACAGAGAGATGCCAACAGAAGGGAGGGAGGAGATACATTAGGGATGAAATTCCTTCAAAAAGTTCTTCAAAACAGGTTTTTATGTTTTCAAGATTATTTTTTTAGGCCTTTATTAGACAGGACAACTGCAGACAGGAAATGAGGGCGAGAGGGGGAACGACATGCAGCAAAGGGCCGCAGATTGGAATCGAGCCCGCTACCACTGGACTGAGCCCTTGTACATGGGGCGCATGCTCAACCAGGGGAGCTACCCAGGCGCCCTGTGGTTGTTTTAATAAAGTGCATAAATGCATCCGCAGTGCAATGTATCACAAAGCGGCTGTTCCTGAAAGAAGGTGTAAGGTGATAGCCAGCAGCCATGTTAAGCTGTAACACTCATCACACACTGGAAAATACATTGTTGGATGAATGAAAAAGTAAGACAACTTTTCTATAGCATATTCACATTAAATCACTGTAAGCACGCATTGCCAACATTATAACCACCAAGTAAACTGCTGTAAATCCTGAATCTATTTAGGAAGAATCTATTTTCTAAAGGCTAAAGAAAGAGAAGCAAATAGATCCCTGTAATTTGGTGAAAATTAGACAATCCTACAATAGGAATTGTGGTGGCAAAGGTTTGATTTTTTTTTTTAATGACAACATAACATGACTGTTTCAAAAGATAAGTCGCTGCTGTGGCTCTCATCTACATACATGTTATTTTTGTTCTTTCAACAGGTCTTGGATAGTGTTTGAACCATTCCTTAATGAGCTACCATCAAACTATTACATTTTTGCTAAGATGGTAGTTGTCATAAAGCTGCTCTCGAACAAGGAAAAGAGAGAGATGCATGTCTTGTTTTTTTTACACTTTCTCCATTCCTCCCTTCTTACTCCATCATAAACATAAACCATCCATTGTGTGTGTTAGTTTTTACCTGGTGAGCTCCTCCTTGATTTTCATAGGCTCGTGAGGATAAAACTTGACCCGGAAACACATTGTGTACGGCTGCTGGGCTGCTGGAGACAAGAGAAGAAAGTTAAGATGAGAGAATAAATTAGAGAAGAATAAAGTGAGTTAAATGATAGAGTAAAGACAGAAGTTTGAGAAAGCAGAAGAGAAAGATGAGAGAAGAAAAGTAGATGGTTTTAATTAGGAGAGGAGATGAAAGAGGAGAAGAGAGAGTTAAATGAATGAGTGCAAGACAGAAGGGGAGCAGAGCAATGAGGATTAAAACTGAGGAGAAAAAAAAGTTGGAGACGAAAAATACTGATTAGTCATTTGATAATTACAGTAATTACTCATATCACACACACACACACACACACACACACACACACACACCCACACACATGTATAAAGTTTCTTTTTCTTTGATCTGAGTCCTAAAGCACTTAATTTTTGACTCTGTGTGTGTGTGTGTGTGTGTGTGTGTGAGTGTAGTTACTGCGGGAGAGAATGTTGAATGATATTTAAATATGCTTGGTAACATACATACACAAACTTATGTACGTTCACACACACGCACACGAGCACACACACGGACACAGGGACACACACTGACACACACACGGACACACACACACGCACACACACACACACACACACACAAACAGACACAGAGTCAGTGATGTGGGGCTCTGATCAAACGGCAGCAGTAGCTTAGACTTCCTCCTGGGGTCTCCCTGATCTCACAAAATGGCATATAAACACACACTAACATGCAAAGTTTAGTCATTGAAGTTTGCATGATGTGCAGACACAAATATCGATACATCATTCACCATTTACAGTGTAGTTTTGTTGTATGAATCATGTACCGCTAAAACGCTTACTAAGTCTTACAAATTCTTATATGTCGGTACAGTGGAAGAAAAAAACACCATAGGGAACAAGGGAGTAACAACTGGACAGTTTTGGGGATTAGATGCTAAATGATTTGATCAGCTATAGGCAGTGATTCTAATGTGGGCATCAACCATAAACTTAGAAACAGAGAAGAAAAAAGGGAAATGGCAGAAGAGGAGGAAGAAAGTGAGTATCATCTAACATGGGGCCAGAAATCTTTACAGAGTGCCTTTACCACTCTGTCTTTAATGGCGCGATCCTCTGCGGTATTATCTAGCTATGAAAAACAGCACACATCTACATAATACATGCTGAGCAATATGAAAGATGCAATCCTCCCACCCGCGCCCAAAGAATTTGAGCTGCTTTTTGCTCAAGCTTAAGGGACCAAGATACTTAAAAAAAATCGTTTCAGAGGAAAGTGAATTGGCACATAATATGCACGCACATAATATGCACACACACAACGTGACGCATATGCATGTAAACTGAGACGCAAATAAATCACAAGCCACACATCCTGTTTTGAGAGTAAATGCTGCCACAGGGAGAACTGATGTGTCAGTACGACTCAGATCTTTTCACCACTCGTCCTACATCCTTTTCTCTCATCTCTTTTTTTTTCTTACACTCTTTGTCAGCCTCTCTAATCTCAAACTGTCTCTCCAATCTCCTCTTTTTTCTGTCTTTTTCTCCCTAATCAGACTTCTTCCTTTAGCTATATTATCTATCACTGTCTCCTCTCTCCCCCCTCTGTATTAGCCCCCCACACATTTCCTCTTTATCACTCTTTTCCCCCCTTTTTCTCTCTTCCTCCATGTCCATCTCTCATTATAGTTTTGACTGGTCTCCTCATCCTTCCCCCCCCTGCCCTCTTGCACATGTTGTGATGAAGCAGAACACACCGCTAATAGCTCCTTTATTAATTTATAGTGGGACAGAAAGAACAGGACAGTCATTAAAAGGGTGGGTAAACTTCAGACACGGTTTTTCTGATCGCACAGGTAATTAGCCAACGAATATCACACTGAGAAATTCTGCAGCAAGGTGTCAGTTTCAAATGTAAATATCCAAATTTTGTGTCCATTCCATCAGTCCATTAGATTAAAAGACCAGGACAATTTTCTAGACTAGATAGAAAAGTAAAAATGCAAAAGAAGAGGTAGAGGACACCAAGGGGAATTGGATTCTAAATAAAAAAAAGTTTGCCTCTTGATTTTGTATAAAAAGTGTCTGACAAAGCAAAATTTTACAGTAAATATTTTATGAGGCAAAGGCAGACTTATTTTCCCTTGTTCTTTCAGCTACTCCTTTCCAGGAAGGGAATACAACATTTGCTTCTAATAAATATAGTGTATCTCACAATTCACTGCAATGTGATATTACATCAGCATTTTTGAAACTACACTGATCAGCTGTTTCATTAGTTGTGTCACAGTCAGTGGTGGAAGAAGTATTAGCAAATATATTTTACTTGAGTAATATACCAGCAATAGTATAGCAATACCACAGTGTAAAAATACTTTATGTAAAATTATTATGCACTTACTGCATTAAGTAAAGCATTACCATCAAAATGTTGATTATATCAGAGTGGGTGTGCTGCAGAGTAGCAGAAAACTGTGACAATAGTCATTAGACAATGAGTTTATCCTTATGCGTGAAATTTTGTCAGCATGTACATATTAACCCAACTTAACTGACACAAATGTCAACCTGTGAGCAAGATGCAAGAGTCAAACTTTACCAGGGCTCAGATAAAATGTGCATCCTTTCATTGGTGATAGTCAACAACATTCAGTACACTCTATGTCACTGGCTCATGCCTTGGTGTTAATTAATTCCCATAGACGTAAAAAACATAATTCTATCAATGCTAGCTGATCCATGAAATGTCACTGGTGAACTTACACGTCCACTGAAGACTGAAGGCAGAGTGTTTCCTCTTTTGACAACTGAGTTCTCTGTTGTCTGGCTTGTGCTCCCCTGCCATGTCTATGTATTTCACTTTGTTTCTTAGTGTATTTCCTTTTTATCCCTCAGGCAGTTTGCTGTGTCACCTTGTCTGTCTTTATTGTGTCTCTGTTTGTATACATGTGTTGTCTGGCTCTGTCACTACTCATGGCAAGTGGAAATGTGAGCAATATATCCTGGGGATAAAGTGGATGATAAGGCCCTAAAACTTGTATATGAGTGCATTTCCTATGCTATTTGTCCATTTTGAAAAAACAAATGTATTTACACTTTTTTCCCCTTATTACCACACATCATTTAGAATTTTTATAGTTTGAATAGCCAGTGGCTGTAACACAGTTGCGTGTATGATGTCATGACCCTGTATGTGTCAGAGTCCCTGTGGTGTTGTCTGTTTGTTGCAGAGCGTAACCTCCTCACACTGAGCAGATGAAGAAGGGAGGCATTAATAAAACACATACATACACAAATACACTCACAATAATGTGCACACACGAATACACACGTGCATTCCACACTTTGCTCATTGTTCACATGCACATTTTACAAAACAGAAAAACACAGAGGGAGCAGAAGTGACACTTACACTTCATCTGCCTCACCACAGGCTTATTGGGCTCCAGCCAGTGCTGAGAGAGAGAGAGAGAGAGAGAGAGAGAGAGAGAGAGAGAGAGAGAGTTTATTTGTACAGTTTACAACTGAATAAAAGCAAATTTACATTAATAAATATATAAATATCGACTATACATGATTGTACATCATAAAAATATAAAACTATACGTTTATCTATATACACACATGTACCCATACATGTATACTCATACGTAAACTTTTACAAAAATAACCATACACTTGCATACATGCATACAACCATGCATACATTAAGGATACTTTGACTGACTGAGTATGTGGCAATTTCAATTCCAAATCAAAAATCTCTTCTTGTTTTTGGTGAATAATTGATTCATTGATTAATTCATGATATCACTGGATATATAGTTTTTTCATAGATTGAAAAAAAACATCAACATCAATATAGAGAACGAATTATTCTGACCCTGCTGGATGGACTTGACATTTGTGCTTATAATACATAAAACATATAGTGTTCTAATAATGGGCGACACCAGAAAAAACGTTTAGGATCTTAATTTAATCGAAGATGTTTCATTAAGAGCAATGCTCTATTTTTTTTTAATGCCCTACTCACCTGGAAGCTTAGTGGTGCTTATAAGAGAAGTAGTGAGTTTCCTGTACTCCTGAGTATACATACATTTTGATCCCTCAAAACTGTTTAATGTATCCAGTCATTATGTTTTTACTGACAATTTTAAGGAACGGAACTTATTTACCCTTCATCCCTTTGGCACATTTGGACATCAAATCTATTACAACATAAAGTGGGTGTAACAACTGCACCTATCCAATAAGAGAATGCATTCTATTGTAAAGTTTTCTTTACTGCATTCTATTGTACAGTACAGTACACCTCTTACTTGTTGTTATTTCTTTCTCATTTTGCATTTCTGTTAAGATAAAGTGACTGGTCTCTTCTGTGTGTGGGCTGTTTCAAATATGGAGACTGATCTTGTTATTATTTGTCACCTGAACTTGAAATAAAATGTACTGACTGCAACAATCCCATTTTAGCCATGCTGACTTAGTAAGTAGGTGCGGTCATCAGTTTCTAGAAAAATGCATTAAGATACAACATTTTACAACTATTTCTTGCCTCAAGAAGTCCTTCAGTTTTAGTGCTGAAACAATTAGTCGATTCGTCGATTAGTTAACCAACAGAACATTAATTGTCAACATTTTGGATAATAATTTTATTAACTGTTAAATAAGCCAAACAACAACAACTGCATATGGATTGTTAAATCGACAAAACAAGCATTTTGAAAACATCACAACTAATCCATATAATATATATATATATATATATATATATATATATATATATATATATATAGGCCGAATGCCGAATGCAGCCCAAATGCTTTTGGTTGTTCTGCATGTGTGTGTGATAGTTACCCTCTGTTTCTCGGGGTCCACATATCGAATACCAAAGTAGTCTTTCTCAAGTAGGTTGTAGTGGTTACACACATGGTCCAACAGGAACTGGCCTTTGGTGTCTCTCTGTAAAGACATATACACACAAAAAACATTACAATTTAAATCCAGGATGTTATTTTGTGCCCAGTCAGAATCCGCTACTCATCTTTAATCTTTCCATCCATGATGCTAAATCCCAACCTCCCATCTGCATCACTGTGTCATAATCACAGCAAACAATCCCCTCTTGGCCAATTTTTCTGTGATGCAGATGTAGTTGTCTCTTGGTGACATAATCTCCTGAGGTCATATTCCAGACTCAGCCTCCTAACATGCCATTACCCATATGCAGTTCATAAACACAGAGCAGACACAGGGAGATCAATAATTCTGTGCTCAGTTAAGCAGGACTGATTGATTCAGTAGAAGATCGTCTATTTTCCCTTGTTGTGATTTACTCTCAGTGTGGAGACACACATGAACGTCCACATCAACGCATGCAGCACTCATGCACGCATGCAGCGCACACACGCACACACGCACGCACACACACAGCCACAGAGCCACAGTTGTCTCTCTGGCCACATATTGTCAGTAAAACAACATGTAAAGCTGCCAATCACCGATAATGTCAGTATGCCGGTAAATCATGACACATCCCCATGGCAACTGATCACTTTTAAGTATATAACTACACAAAGTCTTATCATGGCTGATTTGTCCCTGACACACTTTAAACTGCAGGAGGATCTGTCCAGATTGTCTTTATTGACTGTGGAGCATTTTACACATTTTGTTTGCACTCAAGGTGCTTCATGTTTGCTGTTAAATGCTTTTGAATAGAAATGACTGATTATCAGGCCGTGCATGTCCGACATCCCCGTTGTTTTTCTCTTCATTAGCTTTGTTTGCTAATTCTATGTGCAGACATTTGCAGCTGATATGCACCATAGGGTAAGTGATTGACAATGGCTGACTGTTCAGTTGAATTATCGCAGCAGGACACTTCCAGCACTTCTGCCTGGACAGGCAGTCCATCAAACTACAGGCCTTGAACATCAGATGTACAGCATGTTCAGCATGTACAATGAAAGAGCACTTTGTTCAGACAAAGCAACACTCAGCATGAAAGCAGAAAGTACCTTGGAAATATTTTCTCTCACATTCTACCATCATTTCTCTTTGGTTTAATTGTCTCCGTTACTTCAGCTGAAACCATCCCCATCACCACCACGATCTTCAGGATGTTTGGGGAGATTTAACTGAGTTTCTATCTTCCACCAGCAGCGTCTAGACTTCTTGTCTTCCCTCCTATTTTCATAGGCCCATGTTAATGAAAATGCTACAAGTAACTGAAGTCTTTCTTAGTTGCCAACCTCAATATTTTTTTATTTACTTCCAATCATACTCTCCCCCTAATGAAATGGAATCTGAGGTTGTGTGTTTACTTCTCCAGTCGTTCTCTTCTCCAAGTGATCGGATGCAACTCTAAAAACCACCTGTTTCTCTATTTTCTTAAAATTACTTCCTTTTAAGGCAGAGCAGTCATTCAATGATTTATATACATACTGTCTCAGTACCAGTCACACAGCATCTAAAACCTTAAAGCATCTAAAGCCTGAAATCAGACCTTAGATGACCCGGTTCAGCCACCTTAGTCATCCTAACCTATCTTACACAAACATGAAATCCTGTGCATATGTTGTGTTTGGTAAACACTACAATCTCTCACCAAGGCAACCTTTTAAATTAATTTCTTGGTGAGTCGTGCTCCATTTCTCAGTAAACAATCTTGTTATGTGCAGTAAATGTAGTATAATGTTGGTGTTAACAGAACATTAACATTACAACAATGGGATTACGTTTTTCAATTACAAGTAGGTGGATACAATTTACAATTACAAATTTGAGATTCAGTAATTAAATAACAGTTACTAATCCTAGTAACACTCCGTTACTACTATTTTGGGGTCTGTTCACTGTCTTACTGGAAGTGTAAATGGAGGATTGATATCAAACTGTGGCCGGAAGTGTCAGCTAGATTGCAGCTGGAGATGGTCAGTAAATCCCTCCAAAACATAGACTGGCTGCTTGTTAAATCATAATGTCTTGTTTTCTATTTACATGTGAAAATAATATGCATGTGTAGAGGACTTGGTAATACAGTAATATAACTACTTAATCTTCCTGTTAAGTTACTGTTAAGTAATGTAATTGCTTTTTCAGTGTGTAATGAGTAATAGATTACTTCCCTAACAAAAACATCAACAACACAGTTAGGTGGATGTCACCACGTTATGTCACCACAGCAACAATCAGCTGTCAGGGATCTTAGAGACAGCGTGTCCCTATTGGCTGGTTCAGGTTTACTGTTATATCACTGTGACACAAGTAAGCTGTAAATCAAGTGTGTGTCCCTGTGGGTGTAGCTATGATAGTCTGTGTCTCCATGCTGGCCTGCTGACATGTGTGAGTTAGGTAAAAGTCAGCGAGTCAGTCCTGTGTTTGTGTTTGTCTGTCTACATCTCTTTAGGATTTTTGGCTGATCCGTGACAATAGTGTTACTAAGCTGTTAAATCTGAAGAGCAAACAGACAGAGACACGCACACACTGAGGGAAGAAAAAAATAGAAGAAACAGAATGAAAACAGCAACGCTGCGAGCCGTTTCTAGCCAGATCATCAAACAACACCTTTCCTCTGTCTGGTTCTCAGGACAGACACTTGTGGGGAGAAGAGAGGCGGACTGACGCCAAGAGAGTAGACCATAGACAGAGAGTGAACCAGGGCCAAACACGACAAGAGGCTGAAAGAGAGAGTAGGCAAAGACAGAGCTAAAAAAAGGAGTGAAGAAAAGAGAGATAGGAAGATTGACTAAGACGATCGAGGCAGAGAGGAAGAGAGATGTAAAGAGTCTATGTCATGTCCAACAAGGGCTGAATACATATTTTATATATCCAAAGGCTGGGCATTAAAAATTAACTCGGTCATCCTGTGTCTACATGATCTCACCTAATGACAGCAAAGTGCTCCTCTCTCTGCCTCGCTTGAACACACAGACACATACACACACTTTAAAAAGAGCCTCAGTGCAGAGTGTATTCAGTTTAGCAGAAGCAAAGTGCACTTTGACGTGTATGTTCAAGTTTGTCTATCCATCCTCTACCATTTTTTCTCCATAAAGCAAACTCCTCAGAGCCGGCCGAGTCCAGACGAAGTCCAAGCAAGAAAAACTGAAGGGAAAAAATAAATAACCATCAGCACATTGAGTAGGAAACACAAATCAATTATGTATTCCTACATCTATTGTAAATTCACAAAAACATCTTGTAAACTAACTGAAGTCAAGTATGTTTTGACCTCAATAATGCACAACACCATAATAACTCATGATTTTACACTTTGTGCATAACACTTCATCCTTTAAAGTTGATACGGCACCATGAAAGCAGTAAGAGTGAACCAAAACAATAAAGTTGCTTCTTTTGTATGACACGAGAAAAATAGAGATGTATTATTGTGTATAAAAATATAAAATCATGTAAATAAGGATACAGTAAATGATACAGTATCTATACCTGTCAGTAAAACTTTAACATTTTAGTTCCGGTCATACACATAGAGCATGGACATACAGCTATACCAGCCCTGTTTCCTAAAATAGGAAAATAGAGTTTGGAAACAGGATAAAAATCATTTTTATTATTTATTATTATTTATTATTAGGCAGTGGTGGCCCAAAGGTTAGAGACGCAAGCTTGTGACCGGGAGGTCACAGGTTCAATCCCCAGACTGACAGGCTAAAAATCTGGGTAGGGAAAGTGAATTACCACCTCATTACCTCCACTGAGGTTCCCTTGAGCAAGGCCCTTAACCTCCAACTGCTCCAGTGGAGCTGCTCAGTGGCCAGCAGATCAGACTGTGGTTGTACTGTATGAATGTGTGAATGTGATCAGGGTGTTCCTGCAAAAGAGAAGCTGCCTCTCAGTGAGCTTCCCCTGAATAAATAAAGGTTAAATTAAAAAAAAAATTATTCAAGTGATGAAATAGTCTTTTTGTCCAGATGGACAGAACAGTCTTTGAGGATTATGTAAATACCTTCAAAACTGTGGTCCATGTTGTTTAACAACTGTCTGGGTTTTGTCAGGGCTGGTTTGAACCAAAAACAGTTGTCCACTGATATAAAATGCTAGAAGTTACCAATAAAAATACAGATATAATAATAATAATAATAATAATAATAATAATAATAATAATAATATTTTCTGTTTAAATGAGTGTTATTCTTTATTCTAAATTAAATGTTGTATGTTGTAATAACATAGCCATTAGTTTTAGTGTAAAGCAGGTGAATGATTTGTTGTGATCGTGATTCATTGACCAATACAGGTCAAGTACTTAGACCCTGGGTGCCCTGGCCCAGTTAAACACCGCTTGTTGTTTAATTAATATGCATGCCAGCTCAATTATGACTGTTCCTTATCGACTCATTTCATGACATGGCATACCTAATTGGCCGAGCTGAAAATCTGTGAGGGGAAAGAGCATTAAATTCCTGCAATCCTTGTGTGAAGACACCAGCACACACTCCTATCTGCACACACGGAGGGAGTGAAGGAGAGAGAACTAGAGAGTAGAGGGACTTTAAAAACAATGATATGCCCCTCTTAACCTCCACACAAACCAATTTGAAAGCCTAATGGCTGCCTTTAAGACAAATGCTACACAAATTTGTGGTTTTTCTCTATTGTCACTGCAGCTACCCTTCAGGGAAATAGAGATTTAAGACTCTAGTGGACCAATTTGCAGATTTATTTGCCAATTAGGATGTGTGTGTAAGCAGACTTTTATGCATGTGTGACAACATTGTCCTTCTATTATTAACAGTGCCAATATTTCTAAAGCCAGTTTCTATTTACCACCCAAAACTCAACACCCTAGTGAGCCAATGAATGGATCGATTCTGAGGCTTGACCAGGATGCAACAGAGACAAATCAATGTGCTGGAAGCTGGGTAAGCGAAAAGCAATGCAGAGGATCAATGGAGAAAATAAGAAGTGAGTTAAAACCTCTTTTCTTTCTATCTCTCTGGATGCAGTAACACATTTTTTTCAAGATATATTAACTTTTATATTAACGCTCATCCAAACAACTTCACACTCGACACTGTGCTTCCTTTCGTCCTGAGCAATACACCGGCCATGAGATAGTTACACAACCTAGTAATGCTATAGTGTCATACACGTGCTAACAGCTAACTATTTGGGACCAGGACATTATCAGGGAGCAAAAGTGTTCATTCTGAAAGTTATAGACAGATACACAGACAGACAGACAGACAGACAGACAGACAGGCAGACTTTTCCCATTTTAGTTAGATGTATTTTTGGTATCTTTGAAAACTTTGGGACTCATACTAGAAATGTAAATAGAGTTCTGTGGGTTGCACAGCATGCGTTTGTAATGAGTCACCAGTCATTACAAACCGTAATTTGGTTTTTAAATCATACTTGACCAATGATTAGACTGCTAGAAAAGTAGTATAGTAAAATCTTAAAACAGATTTTAAAAGTAAGCTACAGAGGCAGGATGCAAATACAAATTATCCTCTGAAGCTACACTGACTCCAAAATCAGAAGAGAGAAGCGGAGGATCAAACACTTCCATTCAGGGAGCTGAATTATGGAAGTAATCCAATTTATATAATATATAAGGAGAGAAATCTTTGGAAAGAGATGCTCTCCTCACCACCACCATCCCTCTCTGTAATAGCCTCCCACTATCACACCATTTATCAGTAAATGTTTGATTAGTAAATCCAGGCTGTTTGTTCTATACCTGAGAGGGAAAATTGAGAGAAACAGTGTGACGAGACAAGGAATCATGTCATATATCAGAGTGAAACCGACACAGCAACAGTGTAGTGTTGATCTCACAACAGATCCAATGTTGGATTTGCGGCCGGGTTTGCTCAGTTGGTAGAGCAGGCGCACATATAAATAGAGGTTTGTACCTCAACTCAGAGGTCCAGGGTTCAAGTCCGTCCTGTGACAATTTCCTGCATGTTTTCCCCCTTTCTCACCTAGCTGTCCTGTCCATTAAAGGCAAAAAAGCCCCAAAAAATAATCTTTAAAAAAATATATATGTTGGATTTAACCTCTTCAACCACTCACCCACAACAGTAATGGACTCTTGCCTGGAGCTTCGGACGTGGCACTGGTTAAATTATGAAGCATTTTGTAACTTGTTGTTTTAAAAGGTACTATTTAACTTAATCGTATTTCCTTTACTTACAAGTTATCAGTACTCATTTCTTCAGCAAATGTTGGTGTCTGTCATCAGCGCTTTTTTGTTAAATGGAACAAAGTTTAAACAAACGATATCAGTACACATTTAAGAAACACTCATCTACTGTGATATAGTGTTTAAATCATTTCATTTATAAGTATACATCACTGTTTAAATCAATCCTATCCTTCTCATCCCTATGAGCAGCACTCATAACGGTGACTGTGACCTTGCCCCTGTGTGGAAGGAGACAAAGCAATTACCGTATCATCACCTGCAATGCTGCAGAGATGCTCATATACACACATACGTGGGCACAAAGACATGCACAAATTAACACACATGATATAAAACATGTCATATGAACCCATATTAATGGTTGGCCGCACAGGCTAAAAGCTTAGAGGTAGAGCCATAAATTATCAATATGGAGCCAAACCCGTTTCTATTATTATGGATCTCCATCACTCTCGCTCTGTGTACAGCTGTACGTTTGCACTTGGTGGGTGCATTGAAGCAGCTATCTTATCTTTGCACCGCAGGATGTTAAAAATGTTGTGGCAAACAAACACAAAATCCATGATAGAGAAAAGAGAGGCTGTTTGTGCAGTTCATGTGTTTGTTTGCTTATTTGTTTTGGGGACAAATGTCTCTGTGCTTGTCACTGCCCCTCTCTCTCTCTCTCTCTCTCTCTCTCTCTCTCTCTCTCTCTCTCTTTCATTTTTCTGATGTCTTTGATGCAGTAAGTAATGGTGTGTACATCCTACAGTAAAAGAGGTTAATACACCACATGTGCACATTCACACAATGATGATGATGATGATGATGATGATGAGTCACACACACCTACAGACCTACAGTTTTCTCTTCATCGACTTACATTCTAAATGTTTAAATAAAGATAAATGCAGATGTGGTTGAACTGATGTTTAAACTACAGCAAAGATGTTGTGGAAGCCTGCTGTTTGGTGAAAATACATGAAAATACAAGTATTACAGTGTAGATTGTAAATATTACTGTTACTGATTGTACTTAAGTTTTAATTGTTTGTTTTTAATAGGCTATATCGACCCAGGACTCCCTTGAAGGTAGTATTGATACTGAGTGGATTATCCTTGTGAAATAAAGTAAATTGAATTGTAATGATGTCAAACTTGTTACTTCCAGTATGCTGGCTCGGCTGTTTTGAACAGACTTGGCATCAGAAACCACCAAACATTTTATTGATTTAAAAAGAGACTAAAACTATAACAAATCCCCAAAAGTGCTTCTATAAATCATGCTTAAGACTTAAGGTCAGTTCTTGTTTATATTTTGTTTGAAATCTGTTTTTTTAACTAATTGCTAAAACATGTATGAAGTGAGGGGAGTAAATGTAATCCTCTTGACTCACATAGACATTCGGACAAATGACCATGTAGTCTAATAATGTAGTATAAATTCATACATGCATTACTTTAACAATAAGCTGATAAACTAGGCCCATACGTCAACTTTTTTCTTGTTGATTGGAAATATCTAATGTCTTTCTAAATGTGTGCAGTGGTTGTCACCCAGCATAGTGACTGTGAGTAATGAGTCCATCCTTCGCAGGGATGATCTGATCTGAAGTGTCCTTGAGCAAGACAACTAATATCAATCAGCTCTGTGTGTGACCTCTGACCTCTCACTTTCTCCTCTCTGTGGTTCATTGACTGTTCCCACCTCTTTGTAGAATTTTTTCTATCAACAATTGGCACGTTTTTATACTTTCCCCTTTTCCTTCACCTTATTTTCCTTTTTCAAAAAATCTGGCCTGTCTGCCAGTCCCATGTCAAATCTGTTTCATGTTTTAATCTGATTAATCTGTGATCCCCACAGCCACTCCATTTCGTTTCCCCTCCTACTTCTTCCTACACCCTGTTGATTTGCTGCCGTCATCCTCTCAGCTCATGTAATGTGACCAACCATGTCTCCCTTATATTTTGTCTTATCAACCATCTTTCTTTCTTTCCCCCTCATCCATTTCTTTTGATGTTTCCCTCCCTCTCTCCTATCCCACTGTCTCATCTCTCTGCCTCCTCTCAGTTGCAAGCACAAGTCAGAAAAAGGATTATGTCTCTTTAGTCATCTTTGGAGGAGCATCAAAGAGGCGCCAGCAAGCAGGATAAGAATAGAAACTGACGCTATTTATAACTTGTTTCAAAGAATGCCTACCAGCCGAAACAATAGTACTGCCTCAGCATCCCTAACAGACAGACACACACACACACACACACACACACACACACACACACACACACACACACACACACACACACACACACACACACACACACTGCTCATCGACCTAGTAAAAGGCAAATGCAATGAAAAACAATACCAGCAACCATATGCATCTTTAAATAGACTGTAATGTATTGATAAGGTGACTTCCACAAGAATAGAAACGGAGCAATCAGCAGGATATATTTCAAGCTGTCAAAAGTTCAAGTTATTGCGAGCTATTTCAGTGCCATGCAGTAATTTCTTCCACAGTATGGTGAATTAATGTCCGTAATTGCGGAACTTTGGCTCACTGGCTACTTTTAAATCTTTCATGCAAAGTGAGCCAATGTTACCCCACCCTTCAAACACACACACACACACACACACACACACACACACACACACACACACACACACACACACACACTTGTGGCATAGTGCGTCGCTGACAGCTGACTGATGTTGGCCTCATGAAGAACAGTGATCTCCCTTAATTATACATGATGTGTCACAGAGAAGGAGGCGGGAGGAAAGAAAGATATGGATGAAAGATCTAAAAATAGAAAGTGTCTAAAGGTGGTCAGAGGAGTAAATACAAAGCTGAAAGTGGAGCAAAGAATAAGTGAGGTGAAAGACAGCAGGATAGGGAGGAGTGAAAAGACGGAAAAGAGGGGAAGGACAGATGGGAGGATGAAAAGAAAAGGAGTGGATGGTGAAAAGAGAGAGGTGCTGAAAGCAGAGGAGGTCACTGTGTATTGATCTTAACATTACCACTGAACATGAGAGCAGCAGGATGGACACATTCAACCCCCCGGGCAGTAGACACACACACACACACACACACACACACACACACACACACACACACACACACACCCTCTCTTCCTGCCTTATATATCGCTGTCGCTATTCTTAGAGTCGCAGTAAACAATTTAAAAATAATGATGCTCTGTTGTAGGCTGTCGCCATGTCTCAAGACCCAGAAACTAAAATATTTTCAATATAACCATATGCATATGTGTGCAAATCCCACAACACGACAGCATTTGTAAGACTGAAACGGAAAGGGTAGGTACATATTGGGCACTGATCCTCATCCTGATTGGTTGGTCTGTAATTTTTTTCGATTTTCGTTTCAATTAAAAAAACTAATGAATAAAATGCAGAGCCGTATTTCCGGTTTTGGTTCCTGATTTCAAAAACGAAAAACAAGAAAACCAAACTCAAAAAACCCTCTGATTTGGGTTTTTAGCAAATTTCTTTTTTCTTTTCTTTATTTGAAGAATGACTTTACGAGAGGAGGGTGAGGTGACGCGGAAGTAATATATTTCAAAATAAAAGCCAAGCATGTAGAATGGCCATTCTGTAACATTCTCTCGTAATGTCATTTTCTCGTTTTTCGTTTTTGAAATCAGAAACCAAAAATGGAAATACGGCTCTGATTGTTTCTTGGTTCAAATGAAAAAAGAAACTATCAAAACATACACAGATCCATTTGTAAAATACAGACTAACCAATCAGGATGAGGATCAGTGTCCCATATGTACCTACCCTTTCCGTTTCAGTCTTACTAATGCTGTCACGTTGTGGGATTTACTGCTGTGGTTTGCACTTCAGGGCCACCGTAGTATATTGATAGATAAAACACATCCAGTTCTCCCTGATACCTAAACATATATGCATAATTAGGCTGTTTTTTAATTAATGTGTTCTTTAAACCTTTTGAATAATTAGTATGGTAAATGACTGAAAGAATTTGTTTGAAAATGGATATTCAACCTTTTTATCCATTACTGTAATGTGTTAAGATATTTATTATATCTATTTAAATGTAACTTATTCTGTCTTTTTATTTTATTTTACTCTTAATATCAAATCTATGTCTTTTTATATCATCTTGTGTTTCTTTTATATCTTGTCTTACTGTTATGTCTTTTAGGTCTTATGCAAAGCAGATTGAATTGCCCTGTTCTTGAAAGGTGCTATATTTTTGTATTTGCAGTAATGAGACACGTGTTACGCAATGACCATTCCAGTCATAAACCTTCATCCATTTTTTAGGCAAAATTGAATAGACTTTTGCCTTAAAAAATACTCACACTTATTGTTGCTTCTCAAGATATTTTAAAGCCTCATTTAATCATGATAATCGATGCAGTGCCAAACATTGTGCTCCAAGGGGACCTGCTCAATGCACGCATGTTTTATGCTAAGTCAAGAACTGATACCTTGAGGAAAGACAAAGGAAATATGCTCACATATTTGCTTGTGAGATTTGCTCACAAGCACAATTCAAGAACAATTTTATCACATGATCTTTATGATGACATTAATGTTGTCTTTGGCATCTCATCCTGACCTACATATTCAGCACAAAAGAAAAAAAAAAAAAGAAAACAACAAGAAAAACAGACAGGGATCATGCAGAGAGAAAAAATAAGATAGGGTAAGAGACGGAAGTCTCCGTAGAGTGGAAAGAGGAGAAGTGCTTTTGTTAGGCAGCAGAAGTGTAGCATGAGGAGTACAGGATGTCATGAAATATGTAGGAAGGAGCAGCTCAGCACTGGAACACAAAGCCATTAAAGAAAGCCCTGGAAAAAGCAGTCAGCTAGAAATATAAATGTCCATTTCCTTATCGTGCATAGATACACAGACACACAGCTAAAAGCACATACACACTTCCACAATCTTGGACTCTCGCATCTCCTGGTGAAAAGCCACACTCTAATGTTCTCAGATGTGTAAACAGAGTTTAGCACACTTTTGTGCTCTCAAAGACGTACGAGCATGCAGGTATACATGCAAGTGAACGCTTCAACACAAAGAAACAGACACAACCTCTCAGCCTCTCTCCCCTCCTTGTCTCTCAGTTAAAGTTATGGTGTTTTGTAAATCACTGATTGGATACATGTGGGAGACCAGTGAGACAGTTCGTTTAACATGCAGCGAGTGTTTTCAGTATTTCAGGGTCGGAGAAAAGGGCCAAAGCAGCTGACAACTTCATCTGAAGGTGCACTAAGGATGAGAGGAGGTGCTGCTCGGAGCTGCGTTCGCTCACTGGGCTCTCAACTCTGTTCAACTCACTGGTTGTCAACAAGGTGGTGCTGCTTTGAAGGATTTGGTGCAATGCTGTAGATGTGATATAATATAATGTTATATAATTTAATAGAATAGTGTGTATATGCTGTTTAGCATTGCACATATTGTTTATGCACTGTCCTTTATAAAACATAGGCTATGTGCTCTATAATCATGCGTCATGATTTGGCAGGTTCACTGGATTTTACTTTTACCTCTCTGGCAGCAGCTGCAGCTCAGGCCTGTAGGGGCTCAGAAGCCACACAGGATCTAATTTGTTTGTGGAAACAGGGGAGCAACGTATACTTTCCTTTGTTCAGGCAACCCAAAAATGTATTAGATCTCAAATGGAAATTGTTAAAGCCTACTATCAGGTTTTATTCCTTTTTGTCAGTTTTCGTTTTCCAGTTGGATGGACTTCAGATGTAAATTTGTACTGCAGATTAAGGAGAGTGATGGCACTCAACTATCACACAAACATTTAAACTTAACTTAATTTGGACGCCACCCTCATTTTAGAAAGACAGGGAAAACATTATTAATCAATCAATCATTTGAGCCTCATAATCTCAGGGTTGCTACAGGTGTTCTTTTTCCTCAGTGACTTAGATGATTTCATATACACAAATCATGGAGCAAATTTCTTTATAAATAAATATTTATCGAACTAATAACTAAACAGGCAAACAATGAAATAATGACTAATAATGACAGAGTACAACAATGGCCACTGTGTAGTCCAGGTAGAATCAGCAAATCATATCTTTGATTTATATTAAAATTAAATGTGAATAGGCTGAGTTGAAGGTGGTGGTTTAGTTCCTCTTTGGTTTAAGTTAAACCTGCATTACAAGTTGAAGGCTTCATGTCTGGTTAGAAACACTGATTGACAGTTAATGCTAACAGCGACAAGCCAGGTTAAACGATGGTGGTCTTCCAGCCACAATTCAGAGCAACAGTTCTAAGAAGGTAACAACACAAAAGCCACTCAAAACTGATAATGATAAAGGGAAAACACCAACTCTTTTGATCAAAGTCGGATCCTGCTGACTGTGAAATTTTAGCAGATGGCAGGCCATGATATTGTAAAGTCATTGGACACACCTTCACCTATCTGCTGAGTATATAACTGTGTTTAATTTTAGTACAGCAGTGTGTGTACATGCAAACATATCACAAATACCTCCTTCTGTTTCATGCACTGGATGAAAGACTGGGCCATATTTTGGAATGGACTTTTCAAAGGCGGTGGTCGGGGGGGGGGGGGGGGGGTGTAGGACGGTTACTACCATAGTCATTTCGAAAGAAAGTAAAGGTTGTACATTAGTTGTCCAACTCCTCTGTTCCTCATATTGTCTCGGCCTCCAAATAAAAGGCTGATATCAGATTTGAACTTGGTAATTCCAACTGAAGGCTTGGATTTCTGAAACTAAATAGTTAGAGTACATCCTTTTCTTTCAGCCTTGGTTTTAGTTTGACAGTGCAGCTGAGTGCTATAGAGGTGGCAGGGCCACTTGAAGCCGTCTGGGTGGAAATAACATGTATCATCACCTCTAGGCAGACAACAGACTTGATAAGCACAACTCTCTCTCTCTCTCTCTCTCTCTCTCATGATTGATTACAATCATCAACCCAAACAACAGTCCTCTCTGCCCTCATCATCATCACTATCATCACCACCACACCCAGCAGCTCCATACTGTGCTATGAATCAAACTTCATCCTAACTTCTCTCCATGTGGGTCATGTCTTGCTTAAGCCCAACACGCATACGGATCACTATTGTGTAAGGCTTCTTTTTTTCTCTTTACTGCATATCTCATATAGGCAGCATGGAGCAAAACGCATACAACCTCTCCTGTAAATCACAGCAGCAAGGAAACTAGAAGAACAGTACGTTCAAATGGGTTTTGTACAAAAATGACGATATAATCAGAGTACTAATAAACGATATGGGTGATATGGATGAATAGTTTAATTCAACCATATAATGAATCTGCCGCATCCATGTGATATTTTCAATAATCACAGAGAGGGCTGGGAAATACATGAGGTCTACCCACCTGGATGCTGCAGGAGACCTCGGAGTCGTCCAGTAAACGGATCGTGCAGAGGACCTCCTGGTCCAAGGAGCGGATGCTGGGGCTGCGAAACCGGAGCATTTTCATCCTTCTGTCGGTTCTGTTTCAACTCCTCATCTCAGCGGGTCCACAGGCAGACCAGATACGCACATACATAGACAAACACGGACGACTAACGCATACACACGCATACATAGGCGCCTTCCAGTCGGGTCTTGTCACCCCTTGTGACGCCCTTGGGAATGAATGGGTGGATGGAGAGAATGGATGGATGCAACAGAGTGGGAGGGAGGAGAGCTTGCATCCGTATCCTGCCTACCCACTGTTAGATCTATGGAGGGAGAATGGCTTTTCCCTCTCTCTCTCTCTCTCTCTCTCTCTCTCTCTCTCTCTCTCTCTCTCTCGCACTCAAATTTAAATTATGATCACACGTGTGTGGTGTCAGATCAAGGGCGTAAATCCCAGGGGGGTCGGGGGGGTCAGGACCCCGCCCCCCCATCTAATGGTTGTCCCCCCCCCCCCTAGAAATATCATTAAAACAATGCTGTGTATTGTAAATAACATAATGATGTATACTAGTAAAACAATACAAACCCCAAAAAAATGCTTTTTAAGTTTAGAAACATTTTGTGTCCCCCCTCCCTTGCCTCACAGTGGTTTGGTCCACTGCATGCTGTACCTTAGGATCTGCACTAGATTCACAGTCTCATCGGGTAGTGACAGGAATGTATTAGTAAGTAGGCGGTTCAAGGCTGTTTTATTCACATTAAACATCGGATGAAGTTGTTCTTTTCTCAAATAGAAATGATGCTGAGTAATTAACGAATTAGTCATGACAAAAAGTTCGCTATGTTAGTGTAATATAATGTAACGTTACCTAGCTTATTTAATAGCTTGTTGGATAGAAATGCACCCACTACAACTAACGTTACCACAGCGATAAGCCTAACGTTATGTGTGTGAACTGACATTAGGGTTAATATTAAAGATCTAGAGTTGTGTTTTGCTGAATATGAAGTTAAGTGGCTGATCAGTTAAATATATATCCTCTGTCCCAGACGAAACCTAATATTTATGTGGAGGACGCAAGATCATTTTATAATTATAATATGACCGCGTGGTGAACCTATGAAACTAACTCATTTAGACATCTGACGTTAAAGATTTGTGATAAAATATAAATGATGAAATGAAAAACAGGCATAAGATCCTTTTTCAGTACACCAAAACGCCAAGTAAGTACAATAAGTCCTCATATCAAGACAATTTGGTAACATCTTTATAAGAATAGTGGCTCACTAATTTACATTATAATCAGCTAATTTAACAAGTGTACAAAAGCATTGTATTTCTTTTATATGGGGAAATATTTTCAAAATAAGTCATTATGTTTTAAGGTATTTTTGTGGCTTGATTGTAAACAACTTAGAAATAAATAAATGGTTTTAAAGAAGAATATTTTGGTAAATTTAGCTTTTTCATTGAATCAAGAGAAACACTGAAAAGAAGGATAATGGTACAGTCTCCATGCTACACTAATGATAGTATTAAGGCTTTCATCTGTGTACACATGTCCTCTACGAGTATAATTGTGGCTGAATTATTTGTGTCCCCTTCAAAAATTGCTCTTCAGAAATGTTATGTTTATTGTCCCCCCCTACTGTTAGATCAGATTTACGCCCATGTGTCAGATTGTCAGCTGGTGAATCTAAATCACATGCCCTGTGGATTTTTTATTTACTCAATTTGAGGGTGATTAAAACAAGCCGTGAGGTCTCTGAACACATTCATTTACAGGCTATTTGTGAAATAAGAATGCTCACACCTGGGAGCACATTCCCAGGTGCATAACAGTCCATTTTCATTGAACTGCCTTTAACTTGTGCTGCATAAATGTGAATTTGTGTACATGCCTGTATTACTTATTTATTATTTGATAAGATGATTAAACCTGTGATCAAAAACACACAGCTGGTCAAAACTCAATTTAACTCTGAGATTAGTTTATATAGCCTATTATTTTCATCAATAATGACGTCAAAGACAGTTTAGGTGCAACCAGAGTGATAGAGAAAGACATATATCTCTATGGCTCTGGGTGCAACCATAGATTTACAGTCTATGGGAACAGGACGCTGTCCCTTTAAATGCAAACGTTCTGCGTCATCACGTAGGCTACTTCAGTAAACCTCACCAACCTAAAGGACTGTTTCGTATTTTGCCTGTAAGATGAGAGTTTTGCTAATACCGCAGAATATAAATTCTTATTGCTTTAAGTTGTTTACATACCAGGTTACACCTGTGCATGGTTTTCGTATTAATTAATGACTGCTGTTAAGTCGTATGAGTAGGCTACGATCCCAGGAGCTACGGAAGTCCAACCAGTTCAGGTAGGACGGTAGGTTACATACATCCATAGACTGTTTACATCACATGAGCACTGCTATTATGGTTCATAGACTGTACAAAAAGAACCTATTTATAGTCATTGTTATGGCTACATGTTTCTATGGTAGATATGTTCACATATGTAAGATTTATAGACCATGCGTTTTTGCCAACAGTTACACAGTTTTTTTCCTGCCTTCAGGTGGCTGAAGATCCACAGACAGGATGATCTACATCATAATGGGAGTCTCAGGCTGCGGAAAGTAGGCTGTCACTGTGTATAACGTTACTGTCTGTTTGTTTATTTAGGACAGCCTTACAAGATGGCATCTCACAGAAGAAGCACATTGAGTAGAGTTTGACCAACATATTTAAGTTTATTAAGTCACATAGTGAAAAAGATATGTAGCCTACATGCTTAGTAGAAAATACATTTTATATTTGTTTACATATAGCAGGTGGTGGTTTATCAACTATTAATGTCTCATTACATAACTAGTTTCAGTAGGCTAGACTGGTATCTGTTACAGAGTTACTGAGGAAAGTAGTAAGCAAGCTGCATGCAGCACAGTTCTGTATTGGATGTAACAACAAAAATACCATAGTAGAGCTGCAAGTAAAGCCTATTTTCATTATCTGATTTCTTTCTCGACCAATCAATTAATTGTTTTGTCAATATAATATCAGAAAATAGTGACAGATGTTCATCACCGTTTCCTAAAGCCCAAGCTAAAAATAGTTTTTGCCAAAAGTCCAAATTAACATAAGACAAGGAAAAGCAGCAAATCCTCACAACTGAGAAGCTTGAATTAGGTAATGTTTAGTACTTTTCTTTAAATTATTCCTTGATTCTTAATTTTGAATAATTAAATATATGAGCTCTAAACTACAGCATGTATATGGTGGTAACGTTTTCACTTAAAGCAGTAGATCAGATCAATGTTATTGCACTGTATCAATTCTGTCTGTCTCCATTTCTTATACAGAAGCACCTTGGGGTCCTTCTTATCAGAAAAGGTAACTGGATCCCCCCCCTAGACACACATAAACACACCTCCATCATGTTTCTGCACACAGTATGACTTAACACTGCATATATATGTGTGTGTATCAGCTGGGCTGGCCCCTGCACGAAGGGGATAACTTCCACCCACAGGGGAACATTGAGAAGATGGCTCGTGGTGAGCCACTCACAGACCAGGTAGCCTACTCTGTGTGTGTGTGTGTGTGTGTGTGTGTGTGTGTGTGTGTGTGTGTGTGTGTGTGTGTGTGTGTGTCCGAGTCCTGTCAGCTCAATTTGGATGTCAGTCATTTAAAGAGTGAGCCATCTCTCTTCTGTCATGAGTAGATCATTCTCTCAGACTTGCAGCCACAGAGAACTCAACAAGTGGCTGGAGCAGCTTCACTAGAGCAGACAGTGAAAGCAGCAGTGAGGGAACTGAGCTTTTCATCGCAGCCCACAGTCCTTAAATTCAGTTTAGTGAATTATTTCCTGTTTGTCCAATATTTATCTTTTTTCATGCTGACTTTCAAAAGAAAGCTAGATCTCCAAACAATTGACTGGCTATCTGCCAACATTGGATTTACAAGCCTACAGGCAGAGCAACCCCAGCCAACGTTTGGCATCAGTTTGCTGTTAGCTGTGTTTGGTGGCTCATAATAACCTCCTACTCAGAAATCTTTTTTCAACGGCAGAGAGAATTACCCCGGGACCTGCTCTGTCCAGTGCTTTGGCATGTTTAAAAAAAATACTCAACAGTCGGCAGTCTGCGAATGAATGTACATTTGGGATTACTGTCAGGCAAAACATTTGTCTTTCATGCCAGTATTAGAGTTGGCAGGTTGAGGTTGGCATAACTGAACAGGACATGAGAGAATGTGATTTCTCTCATTCAAGTTCAGCTCTTCATATTAAAGGCACTGGAGTGTGAAAATAAAAATGTGACTCCAGATCAGTTGTAACCAAACTAGGACTGATTCTATTTCTGATTGTAATCAAAGATGTGTTTGTGCTGCCAAGTCTGTCTGCCTGATCTCTGTTTGATTCCCTGAATGGTTCTTTTAAAGACTCTTCCCAGTCAAGTCCATTAAACAGAAAATTGACAGCTGAGCTGACTGGAGTGTAGTTAGTATTTTACTTAATTATTTATGTTTTTCATATCTGAATGTTGTATTTTTAGAGGAGCAACATCTCTACATAGTCTGCACAGTCTGGCTTCACCATTGCAGGCTCAGCTCACCTCATGTTTCCTGTGATGTTCTGCAATGCACGGATTGCCTCTCTGATGGCCGGTGATATGCTGAAAGTAGTGTATGTTATTGGATTCACCTACTGCAAAAGACTTCTTAACCAGGACAACTGCTGCTGTAGACACGGATGAAATAAATAAACATCATGCTATAAAAAAAATATAAAAGTTATGTTGTTTGTCCCTTCAGGACAGATTGCCTTGGCTTCTCAAACTACATGAAGTCATTGAGAGGTAAGAACAAACAAACTTTTCGTACACACAGACTATTATGCACACTCACATGAACATTTTGCACTGAAAACACAACGTACTTTTGTAATGACAGAAATGGAGAAGATGAAGGTTTAGAGAGTGAGAGGGAGCAGCGAGGTAAGGATACAGGCGGCCGTGAAATTGTCAGAAAAAAAGATCAAAAATATCAAAGATGTTTTGAAAATTTAGATGAAAACCAGAAAGGGAGGAAGGGGAGTTTGGGAGAGTATAAACAGATTAAGTGAGTGAGTGTAGAGAAGAGGTGGGGAGAGCTGAGAATATACCACCTCTTTCTTACAATGGCGACATCAAAGACTTCTTTTCAAACTCTTCCACACTCAGTCAGCCTTAATCAGCTCATCCTTGTATCCCTTTTCTCTCTTCATCCTTCTTCTTCTCTGTAGCTGTTTGTGACCAGAGTTCACCTTAAGTACACATACCTTTTTTCATGTTATCCACAACATTTCAGTATACAGTTCAGCAGTATCACTAATTCACTCCTACCCTCACTAACTATGTGCATTTGTGTCTTCCCATCCCAGAGAAAGGGCTTCATGCTCTGATGCTCTTGTGGCGTGCTCCGCCCTGAAGCGCCTATACAGACAGATCCTGCTCTTTGGCTCCAAAGCCCTCGCTTCCTCCTCCGATCCAGACCAAGATGTCCTACCTCCGTCCTCTCCTGATGTCTTTTTTCTCTTCCTACATGGGGACTATGATCTCATTCAGCAGAGGATGGTGGCCCGGAAGGGGCATTACATGAAAGCAGAGCTGCTGCGTTCCCAGTTTGATGTTTTAGAGCCTCCGTCGGCTGAGGAGAATGTGTTGCCACTGGACATCAGGAGGAGCATCACTGACATGGCCATGGAGGTCGAGAAGCACATCGTCAGCCTCATGTCGTCACCAATGCCTTAACCACAGTCTAGTGGAGTCACCACATCTACTTTATATCTTAGTGCAGCTGACAAGTAAAGCTGCACTAAGTTGTGGTGTAAGACCAGAAGGAAGCTTGTGCAGTAGTGAGAGTTTTGGTTTGATCTACTCCATAGCGCTTTAGTACAGAACCTGTGTATATTGCAGTATATTCCTGCTGCAGAGTATTTTATATTGCAAAGGTTTGAATTGGGACCATTAAGTGCTTTGTTTTGTGAATGAGAAATGAACCTCCAATAGTACGCCACCAAGAAAAAGGCTAGCTGTTCATACGAGCAGTTTAATATAGTGTGGATATTTCTCTTTTTGAACTTATGAAAAGGATTGTGGTAGTACTGTAAAAGTTTGCACTAACGATTCACGTTTCAGTAATGTAGGAAATTTGACTGATCTATTTGACAGCACAGAGTGAGTTATGATGGACACATGCCTTGAGCAGAACAGGCAAAATCTTTTTAAAACGTTTTAAACAGTAAAACGAACCTGACCATGCAGAAAATGCACAAAGAACTTTACTGATTAGATCCATTTTTTATGTATTTTGTTACATGGCTATAACAGACATGCAACATTTATGGGGGAAATTGTGTTTATCCCAGTAGCATCAGTATGGGAATATGAAATTAAAATGAACTGATGATGGTTTTGCTTGAATATTTTATCACATGTTTAATATTTAATTTCTCTTTGGTAACAGTCCAAAACCCAAAGATATTTAGTTTGCAATCACATAAGACAAAGAAGCAGCACATCCTCACAATTCAGAAGCTGGAAACAGTGAATTTTTTCTTGATATATAATATATAAATGATTAATGGCTTTTCATAATAGATTCTTATTCATTTTATCGATAATCAGCTAATGGTTTCAGTTCTACAGAGAACCCATTTATATTTCAGAAAGTAATGCTTTTGTCTGAAAACCTAATACGCGTGTTGAATAACTTAGGTTCAGTTTAGTATACACAAAGGACACAATGAACTGGTGGACAGCAGAATCTCACTATAATGATTTAAACTTAATTAAATCATTCTTCTTAATTTAACACCATTGTATTGTTTCATTTGACTCCAGATAATCTTTCCATTACATGTTTCTCTCAACTGCTCTTAAATAGATTTTTGCAAGCGACTGCAAATTATATTTTTTATACCCTTTGATCTGTCAAACCACCTTTCATGCACTGACATCACCTGCCCAATGCACCAACCGATCTTAGAGTACAAGCTTCACACTGAATACGACAAAGTAAAATTATTAAAGGGATTTAGATTTAAAGATGCAGTAGGTAAGACTTATAAAACTAACTTTCTGTCATATTTGCTGAAACTGACCCTATGTTCAAGTAGAATTACATGAAACAGGTTATTTAAAAAAAAATCTGGCTCCTCTGGCACCACCTACAGCCTGTAGTGTGATTTGCAAAAATCCACAGCTCCCTGGCCAGGGGGGGTGTCTAACTGCGTGTCAATCACTGCTCATACACACACATTCATTCTCCCTTGTGGGGGGAGGAGCTTAGGACACAGTTTTTGGGCTTTAGCAGAAAGGGTTTGAGAAGGACTGAGAAGTTGTTGATGTTGACATTTTTTGGCTAAGTCCTGGATCTTCACAGTCCTACCTACAGCACCTTTAACACCTTACTGACAATAGGTTGACCATACTAAAGGTCAGACCAGGTTTAAGGCTTCATCATCCCTGCTTTCTGATCTATAAGCATCTTCAGTACACACACACACACACACACACGTGACCATGACGCCCCCACACACTCAAACACACACACCTCCACTCAGCAATGTAGAGCTGTTTCTGTGGTGCGACCATAGACTGTATGTCTATGGGTGTGACTCATCTGCAAACCTCAACCCAAATATTTTAGGAGCTTCTAATCCAAAAAAAAAAAAAAAAAATTGGCTACTCTAATATCTCACACATCCAGACGAGCAGGCAGGAACATACACACACAGCACTAGAGATTAAAACCCCCTCAGTCTGTCAAGTGGATCACATACACACATCTGATGTCAGAATATGTGTAGTGTCTGTCAGTTAATCCACTATGTCACTGAGAGTAAAGACACAAGTAGGGATGAAAAACAACAACCCCCCCCACGCGCACACACCTGTAAGTATGACTTTATGCTCGTTTGTTATAAGTTTATATAAATAAATGACAGCACAATTTTGCCAGTTGGTCAAAAATAAAATATTTTATGCATAATTCCAGCTATACAGTACACACCAAAACAGCTGATGTTACTGAGGATGTTAAGAGTAACTGCCCTCTAGTGTTCATAGTTAATAGTACACCAGTAGATTTAGAGGTACAGATAATAATAGGATGGTAAAATAACTACTTAAAAAATTGCTAATGACTCATTTTGATGGGATTTTCTCTCAAATTCAGTAAACTGTGTGGTGAATTATATGTATAAATAGTTACACTTGTATAAACAATTACAATGTTTATAATGTTTTTATCAATCAAAGATGGTAAACAGGTTTGTGTTTGAATTGTGTCTTTATTAAATGCTACACTAACTCAGGTTACAACGTTATGTTTTCAGCTTCTGAAATGTGAGAATTTTGCTACATTTCTCTTTTTAATACAATTGCAAATTGGATTTTGGACTCTTAAATGAACAAAACAAACATTGTGAAGACGTCATAGCTTCTGGGAAGTTGTGGAATTTCCAGAAACACTATGTTTTGGTAAGATGAGACAAGGAGAAAACTTACACAACATCTGGTCACTCCTACAGTAGGTCACAGGTCAGGGGATGAGAAGATCTATTTGGCCATACTCCAACACTAAACCTGTCCTGTGTTCAAGTATGAATGTATGTGTGTCCCTAGAGTTTGAGGGAGTCTAGGCTGCTTCATTATGGAATGTTATGTTCTGGGACTTTTAAAGGTCGGTGGAAGCAGGGCAAAGGGGCCTAACACACACCTTAGCCTATTTCCCAGAGAGAGATAGACTGAACTTGCAAAACAATAAGATTTGGGTGAGCATCTGTGTTTGCAGTGCCTATGTTATGGTGCCATCAATATCTTTGCATAACCCAAACTTGACAGTTTCAGGAAGAGATAAATGCCTCTTGGAAATAGACAGACACTCAGAGTTTGGGATGGCACTACATGTAACTACATTGTGGTTAAACTGTACTGTTTAATCCTAATTCTCCTTGATGGAGAGTAAATCAAATGCTTCTGTGCAAGTCTCTCGAACCTTAACATATCCAGAGTTGAACTGCTCCTGAGTTTTTTCATAACAGTTGAGATCGATATTTTGCCTATATTCTGACATATTATAGACTTAATGGTTAATACGTTAAGAAAAACAATCAACAAATGTAATTTAAAATGAAAATGATCATTTGTAACAGCTCCAACTGTACTGTTACTGTACTATTACAGAACTGTTAACGTTATAGTGAACACCGGGACATGGACAAAACATAACACAGGACATCATCATAAATTCATGTAAAATGACAAACAGTGCAGACTGCATTATTAAGGGACAACAGAATCATGTAGACTGACTTACATCAGATCCACAAGTCAGCTATAGATGAGTGAAAGTATGTTGGCTCAGTAAGTTGGGGTTTAGTGAAATCCAAAGGGAAACAAAATGCACAGCTCCTTATGGCACAGAAACACTGTAGCGTGATGTGTTTACTGGAGCTCTGTTGAATATAAGATTAAGGTCAGAAAAAAGAAACCCAGATGTTACTAGTCAGTGCAATGACAGATACACAAAACAGTCTCAACTATGTAACGTAATCTTCATAATCATCAGCATATGTTGTGTTCTAAGTTCCAAAAGGGTTCAAATCTTTTGTTCCGTTTTGGACTCATATAGAATTCTTCTCCTGGGTGAGTGTGTTGAAAAGATTAACTTTGCATATCTGAGATTTCTGTGCCTGTGTGATAAACATGGTTGAAGTTAACCTCTCATTTTCAATAGCCTGTATCTTTTTGGAGCTCAGTATAATTACTTGGTGTGTCTGATCTTTACAGCATGTGGTGGACACGACACAAGAGCAGCGAGGGAGGGAGGCCCACAACAGACTGTGCTCCTGGTTCAATCTGCTGACAGAGTGTGAATCCTCTGTGCGCTTCCAAGAACATCTGACTGTCTCTGGGTGTTACAAGCTCTCATTATTGTCCAGGTGGCAAGATGAAAAGAGGCCTGAGCTTCATACCCAGAGATTAATAATATATGACTTGCCTCTGAATATGTATGCAATTGCCACAAGTCTACAATATGAAGTGGGTTTAAGTACCAGTACGGACCTGCACCAGAGTGATTGTATTCTTTTGTTTTTACCCTAATATTAACCAAAAGCACTCCCTTTGGCTGTATATTTGAATGTTTTCTCATTTATCACTTCATAAAAAGAAAGTCGTCATTTTTAAATGTATTTATATAGCCCAATATCACAAATTTTCCTCAAGGGGCTTTACAATCTGTATAGCATGTGGCACCCTCTATTCGAAAAAGAAAAAACAAGTGTAAAGTGTACTAAGGTAGGGGGTGAATGTTACGCTAGGACTAGTCTCGCATTGCCAGACCTTCCTCCACAGCGCTGCGGAGGAGGAAGGTCTGGCTAGTCCACACAGCATTCTGGGATAGGAGGAAAAAGTGCTCTGGTTTATTGGCATTTCTTTAAACCAGTGGTTCCCAGGGGTCCTTGAGGAGGTTCCAGGGGATCCCAAGCCAAAAGGGGGAAACAAATGTTTTACTTTAACTTTCACTATAATTCTATCCATAAGTAGCACTATGACAGAATGTATGACTATTTTGGTCATGGGTTTCATACACTTTCTGTAATAAAACATCTAAAAGCAAAAAATCTATCCGATGGGGGACCCTGGTGCAAAATCTTATTAAAGGGGGGTTCGTGGTCTAATTTGTGTCAGTTTAGGGGTCCTTCATGTGAAAAATCTTTGGAACCACTGCTTTAAACCAACCACAATCATCTTGGGCGGCGCTAAGCGCCCGATGGAGTAACTGTGCATCTGCAAAATAGCCTCGGGAAGGAACTTGTTTTGGTGGAACGTGTACGTTCAAAAGTTGTTTTAGTCGTCCAACAGAAAACTCAGATTGGACAGATAGTCTAGCTAGCTGTCTGGATTTACCCTGCAGAGATCTGAGGAGCAGTTAACCATAGTCCTCATAAATCGACCGGAGTTTAGAATGCCAACAGAAAGAAAGAGGAAGGAAACGGTCATCTGGCCGAAAAGAGGGACATCCAGCGGAATTTCCGGCAGCAACGGAGCAATCCCGGAAGTGGAACGTCGTGGATATAGACTAAGCTAGGACTGAATAACGGAGGTTAGTAAGGAGAGCTAAGGAATTAGGAATCTCTGAAAGTACAGAAATATGAATATGGCTTGCATGTCTCCTAGGTTTGTCTTTTGTAAAGCACTTTGTAATTGCTGATAATGATATTATTATATATGAGTGTATTGGGTGCTTGTATATAATAGGTATATGTGCATCCACTTATGTATGTATATGTGGACAGAACAACATCTGTGTGTGTGTGTGTGTGTGTGTGTGTGTGTGTGTGTGTGTGTGTGTGTGTGTGTGTGTGTGTGTGTGTGTCAGAGACTGAGCAGATGTTGTATAGCAGTAGTGAGGTCTCCTCCAGTCCTGATGAGAACCTGACGGTTTGCCTCTCGGTCTCCGAAGCCCATTGAGCTCAGATGCTCTAGCTCGTCCTGGAACTCAGCCTCCTCAACATGGACCTGACAGGACAAGGAAGTCGTTGTTTAAAGTCTTCCTCATTACAATGACATGGTCAAAAATAATTAGTAAAGAGGTCTTGTGCCTCTCTGAGAGAAAATACAATTTGACAAAACTTCATGTGTGTTTCTGCTGAATCTGTCATTCACTCTTTCTAAATACAACAAACAGATGAATATATTTTCAAAGATTCAACGACTTTCTGGAGATCACATCATCTATTTAGTTAGATTGAATCTTGTCAAAAAAGTGCTAGCTGCACTGGGTTGAAAGCTATAAAAGGTATACATCTCTTAAACCTCTGACCACATCAATCATCACAGCTGAATGTGGCCAGATGTGGTATAGTAGTAGTACTTTATTGCCTCAAAAGCATGTTGTCACCACTACCTGATTATTAGACTGGGTGCAGTTACTCGCTAAATGTGGTACTGTTTGTATAAGTCCTTAAAAAAAAGTGTGCTATGTAGTGAGCACTGAACCATTATAGGTTTAATATGAGGGATATGTTGTATCATAAACTTCCCTTTTGTGATGATAATAAAACAGACCAGCAATGCAAAGAGAAGTTTCCAGTTGGCTTTTGGCCTAAAAATTTTATTTTCGGGTGATATTTCAAATCCAGGAGATGTTCAGATAAATTACAGAAGCAGACAACAAGATTATAGGGAAATACTGAGATACCCCATGATTGGTGTTAGCCAGCGCCTGTAGCATCTGTTGTACAAACTGGTGCTGCTGCTCCTCTGTCACCGTGGCAACATGAGGACCACTTCCTGATTGGCTGTTAAGGACAGAGCCAGATGCTAGCTCCGGGGCAGCATTAACACTGGCTCTGCAAGACAGACACGTGGTGGTAACTCATGAAAGGTTTCTTGCACTTTGAATAATAGTACTGCTGTTACCCAGCAACTCAACCAGTAATCTTCAGGTTGAGGTGTTTTGTGTGCGTTTATTTTGTGTATCTATACTCACATAGGTATCAGTGCAGGAACTTCTGCAGCCAGAGTCTGTAGGCCGTGTTGGATGTGCAGCAGAGCCTCCATGGCTCTGGGGTTCAACATGGCTGACAGCAGCTCTGGACTCTGCATCTACATATTTATCACTGACCATTAGTAATGAAGATATTAATCATAAACAATAAGCATTGGAGTTTGCACGGAGACTGTGTGGAGATTCCTATGAAAGACTACACTGCTGATAGCTGTATCTGATGATGAAGACTATTCATGTGTAAATCTTTTAATGAGAAAACATTCCAGTGATGGACCATCATCACCACCTTTAAACGCACACAGCTACTGTAAAAGTACATAAGCCACTTACAAAAGAAATATCTCTTTTAAGGATATCTATGTAAGATTTTAAAACATGAGTGTTGATCATACACAATGTATCATTTATAATCACACAACTTGTCCCAATGTTGAGAAAAATCACAATCTAAAAAAAATAAATCTAGTTGCAAGCAGTGAGAGTGTTTAGTAGTGAGGAAAGTAAACTAACCTGTTGCAGGAAGAGAGGGATCTGCTGTCTCATCTGCTGCTGCAGCTGAGGATTTCCTGAGAACAAAGGGTGACTCAGCAGCATCTGAAACAGTATGGAAATGAGAGCTATAAGACCTGAGAGTGTGTAGGATTTGTGTGGAGAGATTAGGGGGATGTGTTAACAAGAAGTAGGGAAGGAGGAGCCTGCTTTTCACACCTCTGAATTGCAGTCCATGTTTTTTTGCAGCCATTTAGATGCCCATAAATAACATAACCTTAAAAATACATTCTATGCAGTTGTCAAGTGAAAATAAGTTGTTTAGGTGTTTGCATCCACCCGTATAGTGTGTTTGAGTCACCTGTGCAGCCAGGTCAGGGTTCTGACCGAGGCAATTGAGGAGACTGCTGACATAAGGGCCAGACAGCAGGCTCTCCATCAGTCCTGGACTGGCCATGATCTCCTCTAGCAGTGACTGCATGCCTGAGGAAAGAGGGATGAGGCCACAGATACAAGATAAACAGAGGAAAATGTATATGTATATATAATATACATATACATTATAATATATATATACATATAATATATATAGCTATAGTTTAGCCCAGGGGGTCTTCAACGTTTTTTAAACCAAGGACCCCTTAACTGAAAGAGAGATGGAGCAGGGACCCCCTACTACTAATATTGTATAAAATGAAGTTGCATATTAACCTGGGCCTACAATAACTTGTAGGGCGGCCTAAAGCCTTTACATACCTTTTTAGTGCATAGAATACTAAGCTATTAAAATAATAACTGTCGGCAGGATTTTATAAATCATCGTTTAATGTTACACATACATGTAGAACAGCGAATCCTTACGATATACTGTATCTGTGGATGTATCTTAGTGACTACCTTACCTATAGGCCAGTAAGCCTATCATCAGTGGGGATTTATATTCGCTAATAATATGTTGGCTTCATGTTAAGACATTTTAATTTGAAAAAAACTTTCAAAAATTAACAATAATTTGGAGGCCCCCCTGAAGTGACCCCTTGTTGAAGATCTCTGGTTTAGCCAATTAAAATGATGAAATGCTTGTATTTTCGTGCCTGCAGTAACAGTGTTCTGAGGGTTTGGCTCAACTCTGGCCGTGGCGGTCCATTCTCTGAGAGGATCCGAGGAGGGACTGGAGACCTGTGGAGTCTCGTTGCTTTCTCTTTCAGTTGGCTGTTGAGTCCCAGATGATGTAGTCACCACTGGAGGTGCTCCTATCTGGATCTGAGAGAGAGTAGAGAAGAGACACCACAAACAACAAATTGAAAACACAAGATAAGTGTGACATTGTCAGAACAGATGTTCACGAAAACATAATTTCCAAACCTGGAAATTCTTCTGAAACCCATCAGAATCACCAGTTATGCTTTCAGGGTTTCCCTGCTCTGGCTGCAAATTGACTAATGCTCTGTCTTCATCATGCATCACTTCCCCTATCACGTCAGGGTTCCTGACACGCTCCATCACCTGGAAAGGGAAGCAAGAGCGAGAAGATATTGAACATTTGAGTGGAAGAAATGAGTCAAGGAGCGAGCAACTATATTCAAGTCGCAGTGAAATATAAAAAAAAAATTTCCCCTCTTTTGACTAATATTTGTCTGTCCTAATCCTAAAGCATGAATAAAAAGACATGTTCAAATGACATATTTTGTCATGAGGATTAGGGCCACATGTGAAAAATGTATTTGAGTTCTGAGATTAAAGTCAGAATTCTGAACTCTTTTTTTTCTCAGAATTCTGACTTAAAACTCCATCCATCCATCCATCTTCATCCGCTTATCCGGGGTCGGGTCGCGGGGGTAGCAGCTCCAGCAGGGGACCCCCAAACTTCCCTTTCCCGGGCCACATTAACCAGCTCCGACTGGGGGATCCCGAGGCGTTCCCAGGCCAGGTTAGAGATATAATCCCTCCACCTAGTCCTGGGTCTCCCCGAGGCCTCCTCCCAGCTGGACGTGCCTGAACACCTCCCTAGGGAGGCGCCCTCAGGGGGCATCCTTACCAGATGCCCGAACCACCTCAACTGGCTCCTTTCGACGCAAAGGAGCAGCGGCTCTACTCCGAGCTCCTCACGGATAACTGAGCTTCTCACCCTATCTCTAAGGGAGACGCCAGCTACCCTCCTGAGGAAACCCATTTCGGCCGCTTGTACCCTGGATCTTGTTCTTTCGGTCATGACCCAGCCTTCATGACCATAGGTGAGGGTAGGAACAAAAACTGACTGGTAGATTGAGAGCTTTGCCTTCTGGCTCAGCTCTTTTTCGCCACAACGGTGCGATAAATTGAATGTAATACCGCACCTGCTGTGCCGATTCTCCGACCAATCTCCCGCTCCATTGTCCCCTCACTCGCGAACAAGACCCCCAAGGTACTTGAACTCCTTCACTTGGGGGTAAGGACTCATTCCCTACCTGGAGAAGGCACTCCATCGGTTTCCTGCTGAGAACCATGGCCTCCGATTTAGAGGTGCTGATCCTCATCCCAGCCGCTTCACACTCGGCTGCGAACCGATCCAGTGAGTGCTGAAGGTCACAGGCCGATGATGCCATCAGGACCACATCATCTGCAAAAAAGCAGCGATGAGATCCCCAGCCCACCGAACTGCAACCCCTCTCCACCCCGACTACGCCTCGATATCCTGTCCATAAATACTACAAACAGGATTGGTGACAAGCGCAGCCCTGGCGGAGGCCAACTCTCACCTGAAACGAGTCCGACTTACTGCCGAGAACCCGACACAGCTCTCGCTTGGTCGTACAGAGATTGGATGGCCCTGAGAAGGGACCCCCTCACCCTGTACTCCCGCAGCACCTCCCACAGTATCTCCCGGGGCACCCGGTCATACGCCTTCTCCAGATCCACAAAACACATGTAGACTGGTTGGGCATACTCCCAGGCTCCCTCCAGGATCCTTGCGAGAGTAAAGATCTGGTCCGTTGTTCCACGACCAGGACGGAATCCGCATTGTTCCTCTTCAACCTGAGATTCGACTATCGACCGAACCCTCCTTTCCAGCACCTTGGAGTAGACTTTACCGGGGAGGCTGAGAAGTGTGATACCCCTGTAATTGGCACACACCCTCTGGTCCCCCCTTTTTAAAAAAGGGGAACCACCACCCCGGTCTGCCACTCCTTAGGCACCGTCCCAGACTTCCACGCAATGTTGAAGAGGCGTGTCAACCAAGACAACCCCTCCACACCCAGAGCTTTAAGCATTTCTGGACGGATCTCATCAATTCCTGGGGCTTTGCCACTGTGGAGTTGTTTAACTACCTCAGCAACCTCCACCAGGGAAATTGATGCCAATCCCCCCTCATCCTCCAGCTCTGCCTCTACCATAGAGGGCGATTAGTCGGATTTAGGAGTTCCTCAAAGTGCTCCTTCCACCGCCCCTATTACCTCCTCAGTTGAGGTCAACAGCGTCCCCATCCTTACTGTACACAGCTTGGATGGTTCCCCGCTTCCCCTCCTGAGGTGGCGAACGGTTTTCCAGAAGCACCTTGGTGCCGACCGAAAGTCCTTCTCCATGTCTTCTCCGAACTTCTCCCACACACGCTGCTTTGCCTCTTTCACGGCAGAGGCTGCAGCCCTTCGGGCCCTTCGGTACCTTGCAACTGCCTCCGGAGTCGTCTGGGATAACATATCCCGGAAAGACTCCTTCTTCAGTCGGACGGCTTCCTGACCACCGGTGTCCACCACGGTGTTCGTGGGTTACCGCCCCTTGAGGCACCTAAGACCCTAAGACCACAGCTCCTCACCGCAGCTTCAGCAATGGAAACTTTGAACATTGTCCACTCAGGGTTCAATGCCCCCAGCCTCCACAGGGATGCACGAAAAGCTCCGCCGGAGGTGTGAGTTGAAAGTCTGTCGGACAGGGGCCTCCTCCAGACGTTCCCACTTTACCCGCACTACCCGCTTTGGGCTTACCAGGTCTGTCCAGAGTCTTCCCCACCCCCTGACCCAACTCACCACCAGATGGTGATCGGTTGACAGCTCCGCCCCTCTCTTCACCCGAGTGTCCAAAACATATGGCCTCAGATCAGATGAAACGATTATAAAATCGATCATTGACCTTTGGCCTAGGGTGCTCTGGGTACCAAGTACACTTATGAGCATCCCTATGTTCGAACATGGTGTTCAAGTTATAGACAATCCATGACTAGCACAGAAGTCCAACAACAAACAACCACTCTGGTTTAGATCAGGGAGGCCGTTCCTCCCAATCACGCCTCTCCATGTGTCTCCATCATTACCCACGTGCGCGTTGAAGTCCCCCCAGCAGAACTATGGAGTCCCCGACTGAGCCCCATGCAGGACTCCACTCAAGGTCTCCAAGAAGGCCGAATACTCTGAACTCTTGTTTGGTGCATATGCACAAACAACAGTCAGAGTTTTCCCCCCACAACCCGCAGGCGTAGGGAGGCGACCCTCTCGTCCCACCGGGTTAAACTCCAACGTAGCGGCGCTCAGCCGGGGGCTTGTGAGTATCCCCACACCCGCCCGGCGCCTCACACCCTGGGCAACTCCGGAGAAGAAAAGAGTCCAACCCCTATCCAGGAGTATGGTTCCAGAACCAAGACTGTGCGTAGAGGTAAGCCCCCACCAGATCTAACCGGTAGCGCTCCACCTCCCGCACAAGTTCCGGCTCCTTCCCCACAGAGAGGTGACATTCCACGTCCCCCAGAGCCAGCCTCTGCTGCCCGGGTCTGGTCCGTCGAGGCCCCTGACCTTCACTGCCACCCATGTGGCAGCGCACCCGACCCCAGCGGTTCCTCCCACAGGTGGTGGGCCCATGGGATGGAGGGATGTCCGCCACGTAGCTTTTTTCGGGCTGTGCCCGACCGGGCTCCGTGGCAAACCCGGCCACCAGACGCCGCTGACGAGCCCTCCATCTGGGCCTGGCTCCAGACGGGGGCCCCGGGCTTCCTCCGGGCAGGGTCACTTCATCCCTTCCTCGATTTTTTCATAGGATTTTTTGAACCATTCTTTGTCTGGCCCCTCACCTGAGACCACTTTGCCTTGGGAGACCCTACCAGGAGCACAAAGCTCCAGACAACACAGCCCTCAGGTTCATAGGGACACACAAACCTCTCCACCACGATAAGGTGATGGTTCCCGGAGAAGAGACAAGAACTTAAAACTCAGAACTCAATAAATTTTTTCACATGGTACTAATCCTCTACTACTGTACACATGTGACCGTGCTCTGGCACACTAAACCCTGCCACTCACAACAAATCTGTACTTCAAACACACACTCCTGCCTTTTTATCCCCACCTGTGTGATAAGATCTGTGTTGTTAAGGATATCCCCCACCTCTGGGTTCGTCTGCAGGAGCGGGTTAGACAGAATGAGCTGTCTGGTTAGTTGAGGGCTGTAGGTAGAGAGGGTGCTCTGCATGAAGCGACTGCCCGGGACACGACGCATCATCTCTGGGTCAGACAGCAGGTGGCTCTCCATCGGACGCTGGAGTGCAGGGAAGGAGCCAGGCCCACTATTTGTTAGGCCAAGACTGCCCAGACCTTCCACTATGGAAATGAGATCAGATCAAAAGAACCAGAGCTGAGTAGGATCTGATCACCCCACAAAGAGGACAGGAAAAAGAAGGTGGGAGTTCCTGTGTTCTGCAGTTCTTACCCAGACAAAGGGGAGAGGTGGGAGACGGTGTGAAGCTATCAGGGTCAGGATCGAGAACGGCTGTAAGCTTTGACTGGACCATTTCTGAACCTGGATCACAAGTGGTCGCAGCAGATAAATGCTGAGACCTGAGAAGAAAGGACTTAACTAAATCTAGAGTTCCAGTTCTATGGTAAACACTTAACACGTGTGGAACATGTGGAAGTGTTGGACTTAAGTCTAATTTGATGGAATCTGACACTAGTGCTGATTACTGTGTATCCATCATGCATTTGCCCATTAGGTAAAATAATTTAAAAGCAGTTGAGGGAAAAAAAGTTTACACAGTAAATTAGGGGAGAATATCATTCATTTCCATTTGTTACTGTGCCATAACAGGTCAGTCTACACTTACAAACATGTGCCACTCTTCCCTAGTAAGGAACTGAAGAGGCTGCTGACTTTGTTGACCTGTAACATTTTTTTAACAAAGGAAATATATGGTACAGTTCTTATATTTAGCAGTGCTTCATTTTTTACCTTAAAGTGACATTGCAAATTTACTGCCGTTCTGTATGATTTTCGGATTCAAGTCAAAGGTGTCTTGGTTTACCAGCACTGACTATCTAACCGTATAGTGCACAAAAGTAACGTGACTTATTTAAAAAGGAGGTTAACACTTAAAACCCAGTCCACCTTGATATCCACATGCTGCATGTAGACTACTAAAACTCACTGCTCACCATTTCTTGGCACATTTTACTGTAAATGTTAGTGTGTGGGCCTGCAGTTCCATAGATGTTTCTGTGTACCTTTGCATCATGCAGAGACTGACTGACTCATCTTGTGCTTTAAGGTGACTCAGGAGTTCTGACTCTGTGAGCACTCGGCCGGAGTGGCTCAGCACCAGCTGCTCTGCCGGGACTCCCAGGCGCTCTGCTAGACCCCATTTCAGCTGCCACACACACACACACACACACACACACACACACACACAGACAGACAGACACAGACAGACAGACAGACAGAGACACACACACACACACACGTTTGTTTCACTATCTTTGTGGGAACCCGTCATTAACATAATGCATTCCCTAGCCCCTTACCCTAACTATAACAACTAAATGCCTAGCCTTAACCCTTACCCTAACTCTAACCCTAATCCTAAAACCAAGTCTTAACCCTCAAACAGCACTTTAACCTTGTGGGGTCCAGCATTTTGGACCCCACAAGTATACTGTATTCCCCGGTTTTTGGACCCCACGAATATAGTAAACACAAACACACACACTTTGTCAGCCAAAATGCGGAATGGAAACAATACTTGCAGACATAATAGCTACAGCTTAAGCGCAAGTCGAGCCATTTTATGCACACAGCACCCAAGCATCAGTGAGTTTGGTCTCCTGACCTGTCTGACGGTACAGCCTCCTCTAACGGTGAAGTATTTGCTCTCTGTGAGACTTTTCACGGCGACGTGGATCGTTTGAGACCTTTGACAATCACCCGGTGCTGTCGGTTCATCTTTCCCGGCGCCTGACATCTCCGTCCTGTCCGCGCTGCTGCCGATAAGGATGAGCGGAGCTGGAGTAGCGCAGAGTCCCGGGGCGGAGGTGCGTGTCTGTCCCGATGACTCGGCAGGAAGTTGTGTGAACGAGAGCCAGCTCTGACCGGACTGCGCAGGTGGTGCAGATACAAATCATTTTTATTATCTTTGGTAGCCTACATTTTATAATGTACAGTTCCTTACATGGGGGCCACTGCGAGCAGTCTGATTAAATAATTTAATTCAATAGTTATGTAATGGAAGTTAATTTAAAGACAGTATGGTACACCTATTAGGCTACACCACAAAACCAGTAATATTTCCAAGACCATACGTCGGATTTATTGAACTTTTTAAAATGCCCTTGCACATTAAAACATATTTTCACAGCGTTACAAATAATATTATCCAAAATTCTCAAAAGTGGTTGCACTATGGGTCCAGCAGCCAAATTATAATCTCCATCTTTTCTGCATTTCGGCTTCATTTTCTAAAATGTTGACATTTATGACAATATACAAAAAAGGGGAAACTGAAAACGTTTTTATTTACTTAACTGTGAGAAAGAAAAGAAACAAAAACATACATGTCAAGTTCTGTCATTTTGGCATTAAAACCCAAACAAAGAACAGGCACAGAGTATTCAACAGTAGGCCTACTATGAATGCTTGTGCCTGCAGAGGGCAGCACATTGTGCCAAGCCACCATTTCAACACAAAGTTTAAACTTAACCTTTTTTAAAAGCTTCTTTAATCCTTGTTCAGCTGTGTAATACATCCTGCTGCCTCTGGAGTGTATTCTCTGTGTGTGTCTGTGGTGTCTGTGTTTGTGTAATTAAGGGGGCATGCATTATATGCTGACATTGAGTCCAAGCTAAAGAAAAAAAAAAAAAAATAAGGAAGAAGAACCCTGATTATGATCAGTTGTGTTTTTCTTAATTTGTTCATTAGTTTATTTGATTTTGCTTTTAAGGTCTTTATCATTTGGGACATTCATAGATCCATCTCCGAGCCCTTCCGCCCTTTCTTGTTTCCCTGCCAACCAGAAAAGCCCAGAAAGTACACAATTATTTGTTAGTACAACAACATATATACTGACCTAATTCAAGTTATAGGTCAATAAAATTACATAGTGAAAAAAAAAAAAAGAAAAAAAAAGTTAAAAGTCTCTGAACTGAAACTCCGCTTACTTATACTCTGACCTTAGCTGGGTATAGTGATAAACTGAATTACACTTGTATTACTGTATTTCTGTGCTGGGATTTACTTACACTGCAACTTCTCTCACTTCACCTGACTTACTGGCTGTTTTTTGTCTCTTCTACAGAAAGGGAAAGAAGGAGCATGCATGCACACACACCCACGGATGTACACACGTGAACATCAGCTAGGCAATCACACCCTCACAATGGATCATGTGGCATATCACAGAGTAAGATGTACAACAGCATTTTGTCTCTTTAAAGCACAGTTCAGACCAAAGATTTGTGACGAGACGAAACGGTTTCAGAATGTTGGAAGGAAACGTTGCAGTAGTGCGAACTGGGTCGTCTCAGCTCGACTCAAGCTGGCTGATGGTGTCGCTCGTGACTCTGCTTGTCAAGTCGCCAGTGCCTGGTTTTACAATGTAAGGCACGTCACTTGTTTCAACAGCCAATCAGCTCATAACAAAGTCAGCTGTTATTGTTTTCCTAAACCCAACCCGTCCGCTGTATACGGCATAGACATACACAAGGATAGCCTAAAAGGCGTACAGATAATACGCCACTTGGCTTTAGAAAGTGGCGTGTGTGTTTACGCGAAGTCATGTCACGTTGGAATGGAGGTACAGAGAGTCGTTGCTATGGAGACGGTACACCGTCTCCTTGCAATAGGTGTAAACTGGCAGGTTTCAGAACCGGCACATTGCAAGTAGTTGCAAGTTTCAACTCATCTTGTTGCAAACCTTTGGTCTGAACTGGGCTTAAAACTCAACACTTGAATCTGAGTCCACGTCTTCCTTGTTACGGTGACATTACGACACACTAATCAGAAGTAAAAAAGTGAGTGATTAATTGAACTCTCACCTGATGTTTTGGTTGTTCTGACTGCAGACCTTTGACTTTTGACCTTTCTTGTTCCAGGGCAGCGTGTAGTGACGCTACCTAAATAAATAAAAAATTCAAATAATTATTCAAATGCACCTAAATGTACAAATATCTCACGCAAACATGTCCCTCTTTCATAATCTTTACCGACCATAACGCACCTGTAATGACAGTTCTTCTTTTATGTGTAGTAGCTCTTCTACCTGTAGAAGGAGTTCCGCTTTATCTTTCACTGAAGGAGACAAACATAAAACATCAGACAGATCGTATTGAATCTTCACTGGGAAAGAAAAGGACAGAAGGAAAAGGAAAGAGGGCTATTTAGTGTAATCTTGGTTCAACTCACTCTCTCCCTGCTGGAGCATCTTAAGCAGCTGGGAATTTCTTGTTTTTACATCTCTGTATTTCCCCTGGAGAGTTGAGAAGTAAGCATTTTTGACTGACAAAATCCGCTCTATATATATATATATATATATATATATATATATATATATATATATATATATATATATATATATATATATATATATAAAAAAACACAAATAGATATTTCTTAGCATTTTTTTGGCTGATCAGGGTGAAATTATAAAATGATGGGGAAACTGCTTTTGACTGCTGACCTCCCACTGTGAGATGTTCTTCTTTAGCTTATCAATTTCCTGGTCCTTCTTCTCCAGATCGTATTTCAGCTGCTCTGCTCGGGGGTCCTAACAGGAAGGACAGGTAGAAAAGAGCAAGTCAAGACAAATGTATACTTTCCCCCGCTGAAGATATTTGCTAAGTAAGGAAACACAATGTGTTTATTAAATCACTGAAAAATGTAGAGACACTGCTGTATGGGCAGACTGAACAGATGTAAACGTCAGGTGTGAAATGGCAAGGGAAAGAAGTGGGCCGTGTATTCTTAGGAATAATTCAACAAAATGTAGTAGAAAGGCCAAAAATTCTCCGTACAATAAAACTATTCACCTTCACCCAAATGTCCAGTAAGTCACGGTTTTCTCTCAGTAAGTTTCCTGCATACATGTGTGATGTGAACCTTTACGCCATGATGATGGGTTAAGTTAAATAAGTAAATGTAAAGCTATAGTGCGTAGTTTCTGCCACCCCCATGAGGAATTCTAAGTAATGACAACAAAACTGTTGGCGTGCCCACATGATACAAGTCTTCCGTGATCGCGCACAGCCCCCACCGCCCCCTTCACACAGTTGCTAGTAGCTAAGGAGGACACAGAGGATTAAAAAAAACATGGACTCTTTAGAAGAGTTTCTGTGTGGGAAAGTCACCGGACAACACAATCTTCTGAACATAGCCATACTAGGGCTGTTGGAACGAATACCGAAATTCGAATATGATTCGAATAGTAAAAAAATCAATACTATTCGAATGCTGAAATTACTAATCGAATGTGACTTCTTTTTTTTTTAATATAAATATACGTTATATATAATAAACGTTGTCGTATGAACAATAACTTAGCGGGAGTGAGAAACACAAGGCATTGTGAGGTCTAAGCTAACGTTACGTACCAAGTAATGTTAGTACACGGGGGAGTGACAGGCTGTGGCTGGAAATCGTAAGAAGGACGGGAAATAGTTTTAACATGACTTTAAAATCGACAACCACCGAGCCAAAATGCTTAGGTTATCAATAGTTAGCTCATTCTGGTTTCCTAACTGCGTCGCGAGGTATAGTAACGTTAGCTTAGCTGGGAGAAAAGCTTGAAAGTTGATGTTAACTGCCCTACAACTGTCAGTTAGCTTCCACGTCATATATTACCTTCTCACAGCTGTATTCTCAGTAACGTGACAATCTGCTGGAAACAGTTTGCTTATAAAGCACTAAAATAGTAGTAACAGCACCGTTTGGCTTGGTTATTAATGCAGTTAGCATCGTTTGTTACTTACCTAGTTTATGACAAATCGTTTCGGCTGCGCTTCCTAACATGATATCATTGTGCTAACCGAGCACCGTTATGCCGCCTTCACACTGGCAGTTGAAATCAGCTCCGATACGGCTTCGAAACGACCGGAAGTCATTCATTTCCTATGGAGATTCGCAGACCGCATGCGAATGGGTCCGAACGAGTGCGGTGCGAAAGAAATCATGTCAGTTGGTCATCCGGATGCGTTCAAAAAATGTTAACTCTTGCGAAAGGCTACGGACGGTTCCTATCCGACAATTCCAGCGGAAGTTAGCGTTGCTATGGTACTGATAAACAAACCTGCTAATGCTAATTGGTTAGCTAGCAACAGACATCGAACTATTGACATTATACCGCTATATCATCACATTTAACCGACGTGACATGTCAACGTCCTGGGCAACTTTTCTCCACGCAGCAGCCTTTCTATTTATATCTGTATAAGAGAGGTCATAGAGAATCGTACATTCAGACACTTATCAGTCGTTCTAGTCTCTCTGACATTTTTGTGAGTCGCTTCCGAAGCTTTTGAACGGTGTAGTACGACATCCGCTGGGGGCGTATTGCGGAGCTGATTTCAACTGCCAGTGTGAAGGCGGCATTAGCCTTTACAACAGAGCCACTTCACTACACTACACTTGTTAGATAACGTTTCATTACAGAGTTCTCTGTTGATTTGTGTTTGTCGCTGTGTGCTCATGGTGGAAAATGAATGTAAACAAAGTTGTGTGCAGGTCGCCTCAAGGCCAGGCTAATGTTAGACGTCCCTCTAGGGGACATAACGTGTAACAACAACCACATGCTTATAGTGGCATTGACAATGCATGAGCCAGAAAAAATATCAAATGGAATTCGAATAGTATTATAGAGGAAGATTGACAGCTCTAAGTCATACTGAGAAATACAGAGTGTTGTGTGGAGCTGATAGTCTTAATTAGCTTTGTAGTTTATTTGGCAAGGGCTTGAATGTAACTGCCGTTCATTAATATCAAAAAGTTATGCACTAAAGCTTTAAGAAATATTACCAAAAGAATTTGAGGTGAAAAGTACAGTCACCTTTGACTGTAGAATTTTAAATTGCATTGCTGATCGGTTCTTTTTGTGATGTGCCAGATTAAAAAATGTAAATGCAAATAAAATTACAATACGCGCAAGACTTGTTCATGTACTATAGATACCTGAGGCATAATATACACAGAGGGATGACCAATAGTTTGTTCACGTATGTGTGTTTCCGCACGTCTACTTACCCGTTCGTGTTCTGTTGAGGTGACTTCTTGTCCGTGACTGTTGGTGTACTGCTCCCGTCTCTTCTCCTGTTGGACAATCCGAGTGACGTCATCCTCGAGCTTGTTAAAAAAACGCTCCTCCTGCCCAATTCTCAACGCTACGTTAGCCACTCTGCCGTCCTGGATGGGAGTGAGGTCAGTGTTTCAAAAGGGATATGCCTCATCATACATGATATTTAACCCCAATCCAACACATGCATATTATTGACGGGTAACTTAAATATTTATTCTATATTCATATACAATAACTAATGTTCCGCTGTTTACGATTGGAGTTAAGAAAAATAACGATGCTCAGGGACTTTGCTCACCTCTTTTTCTTGTTTCTTACTCAAATGCTCTGCAAAGACACAAAGTACATAGACATAAATATTATTCAATCAATCCATTTTTTTTATTTGACACATGAAATTGTAGGAGGTACAATTCCAGTGAAATGTAACCCATCAGCTCCTTGTGCTTGATTCGCCTATTGTATGTTCAACAAACCACGCAAAGCCTTGTGGTGCTGTTCGGTGCTGTCTGCATACCAGGCAGTGATGCTCCCCATCAGGACTAGGGCTGGGCGATATGGACCAAAAGTCATATATCAGTATTTTTCGGCTGAATGGTGATACACGATTATATATATATATATATATATATATCTCTCTATCTATCTATCTATCTATCTATCGGTATTTTTTCACAAAGTGGGCTAAAGTTCAGTTGTAAGTCAAAGCCACTTGTGAGATGTAACAAACACTTTTAGTAAAACAGACTGTCATCAAAATAAAATGCGAAGACTGTTTGAAAATATACAGCTGCAACACACAAAAATGAAAAATGATCTGAAATAAATAGCCTATATTAATTAAAAAAAAGGCCTGTCTCTGAAAAAGGTCTTTCAGTTGTTTTCCACAACATGAACAGACAAAGGGGGGGAGAGAGAGAAAGGGAGGGAGGGAGAGCGATGGACTAAATGTTTATGATACAAAAACTTTCTTTGACCATAAAGCGGATTGTTACTGTACAGTTCTCCAGTTTATCAGTGAAGTGTCTGAACTACACTGCAGACTGGATTCTCTACTCACAGAGTGACGGCTCACTCATTATGAACAGGTCCGGCGTGCGTTGAATCATCGTCGTTACAAACCTCTCTTCTTTCCTGTCTGCGGAAACACTGGTAAAAATACAGGTTTTCCTCTCATGAGTGGCTCAAAATAAACAGCAGTTTATTTTGTTACGCATGAGAGGAAAAACTGGGCGTAGTTCCTTGCCTGCTTCTTCCCAAAGTCTACTATCATCGCTTTAGTCTTGCTGACGTTCATTAGTAGGTTGTTGTCCTGACACCAGCAGGTCAGGTCCTCTACTTATTTCAGGTAGGCCTTTTTACTGTCGTCTGATCAGGCCCACCACAGCTATGTCGTCAGCAAACTTAATGATGGTGTTGGAGTTGAAAGTGGCTACTAGGGCTGGGTACTGAATTCAATACTTTTTAGGCACTAAACAAATATTTTTGAACGATACCCAGCCCTAGTGGCTACACAAACGTGTGTGTACAGGGACTACTGCCGGGGACTAAAAACACAGCCCTGGGGTGCTCCGGTGTTAAGGATGAGGGTGGAAGAGGTGTGTCCACCCACCCTAACCACATTGGGTCTTCCTGTCAGGAAGTCAAGGATCCACATGCACAGTGAGGTGTTGAATCCCAGGTCCTTCAGCTTTGTGATGAGCCTGGGGGGGTGAACTATGGTGTTAAATGCTAAACTGTAGTCAATAAACAGCAATCTCACATAGCTTCCTTTCTTTTCCAGGGGAGATGGTGTGGTCTGGAGGATGTGTGCTATGGCGTCTTCTGTTGATCGGTTGGGACGGTAAGCAAACTATAATGGGTCCACTGTGCTGGGTAGTGAGGAGCATATGTAATCCTTGATCCATTTCATGACTACGGAGGTGAGTGCCACTTGGCAGGAGTCGATCAGGCAGACTGGTCGTTTTCTTGGGCACGGGAATGATGATGGGACTTCTTGAAGCACATGGACATGAATTGTGAACACCGGCGCCAGTCAGCACACAGTCTGAGGACCCCACCCACTGATACTGTTAGGTCCTGCAGCTTTCTTGGTGTTCACATGCTTGAAAACCCTCCTGATGTCATGCTCAGAAAAGGATTCTGGGAGCCTGTTGAGCTACAGACTGCAGCACACAAGATCATAGAGTGATGGCTTTTGAAACTGATCAATACGTTTCTCTCACCTGCACTGCCTTCAGCCTGGAAGTCCTGGAGTGAAACTGTCTTTTTGTCTTTTGCCTGCTGATTCTTCTTTTTGTCCTTCTTCCCTCCGCCCTCTTTTCCTCCTGGTGCCTTCTGTGAGGATGCGTTTGTGTTGTTGAGCTGAGTGAAAGTAGATTAATTTGACTTTATTTTAGAATTAAGGTTCATAACTTCTAATAACTATTCATAACAAAGATATTAAATATGACTTTAAAATAAAACTGAATTCAACCTCCATTTCTGGCTAAAAGCATTTAGAGGAATATAATGTGGACTGAAATTATTAGGACAGTGATGTGTTCTTCATTGCTTTTGCTTTACTGGTGGTGTGTTTACATCTATGTTGGGTGAACAGTGTACAACTTCAAATTAAAGTCAGCCGTTTTACATCATAGTCCTTGTTTAATTAAAAAAGTAATAGACTGGAGAACAGGCTGAAACAAAACCGTTGTTATACTTAAAACTGTGCTGTGCAAAGGCAGACAGTTTAATTTGGTGAACACTAAGGTCTGTTTTTAGTGTTGCTATTTTCTCTTCTATTTATTTCTACAGCCACTGAAACAGAAGATCCAAAGAAAGCTGCAAAAGGAGCTGAAAAGTTTTTTGGTATAATATATCCAACATCTATTTTGAATTATTTTGTGGCACCTGCCTAACTGTTCAATGTGCAAGCATGAAGTGGACATAAGATAAAACAATGCAGTATATTTTCTTGTACCTTTAAAAATCTCTGACCAGTGTGTCAGAGGCAAAACAACTTGAGTAAAAGTGAAAAAACAGCAGTAAGCGAGACTTTGTGCTGTAGTGTCTTTTCTTATAAAATTGGATTCAGCTGAATTTCAAATAATGAGTTTACGAGAGTGATGATTTAGCATATTCACAATGACTTGACTTTTACGAGGAAACCTTGCCATTTCAAACATAGGAACTAGGGGGGATAATCACACGTTTTATCACGATGCGATATATCGGTTCTATGAACAACAATACAATATTTACTGATATCACAAAGTCTGCCATGATATGATTTCGATGCAATTTAATTCAGTTGCCTGCTACCGATACGAGACGATACATAAGCCCATTTAACACAATCGGTTATATTACATAATTACAAAAGGCAACTAAAATATGATTTGACAATTTCATTACTAAGCGCTTCCAGACATTTAAATAATTAAAACCAAACAACTCTTTTTAATAAACAGAATAAATACAAAGAGGGAATTTCAAAATAAAAGGTGCCAATATGTATCAATATTTTTTTCACAGCAAAATGAATGCACATTGGGCTAACATTGATATTCTTTGGATATCGATATACATCTCATATAAAAAATGTATGCAAAAATCACATATACTGTATATGTAATACAATATTATTGCTAAGCCCTAGTGCACATCAATACAGAGAGGGTTGTCAAAACCTCCCCAGACAAGTCAAGAGTCCAAATTTGCAGATATGTCTGACAACTGTACCCTGTATCCCCCGCTCAAATTTGCAAAGAGAGGTATATGTGTGTGTGTGTGTGTGTGTGTGTGTGTGTGTGTGTGTGTGTGTGTGTGTGTAATTTACCGGTTTGTTTTGTTCATACTCCAGTTTACTTAGAATCAAGGCTTTTTCCAAGTCAGCCTCATAAAGCTCAGAGGTTATCTACAGAGGGATGAGAAAGAACACCCTTTTGAGACAAATAATTTGTACAGTCTGTAAGGACAGACATGAACAGTTTGAAATGCAGTTATATCAGGGAAAGACAATATACTACAACATGCCATGCATCTGCTCTTTCCTAATACCTGTAACAAAGCAGGATTTGGAGCACTTACTTCCTCCAACAAGTTTCCAGTAACAGGTGAAGAAAAGGTGTCACGTTTAGTACTTGTATCTAAAATCTGTTAATCACTTCTAAAAGTGCTTCAGACATAACCAGAACTCAACATGAACAGCTCTACTAAAACAGCTGGAAGTAATAGGGCTTCCTGAAGGGCACGTCAATTATAAAGAGAACATTATCTACAGTATGGCTCACTAGCTCACACATTTATTGTTGTTGCCGTCTCTTACTTGCTCATCCCTTTGCTTCCACTGCTGCCACCCTTCTGAAGGTATAGGGTGGTCCCCTGATGCAGGACTGAGAAGTTCACCGGCTATTCCTGACAGGGTCATAGAGGGAGGCGGGGCACAAGACTTCTGAGGAATCTTCTTGAAGGCCAGATTACGTAACTGATAGAGAGATATGAGATTCATTCAAAACACTGACTCTTGTTAAGACCACTATTGCTACAACTATGAACAGTACCTTGCTCTAGTGTTAGATGAAGAGACCATCACCATGTGTGTGCTTGAACAGATGCAACTGCCCCCCAAACTTAAAATGTTCAGAGCCTCCTGCTCACGAAACTTGATCCAGTCAGCCTTACTGTTCATCAGGTGGTGCTTTGCAAACTGTACCCAGAATAGGATCTGCTGCGGGGGAATTTTGTTACTTTGGTCCTGTTCTCTGATGACCTAGAATCTGTCACAACTGTGTGCACTTTCAATGTGTTCTGTCTATGCGTGGGTTAGTGGTTCTTTGCATATGCGTTTTAACGGGGCTGCAATTTACAATTATGTTCGTTGTTGGTTAATCTGACAATTATTTTCTCCACTAATCGATGATTTATCTAACATTATTAAGTGTCAAAAAATTGTGATAATTTTTTTTTTTTTCATTTTCCCAGATTCCAAGGTGTGGTGGCCTTGTTTTTTTCAGACCATAAGTCTAAAAGGTCAAAGATATTTAGTTTAAAATTATATAAATTTATAAAATTATATATAAAACAAAGGCAGCAAATCCTCAAATTAGAGAAGCTGAAACCAGAGAATACATTGACATTTCTGCTTAAAAAAATGACTTTCAAGATTAGTTGGCTATCACAATAGTTGCAGGTTTCTTTTCTGTTGACCGACTAATCGACTTATTGACTATCAGCTCTAAATTTTAATGTAAAGCATATTGACTTTACATGTTATAACGTGATATAAATACAATTGCCTTGCACAGGGTCCATTTGATCATCTTTGACAAAAGATGTAGCTATACATATCTTGACATTTTTACAAATGCAAATAGTAGCTTTATTTTCTCTGTTTAATATCATAGATTACATATATGGGGAATTCTGGTGTTGCTTTAGCTAGCCTAAATAAGCAGTTGGTGATGCGTCTTATCAAGCAGTAAAAACGTCCTTGCATGTGTAATTGAATTGCCAACACTTGTTCTAAATAACTAAGAGCAAAACAAAACAAAGAACACATTCTGGTGTCTGCTGCGGTGCACCTGGCACCACCCTCTGTAGTTTCAGTAGAAGTGAAACAACAGAGGAGCACAACTACAAGTCATCATGTCTATCACAAAACGGAAGCCATGTATGCACCCTAACAACCTAATTATAACACAGATATGTATGGAGTAGAGGGTCGTGAGATACTCCTGCCAATCACCTCATTTGCCTCAGTCTGCTGCTGTTCCTTCTTCTTCTTTTTCTTGTCTTTCTTCTTGTCGTTGCACTGAGCTGCTTTCCCCCCGGCCGCGCCTGCCTTCCCTTGTCGGGGCTTCGGTCCGGTTTTGGTGGTGGTCTTTCCCGCATCGGAGGCGTCGGAGTCCGAATCCGAGTCTATCTGGAGCAAGGCGAAGCGGGAGGCGGTGGTGGGGACGGTGATCATTGCAGACGATGCCATTTCGAAAAGGGTAACGTTAACTGATGACAAAAGGAGACAAGAAAATATAGTTAGGATAACTTGTTAGCGTTTAGTCGCAACCTATTTTCGAGAAAAAAAATACTATATATCTGCCAGCCGCTTTGTTTAAATCAACAGCTTGCACGGTTTAATCCTAACAGTCGTGATGATAAATGTAATGTGATTTGAACCGCACCGATGCTAGCAGTCTGGCTGCTAGCATTAACGTTACATAGCAGTAAGTTAACCTAGCTAAGTGTAGCCAGTTTCGTTAGCTTCTAAACAAGTGCAAAAGTAGCGATGCATGATAGTCAAACACACATTAATGACCTCACGTTAATCTTTAGTTTTTAATATACGTGCTGACTTGTTTTGAAGAGACAATACTAACAAGAAAAGTTTCTAAAGAATACTTTCACCTGTTCGTGAAGGTGCTGTCCGTTACTGTTGGTTTGCTATCAGCAATTGCTTGAGTACGGCAGCCCGTGGTGCCAAAAAGGATAAAACCGATCGCCCTTTCGCTGTAAAGTACCTGTTATTAACAAAGAAACGGAAACGTGTTGCTTTTTTTGGAAATAAAAGTACAACAGCTTTAAGCAATGTGTCTTATTGTTCACCTAATTTACTGCATATAATATAGACAGGGATGCACAGTTTTGGCTCCATGGGTTAATCTGTCCCGTGGTAAGGAATGAGCCCACACAACAAAATAGTAAGATATGTATATTAAGTAAGTTTAATGCATTGGACTGTAATAAGAGTCATCCATATAAAATTATTTACACAGCAATCAACATACAACTAATAGTACATAGTGCACACGGTAAGAAAACAAATTTGTATCAAAAAATAAAATGCATAAAAAGCACTATATTAGCTTTATATTACTTCTGTAGTGCAAAAAAACATATTGTATCCAGTGGCCATTTGAAGTGCTAGACAATGCTGATAACTCAAGGTGTAGGACAAAGCACCTTTCTTTACAAGGCAGGCACTATTTGATTACATTTTACAACAGGTTGATGAATATGTTTTCTTTAATTTATTGTATCTTTTAAACTAATAGTGAAAGACTAAAAAAGGGGGAGAATCAATTTAGTGGATGCAGTTAGTGAGAACCATAAGGTGAGCTACTATGTTATGACAGCAGAAATACTATTAAACATGTGCTGGTTTTTGCATGAAATACCCCATTGTCACACAATGTACATACGTTTTAAAAACTTGTTTTATGTCTTTATCTAGGAGAAGAGCTTGAAACTTAAGATGCAAAAGAAAAATGGAATGTAGAGTGTTGTATTTGGGTGTGGCAAGAGCTGAGACAAAAATCTGTAATCACAAAATGGGAAGTTTCACTCTATTTTCAAGTTTAAAAACACTGCCATGTTAATGGAAATGTCTCTATATCTATATGTGACATTTGTCAAGGCCATTCTGTTGTCATGACAACCCTGGCCTTTCTTCTCTTATTGAATGGCAAAACTCCACAACATTCAGCATGGCCTGGATCTGGGAAATCTGTGACCACCAAGGAAGACGGATAAATAGGACGGAGGACAGTGCAATGGCAAGAGACTGAACTGGTTCACCACATTTCAGTCACTTTCTTGTCCTCCCGTCATAAACTCTGCAGTTCTCATTTCACGTGGTTTCACTATTTTGTGGCATTACATCGACAGCAGTATAGGTATGTTTAACAAAGGACAACTTATAAAGAAAAACTGAGAACAAAACTTGTTCAACCTAACACACATTCTTCTCATTCTTTAGTATATTGTGAATATGGACATGCATAATTCATTTATAAATATACACCAGTATTTTCATTATATGAAGTAATTGAATGGGTTTCTGGGTGCTTCTCACTGACTTCAAAGCCCTGCAAAGTCCTTAAAATTTCCAACAAATACATGAACATTTTCACAAGATACTTAAGATGAGGGGATTTTTCATTCATATTCAATGAGTTTTTGTCATTGGTTATTCATAACACACGTTTTCCTTTGTTTACTAGCACCCAACTGGAATCTGATGTACACACTGCCAAGTGACTCATATGTACCATGATAACATCATCTGTCAGTATTTCTGGGCACTTCTATGGAGTCCTCTAGTATTGACTCTGTGCTGGTATCCACAACTGACCATCGCATTCTTGTGGCAGAACTACAGAGCTGCAAGTCAGCTGGAGAGATCTGTCTCAGCTCTCTGCGACACAAACGGACTGGTGTCATCTCTAAACTTTCCCCGGAGTGACCGGCCCCACTTTCACTCCTCCCGTGGGACTGTGTGTGTGTCTGGTTGTATTCGGGCATTTTTGTCAATTTGCGTGCCTGGAGGTCAGAAGATGAGGAGGGACAGGGGGTTTGGTGTGCATGTCTCTTTAATGTCTTTTTGTCCGTTTGCTCATCTTGCATCTTTTTGTATGTTGTTGTGTTAAGTGTCTGTACCTCTTCAGTGTGCATCTGGGGTTCGTTTGCACTTGCGTGTATCTGCACATTGTGTTTTTTTCTGTGCTCCTGTGTTTGTGAGGGCTCATTGAGGGGGTGTAGAGAGTCACTGACAAGCTCTTTGAGTTTCTTTTTAAGCTGCCGGCTGGAGCTTTTGTAGAAAAAAAGCTCTTTCTCCAGATGCTCCAGTCTGTATTCGATAGCCTGCTGTGCCTCTCCTGAGCCACCCTCTAAACACACACACACACACACACACAGACAAATATATTCAATTTGTGTATAAATATTATGGAGAGGGATAGGACAAAAGGTTTCACGTTTAAATGGCTTCGTCCAGGCTGTCCTGCTTTCCTCACCTTTAAGTTTCTGCAGCAGTAGCTGGATGTTGTTCTGGTGATCTTGGTGCTGCTGGGTCAGCCTGCGGTCTGCATCCAGGGTCATGCGCTGCATGGCTACCTCCATCTCCCTCAGCACCACCTCTTGCTCTCCAGCATGAAGCTCCAGCTCTTCACAACGCAAACGCAAATGGCGCTCCATCTCTCGAAGACAAACAACCTTTTACCAGAGGATGATAAAGGTGGGAGGGAGCCAGAGAACAGTGCAGAGAAACGCTTATCATTACACATATTATAACAAAGATATTCGCTGTACCTTTGTTTACTCTCATACCGGCAAAGAAAAATCAAGGACAGAGGAAAACAGTTAGGAGGGAGTTCATCATGGTGCAAACACACATTCTGGAGAGAAGTTAAAACAGTCCATGATGGCATTAAGATGTATCAGCTGGTAAGATGAAGGGCACATTAGGGAAGCAGAGGGAAGGAGGATGTATAATTTAATTAGCATTACAAGCTCATCACCTGGAGAGAGACACAAGCGAGGGTAAATAACGGAGGAAGAGAAAAGGAGAAACCAGCTTAAACAGAAAGAGAAGAAGTCAGCGTTCAGTTGCAATGCACACATGGAATTTACTTGCAAATGTGAAAAAATAGGAAAGGAAAGGGAATTCAGAGTAAAGGAAGTGAAGACGGACAACATTCACTGGTAAAGAAACTTGAATGGAGATCATGTAGGACTTTGTATGCAGAGTTGAATGTTTCATGTATCCATATGTGAGCAGGCCTTTTATTTTACCTTGTTGAAATATTTGATGAGCAGCTCCGACGTCTCAGGTGGTGATAGCCTCTTCAGCTTCCTGATGACATCACAGAGTTGGGCGGGTTCAGTGCTTTGCGACTGATGCGAAGAGTAGTCTGTGATTAGCAACTTCCTCTGTTTGTCATGGATTGAGTGGTTTTTAAACTCCAGGGCTGCGTCCAGAGCTTCAATAGCTTCCTCCAGCTGAAGCAGGGAATGCTCCTCCTACATCAAGACACAAATGAAAGTGCACAAAATAAAAAAAAAAGATGCACACCGATGAACAATAAACAACATGACATAACGTCCTGTGCAATACAGTACATACATCATGTATTTCATACACACATACAATGTTCTGGTTTTTCTGACCTCCACAGTGAGCACTCTGTTGTCCTTCAGCTGGCTGTCCAGAGTGTCTCTCCTCTTTTTAAGCATGTCTCTCTCTTTCTCCAGTTCCTCCATGGGGACTCCTCCGGTCTGCCTCACACTGCTGCTGCTCTGCAGCTGCTCCTCCAGAGTCTCCAACCTCACCGACACACGCATCAGGTCTTGACTCAGAGCCTGAAAAGTCATTGATTCAATAATACGCATTGACCTAATCCATATGTGTCATTGCTAAACAGACTTGTCACAATATTTGCTAAATCTAGTAAAAACTCAACATAATATCACACCGAAGCACCACCACGTATACAGGCTGACCTGGCTGGAGCGTAGCATCTTGATCTCCAGTTTGTTCTTCTGTTGCAGACAGGCCTCTCGGCGCAGGAGCACTTCCTCTTTCCTCCGCAGCTCCTCCTCCAGCTCCTGCAGCTCTGCTCTCTTCTGAAACACCTCCTCCTCTGCCTCCTCCAGCCAAATACAGTCATGCAGCTACGGTGACGACAAGGAGGAGCGAGGAGTATGAGGAGGGAAAAAAGGAGTGGGAGAGGGGGAAAGGGTAGAGGAGGAAGGAGATGACAGCAAAATTAGAATAAGAAGACAATGACACAGATAGGAACTTGAAAAGACAAAATACAAAAGAAAAGCCTTTAAAATGGCTATTTTGAAAGGAGGAAAAGCAAAACAAACTTTTACTGCTTCTGGATTTAATAACAATGTTTACCGTTTCCTTGATTTTGCACACAGTCAAATCTCCTGCCCTCTGCTCCTATAAACCAAAACACAGATCATGTTTACTCAAAGGAGGCGTTCATTATTTACCCATGCTGAGTCAGTTTTGCATTTCCCAACGAAACTAACTCAACTCGGACCTAGATCAGGGTTAGTAATAGTTTAGTCAAACTGATCTTAAAATGAGACCCGCTTTATATTTAAACCCAAGATGAACCAACTTTAATTAACTTCAAATAAAAAGGTAGGTGTTAAAGATCCCTGACAAAACACATAGAGCCATCAAAAAAGTTATTTTTTAATATCTTTTTACACAGTGTGGCTACAGTATTGCTTCTCCACAAAGTGTACTAGCTTAACTGGCCGTGGGTAATGATCATACATACAACTGTTAAACTTTTTCTTCTTGTGAAATTGTTCATTTTTCATCAACCACAAAAAAAAAAAAGTTTAATCTTGGATCAACAGTGCTGTCATAGAGGTTTACACAAGTGTGAACTAAAGCTAATATGTTTATCCTTTTCCCTATTTCACTGCCTATACAATGGGTTTGATTGGGTTACTTGCTTAATCAATCTGTAAAACTAACCCCATTTTGGTCAACCTCTTTGTTGTTGTTGGTCTCTCTCTGCTGTCTGAGGCTGCTCTGAAGCTGTGCTCTCTGCAGTCTCATGTGCTGCAGGCTGCGGTACACCTCTGCACGGACCTGCTGGCTCTGCATGGAAAGTCTTGCCAACACATCAACTGTTGTGCCATCACCACTGTGCCTGCCATGTCTTTCCACTGCTTGGGTCTCTTTGTCTATCAGACGAATACACATATTTAGAGATGCAAATATTGGTTGAAATTAGAGAGAACACATACAAATGTATTGTCAAAGGTTTTGAAACTATTATGTTGATTCACTGGTGTACAAAGGCCCAGTTGATCCAAGGTGAATCAGAATTAGCCTGCCCATGGTAAACAGTACAGGATTCTAATCCAAACAGGTTTTGAAGAGACTTAAAATCTGTATTTTCTCTCTTTTTGCTCCTTTGCGTAGACCTTGGTTCAGAGGGCCTCTAGCTGCAACAGCATTATTTCCAAACCTGAAAATCATTGATATTTTTCATACTTTTGGTCCTACTGATGGTTCACCAATTGTCTCTGAGGACATCATTTTAGAGATATGCTGTCTTCTGTCCTCTGTGCTCTTTGTCAGTTACTGAACTAACCTTAGGCTGAGAGAGACCTTGTATTTTAACACATATTGATACACGGATGATGATATTACTGATTTGCATGATTGCTTGTGTTATGAGAATACTGCCGGTTGCAATTTTGTGGTTATTGGCATTCCATACCGGTAAAAGGCATTTAATCTCACTCATCCCAGGTGTGCTACTGCTTGCCATGAATCCTTAATCCTTAATTAATCCTGAGAACCTAGTTGATGGGTGGTGAGGTTGCATAGTAGTCTAAGTAACTCAATCCGAGATGAAGTATTTGTGAAAAGTGAAATAGCACCAAACCAATAGTAGCGGTACTTCATTGCACAGTGGCCTAGACTCCTAACAGTGCCCAGATTGACACTTGCGTTTCAGATTCTGGAGTACATCAGAACCAGCTCACAACAGGAATACACAGTATGTATTTATATAAACACACCAGTTTTGTCAAGCTTTTTGATGAGCTCCTCTTTCATGCTCATGTTGACTGACAGTTCTTGGATCCTTCTCTGAGTAACGCAGGCTCTTAGTCTCGGCTTCCTCATATGCTTGCCGTGGGTTTCCTTAGTCCCTGAGAAAAAATAGCAACTGACTATATGAAAAGGAAAAAACTTCTTTGATATAAAATAACTCCTTGGAATGTCACAGAAGATACAAAAGGACAAAGAAACAAAAGACTGTAAAATAAAGTAAAATACATGTAATTTATACCTGTGACTCGCTGAGGCTGTTGTACTACTGGATCTCCATTAGATGTTTGGTCTAGTCCAGAGTTCTTCTCTTTCAGAGTTAATTTATTCTGCCGGCTGGTCCATGTTCGGTTTAAAGAACACCTGGAGTAATGTCACAATATTTGAGAGGCAGATAATTTTAGATTAACTCACTGCTGTGAGGAAAAACAGATTGTCAGAAAAAATATTATTACTGTGTGAAATTTAGGTCAAGCACTTTTTGTATTTCTGCGGCGCACAGCACACCAGCATTACACTTGGAAACAGAGTTGTATTAGAAGGGGAAAACTGTTATAGATTAACAATGTATGTTAGAGCCTGGCCTTATTAATGGACAAACACGTTAGCTCCTTTCATCTTCTTTCAAAGCAGTGTGCTCCCTGCTACATCTTCACATTGCACCCCCCAGGGATGTCACATCTCCTTTATGCCCAAGAATTTGCATTGCATAAATTGGGAGGCTGTGAGGAACTCTAAAGGCCCAGACACACAGAGCCGACGGCCAAACGTCGGCAGAAAAGGCAGTTGGGCTGATCAGTCTCCCCAAATTAGTCAAAAAAGTGCCTCGGAACACACCAAAGCGACGAGACGTGATACCTCTCCATAACAGCAGGCAGCGCTAATCTGTATTGTCGCCCAAAAATGAAAACCGGCAGCTGATTGGATGAACGTACGGTGGCCCTGAAGTGCAAATCACAACAGCAAATAGAAAAACGCAACAGCAAATCATAAAACACAACGGCAAATAGGAAAACACAACGGCAAATATGAAAACACGACAGCAAATAGGAAAACATGACAGCAAATAGGAAAACACGACAGCAAATATGAAAACACAACAGCAAATAGGAAAACACGACAGCAAATAGGAAAACACAACGGCAAATATGAAAACACGACAGCAAATATGAAAGGAAAACACGACAGCAAATATGAAAACACAACAGCAAATATGAAAACACGACATCAAATAGGAAAACACGACAGCAAATATGAAAACACGACATCAAATAGGAAAACACGACGGCAAATACGAAAACAAAACGGTAATAATTTCTACCTTCCTGTTAAAAGACAGACAGTCCGTCTGTCCAATCAGGAGGGTCCATCCTCTACTAGATAGGCCCTACCTTTTTCGGTAGAAGTTAATGCCGTTGTGTTTTCATATTTGCTGAAGTGTTTTCAAATTTGCTGTCGTGTTTTCATGTTTGCTGTCGTGTTTTCATGTTTGCCGTCGTGTTTTATGATTTGTTGAAGTGTTTTCCTATTTGCTGTCATGTTTTCCTATTTGCTGTCATGTTTTCCTATTTGCCGTTGTGTTTTCCTATTTGCCGTTGTGTTTTATGATTTGTTGTTGCGTTTTTCTATTTGCTGTTGTGATTTGCACTTCAGGGCCACCGTACCAATGTGTCTTGTTCAGAATACGATCTCATATTGTACTAAAATAGTTCACCGAAACGTATTTCTGAAAACATTTTAAGCGAGAACTAGGCTATGTAGTTGCTGAATCTGTCTTCATTTCAGATCAACAAAGGTCAGTTTAAAAGATTTTCGTCAGATTTTAAGAGACTCTAGTCACGCTCATCCCACTCCCCGTTTCCGGGTTAGCACTCTACCAATCAGATGGGTCATTTGAGTCCGACTGCTGGCAGTGCCCACCCCGCCGATTATACATGTAAAATCGGCCAAAATGAAGGACGACGTCCCTTGGATGGACGACGGCACGGAACACACCGAACAGACCTGAGTCACGGACCTCGCTAGACCGTCCAACGGCCGATTATCGGCTTGGTGTGTCCGGACCTTTAGACCAAGTTTTTGACTAGTTTGATCCGCACAAGGCCACAGACTGGCATGGTTACATAGAAACAGTATTTTGCAACAGATTGGTGCTCGCTGCACACATTTTACTTAATTAACTACATTGTATATACCATGTGTAATGCATTGCACTTAAATGCAGGACTAAAGTTGGAGGCTGGAGATTGAACCTTAATTATTATTATTATTATTATCAAAATTACCACAATTAAAACAGCATTTTTGCTTCCATTTAAATGAAATTCTCCTAGTTGAAATATGTATAAAAAAGGTAAAAGTCAAATGCATAAGATGTTTGTGTGATTTGTGAGAGGTGCACTAACTAAAGTGACAAGTGCTTTGTTGACCTCGTCTGAACAGGCAGGTGGCTGACAGGACAAAATGCAGTCATCCTTGACACCAGAATTGTAGTGTGTCACTGGAGTGACAAAAAAAGCCTACTACTGTGCCTCTCTTCCCACGTTGGAGCATGGAGGTCACTGCTCTACAAAGCGAGAGGAATAAACCACACCTACTCGCTGAAAATTGTATTTGTTGTAGTGAATCACTGGTGGCCTGACAAAGAAAGAACAAGTAGGCTTGTATTATACAGGCTCTCACCTAAATCCCATTTTGCCCACAAAGATATCATCCTCCTCCTCGTTCTCTTGATCCCCGTCTTTGCTCTCTGCCTGTTGTTTTATGAATGGACAGTACACCTTTTCCTTCTGCTCAATCTCAGCCATCAGGAGATGACCCCTCATTTTAAAGGCTGCCATCACCCTCTCCAGGGAATAGGCCGGGGGACTAGAGTGAATCTAAAAACACACATGCATTTGAACAGTTACATGCACAGCCATAAACATATAAATGTATGTAACAACATCGTTTAGTGCTTACTACAATCAAAGGTCAAGTGCAACTGGTATAACACACAAACTTAAAATTACACACACACCGGACACACACACACCCACACACCAAAACAGTGCAGCTACCGACCCTCCTGGGAGGTCCGTGTCCACAGCTTTGTCTGATCAGAGGGACACTGTGTGGTCTCTTGCCTGAGTCCCCAGAAGCCCCTGTTTCCACGGTTGCCGCTGAGGTTGCACCCCTAAATGTCACAAGGTCGCTGCGAAGACGATTGATGATGATCTGCTGGTCCACAAGTTGTTCAGTCTGAAAACATTCACACACAAATGTGCACACAGAAGTTTTATTTGCAGATAACATACAATACTGAAGGCATCCTTGTCCTTTTCTACTGTATTATAGACTAGAGCTTCACTCAGGACTCCTCGTCTCCTCACCTGTATACAAGTACGTTCCTTTTCTTTCTCCAAGTCCTGAAGGTGGGTTTTATTCTCTTGAAGAAGTTTCTCTATTTCTTTTTGCACCTGTCTCAGCTGTGCATCTTTCTGCTCCAATAGTTGTTCCTCTATGGCGAGAGCTTCCTGAGAGACACAGAGAGAGAGTTTTCTGTGCTTTTTCTTTACCACGACTTGTCGATTTCTTATGATAAGTTCAGAAGCCCTCTTTTTATTTTCTAAAAGTCTAATTAGCTTTATTGTCCATGTAACGAAGGCTTTTGATAGCATGATCTCCGCTTAGGCGATCAAGGACATCACAGTGGACACTTTGATTTAATAAGACGTAATCAAAAGGGAAAAACAAATGGAACTAATAACATTAAGATGGTTTGATTCCATTCAGGTGTGCCAGCATGCACAGTGTAAGGGCCCTGACTGCACTGGCACCTTAATGGAATGTAGCCTTTATTAATGTTATGTGACCTTTAATGGTATCTTTTTTACTTGTTATCATTACCTTGCATCTGTTGAGTTCTTCTCTAAGCTTTAATATGGTGAAATGGTGGGGTTGATCTCCACTCCCCTCTGAACAATCCTTCTCATAAGCTTGATGTGAGTGATTGACAGCCGTCAGTCTCTCCTGCCAATCCTGCAGCCGCTGCCTGAAAGAATGACTTGGAGTGGGGCCAGAGATATCTGCAAGCAGGGCGGCAGCTTCCTGTGCCAGGAGGCAGCACTGTGATGGTTCCTCTTGTTTCACCTTCTTATCTGGATCAGACATCATCATCTGACTGGGCTGTTTGAAGTCATCCCCCTCTCCAGCTCTTCCACCTGTCCTCACCTTTTCCATCTCTCTCTCCTTCTCTTTCAGTAGCTCTTTCAGGGTCCGTACTTCATACTCAAGCTCGCCCAGTCGAGCTTCACCAGGGTCCCAGGTTGTAGGACATGATTTAACCTCTGTATGAGTAGATATAGCTCCAGGACGGTTACGAATGTGACGAGCCTTTGATGCAAACTGCAGGACACTCAGAGTCTCAGCTACACTGTGGTGAGAGGGGCTTACACACGCCACCATCAGCGTATGGGCAGTGCCTCCCAATGAATCACGGAGAAGACGGGTGATCTTGGCATCACGGTACGGTATGTGTGCACTGTTGCAGTTGTTACCACGGCGATTTCGAGCAGGGTCAGAGAGGGCACGGATGACGTTGCCCAGTGCGAGCAGTCCTGTGTTGATATGAACAGACTCTTTGAGTCGTGTCCCAGTGTTTCCAGTTTTTCCAGCACGCTCCGAGCCTGCTAGGTCAACCAGACAGAGTTTGGAAGAGCGGACAGATTTTGAGGAGGAGTTGTTGTTGTGGCAACACTGGATAAGCTGAAGGGTGAAAATGGCGTGAGAGCGACTGGAGTGCTCGTTCATCCCTGTGGTTCCAGTGTGGCGCAGAGCATTGCCCGTCTCTAGAACACTTAGTAGCTCCTCTGCTGAGCTGACAACCATCTCTTTGGCTCCCACCACCACTGAAAACACAAACAATGATTTTTTTTTGTTTTTACACTGAGTTGCAGGGTTTCCCCCAGTGTATTGCAAGCCTGGTGGCCCACCAGGCGGAAGTATCTGAGAATTATTTTTTAATTTATTTTTAAGACGTTTTTTAAGCTTCAGTTACACTTGGGCGGCTCGGTTGTAAACTTAGCCATAGCATATTTTCAAAACTCGAGTTAGCTTTTAGCACTGACTTAATGTAGGGCCCTAAGGAATCTTTGTTTATCTTTTTTAAATTCTCAATTTTGCAATTCTGTCCATGATCATAGAAACTATTGGGCTCTACATTAATACATTAATGCAGCCATCAGTCTGTGACTGGTCCGAGCCAGGCCCTCGACAAAAAAGATACTTGCCACCGGGCTTAAAAACTTCTCTGGGGTAAACCCTTGAGATGGACTATTATTTTCCCTAGTGGGCACTAATCCAATGTACAAACTGTCCAATTCCAAACTTGACTTTCCGTGATACCTGAAATTATGTCTCATGTCCTTTTTTAGGAAATCCTATGAGCTCATTCCCTCTTATGCCATCTATGTGAAACATAATAATCACATTTTGTCACATTTGCTTGCCAGTAAAAAATACTTTTTAATTACCTGTGTTTCCCCTCTCATCCTCTCTGATGTGAAGCTCTTTGTGAATGGTGTGCAGCTCCAGCAGGTCTCGTAGTTCCTCCCTGTACAGCTCCATATACGAGACCCGCACTGTGGCTTCCACACCATCACTGTTCTTCCTCTTCTCCCCCAGCATCAAGAACACATCCTGGGCCACACGGTCAATAATTCCTCCCTCTTCATCTGAGAGAGGTTTTGAAAGGAATTAACACAAGTACACGTTGTAAAGACCAAAGAGTGAAACATGAGAAGTGACCTTTTGTGTTCTGTTCCCTAGTACATCTGTAAGGGATCACAATGGGGCAACTGCAAATTACTGCTCAGGAAAGCTTGCTTTGGCCTTCAGATGCCCACTTTGGCTTTAACACAAGACCTGAAAAACTGCCATTTTCTCATCAGACTGGCTTTTATAATACATTTCCACCCCACAATAAACAAGCTCCTGAACCCCCAAGTCAGCAGCTCCCCTCTGTCATTTTCCCCAAACAGTCTAACTACTCAGTCCATCTCTGTTCCCTAAGCAAAGCCTCTGGATCTTTCTAAACTCATTTTAGGGATGAAAATGACCACCTGTGCTCTGTACAACTTACCCAGGTGCCCCCCTCCGAGAGTATATGTCTTTCCTGACCCTGTTTGTCCATAACAGAAGATGGTGGCGTTGTAGCCGTCGACCAGGGACTCCACCAGGGGCTGAACGCAGGACTCGTACACCTCATCCTGGCTGGCTGTCGGTACAAACGCGTGGTCGAATGAGAAGAGTCGGTCTGAGCCGAGCATCACCTGTGCGGAGCCCGGCACCACCCGCACACACACCTGGTGGTTGTGGAGGACTTCTTTGGGAAGCAGTGGGCGGATACGGACCGCCACCCGGACACATACCTCGCTCATGGTGAAGTGTAACGTTACTGAGAATTACTATCGCTAATGTACTTAACGTTAACGTTAATGGAGTTTCACCTTCATCCCAGCGTCTGACAGAGTTGTGGTGACACTTTCTAATTCGAGTTCCTAAACGTGTTAGGTACGAAATAAACATGAGATAATGATTTACATTTTACCAAAAACAAACCGTGTGATATTGACTTTGTGTTTAACTGTCGTCCTTGTCCTTATTTGGCGAGTTGTAAACGTGGTCCCATCTCCGGTTTGTTGTCGCTCCTCGGTTGCCCGGGAAACCGCCGCTGCTATGCAGCAGCAGTAGAGGAAAGCAGGTGAGTCGTTCAAGAGTATTCATAGAGGGAGGACCGAGTGGTACGTGAAGGCAACAGCGCCACCCTCTGACATTATATATACGTACATCAACAACATGTAGAAACAAAACTAATCATAACCAGAATAAAAAAAGTAAAAATGAACTCGAAAATAATGAGGAAATAACATTTCATATTAATGGTCGAAGTTTTAATAATTGAATACATTATTTCACAATGTATTGCTTATTTTATATATTTTACTTTATTTATTAATGATTATATATTTTTATGACTTATTTGATATTGAACATTTTGAGGCTCCCATATGTTCCTTTTTCTAATTTATAAATATAATGTAAGTTGTTATTTATATATATATATATATATATATTTTCTAATCGCAAAGGCTGCAATTTGGTCACGTGACTCGCGAGAACAAAGCAGTCTGCACTCTGCAGAGAAAGCACCAACTTGGCAGTTAATGCTACGCCATTTATTTTGTGCATTTTTGTTTTGTTACTGACTGGAGATCAGTAATATATATATATATATATATATATATATATATATATATATAATATTTTTACTTATTTATCTGTCTAGTAAAGTTGTTTAAAGTGTTTAAAAAGTGCAATCCACATGTTTACATATGTTTATTACAGTGAATAATAATCTAAATACTACTAAGTGTGGTAAAGCCACATATTTGTTTTTATATTTCTGCAATCTGCACTTTAGTTTGTGTGATTTGTTTCTGACTTTCATATGAATGTTTACACCAGGCTTGGTCAGTGCTCAATATACTACTGTGACTGAAGTAGTTAAATAAAAGATGTCATTCATTTAAATTCATGCATCACCTAATTTCATCATCATATACAGGTCTGGCCTCCAGGAAAGAACAGTTTGTTTAATCTATCTTGTCTTGTGTTGTTCATACTATACAATGATTTATTGCTCGTCTTTATTGAATAATACAGAAGACAAAGAGCTTAAAAAAATAATCGCATATTAAATCGCAATCGCAATATTGGTGATCCGGTTTAAATCTCTCCAACAACTTTTCGTAAGATACCTCTCTTACGTATCATATAATATTCATCACCAGTTAACCATATCTTATTCCAGTTCAATCTCCCCCGAGGAAAAGTTAGTCTTATATGATATTTCTGGTATATTTATTTGAGACCGCTGCTTCTTCTACTGCCCTTTCTTCCATTTCCTCTCTTCTTTCTCCACACAAACAATATATGCCTCCACATACTTTAAAAACAAATTATTTAGCTCAAAGTTCACATTAACATAATTTTCAACCATTTTTGATAAAGTAGCCATCCATGCTACGTGCTTCTCACACAAATAGTTTCTTTCTTATTTAATAACATTTAATTTATCCACATTATAAATCTTTTCAAACATTAAAAAGACCTTCCTTCCTTTAGGATTTTCCCTGCATACATTTGTTCCTGCTTTAGGAAATAATCTGTTGCAACATTCCGCTAAAAGAAGCAACTTAACAATATCTAATCAAAATATTTTATTTTCACTATTGTTAATGTGTATGTTCACATCATTCAATCATTGTATGCTCAAAAACAGCATATGATCACCTGCTCTTCATTACAGCGAGATGTTTGTTAGAAAATGTTCCATGTCAACAACAGTAAAATTTTAATTGACTGCGAATAGACAACAGTGCTGCTACCCACATAGACCAACAAGCTTGACACCTGTTTCCATTACAGCTACAAAGAAGCTCATTTGTACATATATCTGGCACTGAGACATGATTGGCTTTTACCCAGGGAAAGGCACCGATGCCAAGGCTGCACACTGAGAAGTGCTGCCTACTGTATGTAATGCTGCCAGCCAGCTCGTCAGTAGTAAATACAGCGTGTGTGGTGTATGGGAATGTGGGCCATCTCTTTGTGGTGCTGCTTGGCATAAGGCCACAGGTAGAAGTCGATGACTGCACAGTTGACGGTGCAGGTCTGTCTGTCTCTCTCCTGCACCAGCTTGCAAAGGCGGTCTTTGATCAGCTCCACTGACCAAATCGAACCACCTCGGATCTCGACCTCTCTCCTGTCCCCTGAACTCAGCAGCTCGCCTGAGAGAAATAGGAGACAAACGCATAACACACAGAGAGAGATTATACCTTACTGCTTCTAAATGATAATGTCTTTATGACCAGAGAAACACATGCACACGTATACTCCTGTCTCACCGTTGTTCAGCGCCTGCATCAGTGCGTCAGAGTATCGTAGTGCTCCGAGGTAGACGAGAGCCTGGGGGACCCTGTAGTCTGCAAACATGGTGAGCCAGTCCATGTCAATGATGTCACCCTCTCCTCTGGCCTCCATGACACCCCAAAAATCTGCCACCAGGATCTGCGCTCGCTTGTAGAATGAGATCCTCTTCCCCTAAAACAAACAGTGGGGCAGCTCAAGACAGATATTCTTACACAAAGACAGTATCATGGCAACAATGTATGTGCAATGAGTATCATTTGCTCCTTCACCCATTGTATAATATGAACAGAGCATTATTGTCACACTGTCTTTGGCCAGGAGATGGAACTCTCACGTCACAATTCATCTTAAGTTCTCCGAATGCATACATTTATCTCTTACACTCATTGTACATACAATGAATTTTCCAGAAAAACTAAAGCAAGCTACATCGACTCTGTAAAATTAAAAAGATAAATTCCCTCATAGCTATTTTTTTTTATGTGGAAGTTACAATTTGATGTTAAATAGATACCTATCCAACCAGAAATTATGATTATTTTTGTATCTGAGACGTAGTTAATTATTGTCATGTCCTGTCTGTAAGCTTGGAGAGTAGTAAAAATATAAAAAAAATGCATGGATGCTTTGTGGAAAAAAAATTCTGGCATTCATGAACTTTTATCCACAATTTCCCAAACATGAAATATTCCACAACCTAAGCCCTTTCTAATTCTAACCTCATATGTAGCTTCGTCCCTGTAGGAAGGGATCTTCTCCACGACGAGTTCCACCATCTTCCGGGCGTCGTTCCCAGCTCGGCTGATAAAACTCCGGAAGCTTCCGCCGTGTTCCTGCAGCACGCGGCCGCCTTCAGTTAGCACCTTATTAGAAAGATTCAGAATGTGATGTTTTCAAATTTAGTAGTTTAATTTCCCACTTTTCATAAAGGGAATACAGTTTAGCTAATAATGTAACACTGACAGAGAATAATTAAAGAGCGTTAAAATCAGTTTTTCTTAGTTAATATGAAAAGACGGTAACATCTATTACATTCTAATCTGTCAAGGAAAATGGTTGGAGTTTCATGAATTATTTTCACTTGTGTAAATATCACAAAGAAAGACAAAAACACAGAAACAATATAATCTCAGATACGTAATGTGCTATGTACAGGGAAGTAATAAAACGATAGTTTTCTATCCAGTCTATAGACATGAAAGATGAGATGATACATCCTGCACTTCTGTTTATCTGTCAGATTGAAAAGCACTGCTTTTGTTTTGTGCTACATAAGTGCTGAGAATGCTGTCTCCCGGTGTTCAAGCCAACTTTGCATTCAGGAGTTTCAAATACTACACTTTTGTTTAAGTTTTAAACAAAGTGAAAACATGAGGCACAATTGTATTATCGTGATACAAATGTAAAATCATTAAAGCAACTTGCAGATTTTGATGATTGTTACATCCATAGTACCATGGATATGAGACATTAACATGATAAGTTAGAACCTGGTGACGCTCTGGAAGCATGGGCATGGGTGTTTCATTGTCTGATCGAAGGACGTGTCCCAACTCCTCCACACTCATCTGAGAGAAGTACTTCGGATCAGTGATGGGTATACCTGTGGACAGCAGTAGAAGAAGTATTCAGATCCTTTACTTACACGTCTCAAAACAGGCTCAGTGCAGCCAAACACTTTGAACAATCCTCATCGAGACAACACATGCTGTCACTCAGAACACACTGAGTAAAAACACTAGCATCAAACACCAATACAGAAATTAGAAACTAATTTTTAGTGACTTCACACAAATCAATATTTTCTTTAAAGAAGAGTAAAATTCTTTCACATGAAATTTCTTATTTTATAACATACCAGTGTTTAAAGTAAACAAGAAGGAATGAAAATCAGCATTTTGCTTCAATAGATATATATTTTTATTTTATCTGCAGTAATTTACATAATGGGAAAAAAAGTTACAAACTAAAGGTACGTAATAGTAACAAAGAATTGCGTGATTAATCCTGCCTCTCTCCAGCATCAGGCCACATGTTTTCATCATGACATTGGATGTCCTCTCTTGCCATGCACCTGCATCATCTATAAATACAAATGAGTGTCGTGTTTCCATTGCTTCCACCTCCATTACTTTGTGAAAAACAGTAAGTGTGCAGTTTTACAGTAGTAAAGGTAGTGTTTTGTCATGTTTTTTATAGCTGTGTATGTAACCTTGACATCTTACCTGGACAAATTAGTATCTTTGCTCTTTTACCTGTTGTGTATAACGGTTTCATTCTTACATGATGTTTATTTTTTTTTAAAAGCGCTTTCCCTATATATATATATATATATAGTTCATGTTCACTAAAATGTCTAAAACAAGACACCTGCTTAGGCTTTCAGCTGAAATTGCAATCAGCAGTGACTGAACTCCATTCTGTTTTGAATGTGTGGTTAACAGTTTTGACAGCATGTGTTAGCATTTGAACAAAGTGCTGTAAGTGTTGTGCAGTTTGTGGTTAAAGCCATGGGGTAAGTGTGTAGAGTTTTGAAAACTATGTTAGAACAGTAAAAAATCAGAAGTGATATGAGCTAAATGTACTTAAAATATCAAAAGTAAAAGTACTTACTATGCAGAATGGCTCCATTCAGAGTGTTATATTATAATTATATATTCTATTATTCCATTTTTATCATTAACTAATACATGTAAGAGCATTTTAATGTTGTAGTTTGTCAATGATAAACCAATTTTGGATACTTTATATAGTACCAGGTAGATTATAGTACTACATCATATCATACAAGTGTATCAAATGTTTTCTTATGCAAAATTCTTAATCTCCAAATTGACTAGTACCTACAGGTAAATGGAGTGGAGTAAAAAGTACAATATCTCCCTTTGAAATGTAGCGGTGTAGTATAAAGTAGCATAACATGTACCTCAAATGTGTACTCAAGTACATGTACTTAGTTACCTTCCACCACTGCCTGTGGAGTGTAGGAGCAACTAGGTGGATTTATCTTTAGACAGGAACTACTGGAGAGAAAGAGGACACTTAAGCTACTACGTTATAAAGCTATGGCGTGCTATAATAACAGGAATATAACTCCACAGCTGCCAATTCTCCTCAGAGGCTCCAAAGACATAATTTGTTCTGTCACACTGTCAACCCTTGAGAGTCACACTCTGGAGGAAAGCTACCTGAGCTTTTCTGAGAGACTCTCTTATAATTATAAAGGCCACAGCGACCACACATTGAGAATACTATTCCATACGAGACATAATAGATTCATATCCGGAGTCATTCACGCTAATTGTGAATGTTGCACAATAATCGGTAATAGCTAATTGTGAATGTTGCACAATAATCGGTAATAGCAGTGCACAACAAAAAGAACACAGAAAAGAGGAACAAAAGAGACCTAAAAAGGGGCTGGATTATACATCTCTCTCTCCAGAGATGAAGCTGCTAACAATAAGGATAAATCAATCTATAAAAAGGCAAACATGTCATGTAATACTGTTAAAGCATGGCCTTAACTTTTCTTCACAATTCTGACATTTCTATGACCCAGCTTGATTTTATTTAGTACAATCTGGTTTATTTTCTGTGTAAGTATGATAAATATTGCAAAAATGTAACAGCTATGATGCATCACCTCAACTTCGCACCTGAGAAAGGAGGTCAGTGGTGTGCAAGCTAAATCGAAATACTTTTAAACAAAACAATATGCGTTATTTTTAAACCACTTTTTTTTTAGTTATAACACCAATTTAACCCAGCAAAAAACTAAATTCATCCTTTTTACGTGCTCTCACCTTCCTCCATGGCCCTAGTGATGGCAGCACAAAGGGTCATGTAGCCTGTGTACGTGGTTCCTTTATAGGTCACCTCACACTGCTGAGTTTCTTCATCTGGCCAAAAGGAGAAGTTCATGGTGTCTACCACAAACACCCAGTTTAAGGCCTGCAATGTAGAAAAAACTCCATAATTATTAAGAGAGCAGAAAAAAAAAGGCTGGAAACCTGACACTTCTAAAGGTTTCTCCACTTTGAAGCCTTCATTTAGTGGAGATACATTTCTCAGTGTTCCACCATGGGATGTACTGTAGCTGTGTGGGCTCAGAGGGTGCTGAAGGTAGAAACATTCAATTCACCAGTTATGATTGATTCATACTGCATGGAAGATCATTGGTGTTAAAGAGCACTTATCCATGCAAAGGATTTATGAACAGGCTTCTTTGTGACAAGCAAATAGAATTGTTAGCGGAACGTCTCACGTTCTGCACGCAGAATATGAGCTGCTGCCCTCCGGCAGGAGGTTTAGAGCTCCTCGCTGCAGACTTAACCGTTTCAAAAGCTCATTTATCCCAGTGTCTATTAAGCTCCCAAATAGCTGCAAGTAAAAGTCAGAACAGGCCTGCATGACAATGGAGATCTGTAATTGTTGTACTTGTGATCTCTCTTTTTTTAATTTATTTTATTTATTTTGAGTAATGTTTAACTAATGCATTGCATAACACCATGTTGGGTTTTATACACCATCAGAACCATAGTACAGTCTATGGTATGGTATTGTACAGTATCTGTTGTTTGTACATGCTGTCTGTGTTTGTTTGTTTGTTTTTACTATGTCTGCAGCATGGGTTAAGTGCCCAAGACAAATTCCCCACGATGTGGGACAATAAAGTTAATCTTGATCTTGAATTATTTTCCTGATGTCCGAGTAAACAGCAGTAATAATTCACTTCTAAGCTGTGACGACATTATTTTCTATATATGTGCATTTCATTAATTCGTTGCCAGTTTTCATTAACGTAGCAATGAGGAACATTTAAATGTTTCTGAAACTGTTTTATTTTCCATCTGATGATTATAAATGACCTGCACCAGCGAATGAGACTAACAGTGAGAAGAATGCCATTTTTATATAGTTTTTATTAATGCCTTTACCCGGTGGGATTTTTCCCACAAAGTCACAAAATGATTTATGGCAGGCAGACTGGCAGATTTCTGTTGGATTTCTGTCTGTAGTTATGGCTGTCACCTTATCCATTATTGCTGTTGCCACTGAACACATTTTGTTATGTACTTCTCATGTATACTAATAATCTATTTCTCTGGGTGGCTGTAGACAGACTCCCCTGGTCAGAGGTGGGCGCTGGAGCCAATGGATTTGCCTTCTTCCAGCCACTGGCGGTCAGATCGTCACTGTGTCGGAGGTTGTAGAGCATCTCTGCCACCTTCTGCACTCCTTCCTCCTCCACAAACACATCCCGACTCCGCTCTGCTATGAACTGCCCAGACTCACGGGGAAACAGAGGTGGCTCCATGATGGACAATATACTACTGTATGGAGAAGAAACACACCTGACAGAACACAAGTAGGCACACAAGCATAGGATATATAAATATAAATACATTCCCTAGCAGTCCATACATGAATCGAAGGAGATAACTATGAAAATAATGACCTTTTACAACACTATCATGTTTGCAAATAAACCTTGAGAAGTCTTGGTTCTAATCAGACTTCAGGAGCAGCTTCTTAAGAGCGGGTGCAAGGGAAGCTGTGAAAGCCAATATCCTACAAACATCTCTGGGGAAGTGCCATTTTAAAGATTATCTCCATGCTTTATCAAATAATTCACAATGAAAATACATCATTGAGATAGGAGAGATGTACGCCTAACGAAAAAATAACTTCTTTAAAAAAAAAGAAAATCAGTGCTGGTTTTCAACCCCCCCCCCCAACAGTGTTTTAGGGTCGGACTGATCATCTCATGTAGGTATAACTAAATGTAGAGTGCACAAAACATTAAAAAAAAACTCTCTAAAAGCTGCCTAGTCTTGTCCATCTACTTCAAGTGTCCAATAGCTGTGTGTTAATGCGTTCCCTATCAGGCTGATAATAGGATAATGTGACCATGAATGTGACGCACAAACATAGTGGCCTCCTGAATGAAATTCATTTTCACTGCTCTTTCTGTGGTGAGTCCCATGATTTACTCTCCATACTGAATTAAAAAAATTAGTTGTTTTTAAGGAAAGAGCTGTATTGTGCGTGGGTCAATAAGATATAACCAGGAACATGTTATTACGTTTCACTGAAAACTGGAAGAGCCACGTGCATGTAAGCTACCGACTTTCTCAATAATACGGACAATACTATTTCACAACGTGGATTGTTTTTCGAGATAAACTTCCTGCTTAGTGACAATTTACGTTCAAATTCATATCGATAAAGGGATGTTTTACTCAACTTACCGATGAATGAAGGGAAAGTATCTGTAAGCTCGTCTTGCTTGTGCTTCTACTACCTGGTTTCCAGCTGTTGACCAATCAGAACCTTAGTTGTATGGTCATCACAGGCTGATAAACCAATCACAAGAAGCCAAGAGAAGAAACCGGAACACACACACACACGTTTGTTTCACTATCTTTGTGGGGACCCATCATTAACATAATGCATGTTGCATTCCCTAGTCACTTACCCTAACCATCACAACTAAATGCCTAGCCTTAACCCTTACCCTCACTATAATTATAACCCTAAAACCAAGTCTTAACCCTCAAACAGCCCTTTAATCTTGTGGGGTCCAGAATTTTGGGCCCCACAAGGCTGTGCAGACCCCACAAGTATACTGTATTCCCCGGTTTTTGGACCCCACGAATATAGTAAAACAAGCACGCACACACGTTGATAGTATCATTTATTTATAAAACCTAACCCATGGTTCATCATGGATCTAATCACCTGCAGCTATAACATGACCGACTGGATCAGCTTTCTGAAATGAAGAGCACTGGTATTGGGTGCTACATATTACAAAGATAAGTTCAAACAAAGTCTTAAATTCATGATAGTCTAACTGTGACCATGGACTTACACAGTGAACAACAATATTAAACTAGTGCCTCGTTTTTGTTATGCAAGAAAAAAAAATCACTGAATTGACACACACAAAGTTGACGCCCTAATTTTAGAAGTACAATACTACATCCAGTAACCGTAAAAGTTTAACTACTACCAGTTTAATGAAGTCAGGTTTCCACAATGTAACAAGAGACTGGTTAGTCCACCGACAGAAGATGACTCGAGAACGGACAGTCAACAACTTTAATAATAAATAGTTTCTTTTTTCTTAAAGTAAAACCGCCAGGTTCCAGCTTTCATTTAAACATTTGCTGATTTTCTTTGTCATATATATTTAATAATTTTGGGTTTTGGACATAATATGCGGATGTCATTTTTTCCCCCTTTTCTGAGATCCAGAAAATAATGTACAGATAAAGAAAATTATTAAAAGGCGTAGCGTTAAATATAACATGCATGAAATGGTAGATGTACGGTCGCCAAAAAAATTACTTATAAGCTTTTTGCCTAAATGCCGTCTGTGCACAGAAAACGTATCCAGCTGCAATGTTTTTGCAAAAGAAATTTCAATAAGCATGCTCATTAAAAATGCTAATTGGTTCAGTAAAAAGTGGCACCATCTTTATTCATGTTACAATTTGACAATGTGAAGTCTACAGCATGGGAAGCAAACAAGTGTAGAGTACAGGAAATTGCAGAGACAAAATAGATAAGTTCAATATCATTTGTCAAATCTCTAATAAAATGTCAAAACAAATGTTTAGCTACAAGTTTCCATTTGTGAGGAGTTACTCAAACTATCCAGATTTATTTCATCCAACAACTACTATAGATATTCTTACGAATTAGTCAGACTGTCCCTGTATCTGGTGTTTACAAGAATCCCAACTTAAACATCCCCAAATCCATTCTGAAGGGTAAAAGTTCCCACATCTCTAGAAAACAAAAAGGTTCAATATGAAGAAGAAATGTATCTTACATTCTGCATGTTACACAGAGTGGTAATGCGGTATAACTGTGTGTGAAGGGACTGATATAAACAAGAGAAAGCACACCCAACCCACACACGCTGACATGCGCGCACACACAAAAAATTTAAACTGGAGACACAATGATACACATCCAAGCCATAAAAATCAAAACCATCAAAAAATAAAGGTTACGTTTATTTTTGTCTGTCAGGAGATTGAATATTTTGATAGATGTGAGTGTTAGGAAAAAAAGCAAAGTGTAACTGATAAACTTAGACTACACTATTAAAAATGCAGAACATCTACATTTTATTTTATGCACAGGAATGTTGGACATTTCATTAAAAAATACAAAAATAAAATTAAAAAAGACACCCATAATCCAGATTTATAGTCTGAAGGGGATGAGTTAGACAGGGGCAGAAAGGTTGAGGGGAGGGGGGGGGGGTCAATCTGAGTCTGCTTCAATCTGAGTCTCCTGGGTCTACAGCAAATGACCAGAGTACTGCTTCACACTGAAATAAAAAGAGTGGAAAAATAAATAAAATACACAAGAAAATTGCAATTCACAAGTCGATGACAGTGTAAATATATAGCTATGAAACTGTGGGAGGATGAAGTCTTGGGAGGAAACGGATGAGGAAGCATAGCAGGAAGAGAGACAGACAGGGAGTAAGATAGACAGGCAAAGAGGAAGACGGGGGAAGGTTTGAAATAAGTGGCTGAGGGACAGCGAGGAAGAGGACGAAAAAAGGGGTGTGGTTAGTCCTTGTGTCCAAGCAGGTGCAGCACACTGAAGAGGGAGGGGAAGAAGGAAGGAAGAGGGAGGCAGGGTTAGTTACCATGGCAACACTTCACTGCTCATGAGACAGCGGCGGCAGGTCTACAGTTGTATTAGCATTCGGGCTAAGCTCAGATAGCATCAACAAGGAAGTAGTGTGCATTATACGTGCCTACTGGTTGCCAAGGGAGACAGAAGAGGAGGAGCCCGTGCTATTTGGCAGACTGTGATTTGTTGTCGGTTGATCTAACTAAAAACAACAAAATCACTAGTCTTCCACACAGCAGCAGCCAGGGAAAGAATCAATCCACTCCCTGCTTCACAGTGAAACGGCTTTGATGGTAAATAGATGTGTTTTTTTTTGTTTTGTTTTTTTTACTTCTACCAAATCATATTTAATGAACAAATGTGACAGTCAAACAAACATGTCAATCACATTGATCCTTTAAAACAATGCAATAAGTACCACTGACTTTGCCTACTCCTTCACAGCCATTTCATGCAAGAGGAAGGTTTGAACTAGTTGCAGGTTGCATGGGGAAGAAAGGAAGGGGGTTAGTGGAGAAGAGACAGCAGGCAGAAACGCATAACCCAACAGAAAGTGGGTTAACTAGCATTAGGATGCAATTTCAGAAGAAAAAAAAAACACAATAATGCATTTACAATCTTAACAAAATCTATGAACTATGTACATGTTGTCCAGTGGGTTGAAAGAGAGGTAAAGTAAGAAAGCATCTTTGAAATATCTGTAGGGCTTTTTAGTTTGCACGAGTTTACAAAACAGCAGTGTTGCATCAACTAACATTTTTATGAGGCCAGGTTAAGAGCCGACAATGAGGTTTCGAAAGGGTTATACTCTAAGAAGACAAGATAGTTTGATAAGCACATTTGATGGAATAAATGGTTCAACTACAACTATGGTGCTGAATCAAGAATTTCATCCATTAAGATGGTAGTAAGTGTAATACAGTAACTTGCCTGTTCTGTAGAAGGTACTGGGCGTTCTGGATCTGATCCTGGGTGCCAGTAATCGTAATTATTCGGTCCTCAGAACCTTCCAGTGGCTCATCGATCTTGATGGAGGCTCCTGACTCATGGCGGATCTGTTTAATCCGCTGTCCTCCCTTACCAATGATAGAGCCAGCCAGCTGTCGGTGGGGTACAGTGAAGAGAATGAGAGGGGTGGGGAGGAAACAAAAACAAAACATGCAGAGAAACATTTTAGGCAATGGGTGTACAAAATTCCCCAGTCAGTCAAAGTTAGGGCAGCCTATACTGTTGTTGGGTCCTCTTTAGCTATGCAGCCTGCACATCGTAGCAGTTTCATTCACTATACTGGGAATACGTGTGGAGCTTAATGTGTTATGTACGATATTTTCAAGAAAATGTAGTTTCAAATACATGCATAAATGTCAAAAGATGAATCATACTACAAATCTCAAATGATTTTGTTAATAACACTGAAAGACTACTATGACCTTGTTTTGTGTAAAGTCAATGTGTGAGAGACATGACTTATTGGTCCCTTCTGGAATACTGGTCCTGTCAGTTGCTGCACAAATAATGGACTATGACACACATGGCTAAATGTAATTTATGAGGATAATGAGAGAGCGCAGATGACATGATCACATATGGCAATGTAGGGTTTTTACTCAGTCTGACTGAATTTTATTTATGACATGAGGGTATAGTGGGTGAGGGACGGTGATCTTTCTTTGGAGTGCCAGTTTGTATGTTATGTTGTGGTAATTTACTCACATCTTTAGGGATCGTCACTTGTGTGGTGATGACAGGGCCACCCATGTCATTATAGGAGCCACGTCCACCTGATGTAAGAGGGAGGGGGAAGAGGTGATGACCAAAGGAGAAAAAGGAGGAGTCTAACGAGTGAAAGTAAGTTGAGCCCTAAAAATCAATACTTGGCTGCCAGCATTGCACATGGCTCAACACATTTTTCTAATCGTACGGGCTGATAGAAAAGTATAGAGACTTACCTGACTGGTAGCTATCCCAGGAAGAACTGTTGTCTAAGCAGGAGAGAAGGCAAAAAGAACACTGATTCAATGTAAACATTAAAACAAGTTATTACTGTGACATTTGTAAATAAATGATCCGTCTCAAAACTAAAAACTTAAACATGTGACTCGTCATACATTTTCAAAAGATGTGATGAAAAAATATATCTGAATGATATAAATTAGCTCTGCATGCCATCTTCAACATTTGTTGTAAACAGATAGTTTCAGTAAAATGTCATTCCACTAGAGTTTCAATAAAAAGCACAATATTGTTGCAAGCCATAACGCCTAATGTGAGCTGCAAAGTCCTTTTAGCCAAATTGTCACTGTACAGTTTTTGGCATTTTGACTATAAAACACTACATTCAGACAAAATGCTTGACACAACAGTATGTTGAAATGAACACCGAGGGCTGCACACTAACAAATTAACAGCCTTGAAACCACATTCATACAACAGAAAAAACAAGGCTTGGTACTTACCATATCCTCCTCCACTCTGTAAAAACAAACAGAAACACAAACAGGTTACATACGATATAGTTGATTCTTTTCATCTCTCTACAGATGAACGGACCGAGGATTTAAAGCACAAATGTATGGGTGATGCAGCAGCCTCGTCCATGGAGTAGACTCAACTAAAAGCTACCCAGTTTTCATCAATAAGCCAGACTCCTCCTCTCCCTCCCTCCCTCCCTCCATCCATCCCCCCTTCCCGTCTCTCCTTGCATCTCCATCAGCCCCCATTTTCACCTGCTATTCAGCTCCTGCTGTCACCAGGGCAACAGGCAATTCAAAAAGCTGTTGCTGAGCAACGGCAGGCAGTATCCTGCCAGCTCTCAGAGAGGGAGAAAGAGAGAGGGAGAGAGAGACCTTCCAGTCTGTCAACAAAGCGTTATTGCCTAGCAACCAACCATGGCCATCCCCACCATCGCCACCCCCAACATTCTCCCTCTCTTTGCAGGAAAAACAGGCTGGCCATGAAAAGTACACAGTGAGAAGGCAATTATAGCTTACTATTATGGGGTGTCTGCAGTTGTGGTGATTATGGTCATTTGGTGGGATAACTTACACTATGCAAAAACTAGCTTGGATGCATGGCCAGGGCTCATATGAGTGTGCTCATATGCACACAAGTGACCAGCTACAGTTGTATTGTCAATAAAATACTATTATTATTACAACACAATGGACACTCACAGCATATTGTCTAGAGCTAGGACCAACTAATGTGCAAGCCTAAGGACGCTGGCGCCCAATGAGATGCTAGAACAAGAGCTGCATGCATTTAGCAAAGGGTCACTAACCATGTTATCGCTATAGCGATCCGGTCTGCCTCTTCTGTCACTGGTGACGAAAGAATGCCATAGAGAGGGAGTGGGGCAGAGAAAGAGAGAGCAATATAGAGCGAGAGAGAGAGATGGGGGTTGGGGGTGGAAAGAAATAGGAAACGCTTAGAAAAAATCTTGACAGCATTCCAAAGGAAAATTCTGGTCTAGGTCAAACTGCACACACACGCTGAGCAAGATTACAGTATAAACACATTTCTTGTCAGCCATCTTCCCACACAGTAACAGGAACAGCTCTGACAGTGTTATGGTGAGAGAAGTGACAGGTGGTGGGAATGATGGTCAGAGCCAAGAGCTGCTGCTTTTTCGAGCTCAAATAAAAAGGAATTAGACACACCTGACACTAAACCAAGGCCAGGTCATGAACGTATTATTCTTGTTAAGGGAGTGCAGAGTTTCCCATTTTACGCGTAAAAGTCTGAAAAAATGTTGCATTAATGTGCAATTGTAAATATTAGAAAAATGTCTTCTCTAGTTACAAGCCAGCTTGGGAAAGCATGCCGTTTTGCAGAGGACTTAAGTGACGCATATCAGCATCACATCAGCACATGACCCTCAAACACCACCACAAATACTTTCTCTCAACCTGGGAACAACTGGGAGTGAATAGCAGATTGGATAGAAGTTATTAACATAGAAAAGAGGAGGTCATACAACATTATGGCCATTCCTTACAAAGTACTCCAAAAAAGTGAACAGGTGAATAGGATCAGGGTAAGGGACTTGTACAGGCTAGGGCACTACAGACAAAGCAATGGATGTTTTTAAGGCAATAATCAGTATTTAGAGTTTGGATGGATGACAGCAGGACAGCGTTTATACAGGGTTATTTTCTCACAAGCTATTAGAAGAAGTGGGTAACCAAGCATATACAACAAACTGCAACATTTAAGTAGTAAGGCAGGAAAATATGGGACGTGTGTAGGAATACCTCAACACTTACAACTTAATTTTAATCCATCATAGCCAAGCATTTGTCACTTTTGTAAATGGAAATTATGCTGAACGCCTGTCAGCGCTAGTAAATGACATACTTCTCACAAAGACCAAAGAGTAAAATGCAATTCTACAGGAAGCACCACCCAATGATATTAATGACAAATATTTGCTTCAGTAAATTACCTTTACAGAGCACCTACCTTATATTGTGGCAAGTGCATTATTCATTATAAAATGACTGAAGATAAAAAAAAATGTCAAAGTATCTCTGTTAAGATAAGTTTGGAGGTTTAGGCAAAGGTTTGGGGACAGAAACTTACTTTGACCTGTCGTCTGAGCCACGGTAAGAGTCATAGTAACGATCTTCTCTGTGGGCAAGATGGAGATGGGAAAAAGACACACAAACACACCCAGACATACAGTGATGAGCACATACAATTTATGAAATGATAACCATGAATACAAATGTTTCCAGAGGGGTGCATCGTGTGACACTGGATTACATGCAAAATACTCCACACTGTTTATCCTCTGAATTAGAAGATGTAAAGCAAGTTTGGTGAATCTGTGAACATAGTGCACCTGAATGAAAAATAAGCATTTGAAGAGGGATTAATCTTTGTATATGCAGATGCAGGATGAAACAAGTGCTCTAGAAAAGGGAACTCGGAATAGAGCCTATTTCTAAAATAATAAACAACTAAAATTTAAAATGTTAACAGGAGTAAAAAGGACACTCAACTACAAACTGATGAGTGCGATCATGCAGTCATTTAGCACTACAGTGATCAGTAAAACAAAAAATGTGTACAAGATTGTATCTGTATTAGGCATAGAAAACATGCCCTTTTTTAATCTAAGACATGTTTTAGGAAAAAAAGTTAGACACCAACCAACAAACTCAATTAAATGGCCACGCCTTGGCAGGACTCATGTTTATGCATGATTAAAAGAAAAATAAAAGTAAGAGCAACAGTGAAAAGAGTAGATACATTGTGTTCATCTCTTACCCTCCTCTGTGTGGGTGTCCCATGGGCATGGTGCGTCCACGGCCACTCCCCCTGCCAACCCTACTCGGGTGGGGTGGAGGAGGACCTCGGCGGGGGCTCATCTCATCATACTCCCGGCGGGCGGGAGGCATGGGTCCCCGTCCACCTCTGCTAGAGGGCATTCGGTCAAACCCACGGTCTCCACCACTGGACCTGCCCGCACGCATGGGGAACCCTCCCATAAGCCTGCGACCGCCTCCCCTCTCTTCAAACATCACGGTGAAACCACCATATTCATACGTTTCATCGTAGAAATTAGGGTCGTAGGGCTGCGCACGGCCCTTTATGGGAGCCTAAAAAGGATGACACGGGGAACAACTCAACTCACTTGCTAAAGGGAATTTGAAATGCAGTTTACAAGAACAGGTGTGCTGGAAAGATTTTTTGCATCTATTACCAACAATTCAATATTCCCAACATAAAACACAATCTCACTGAAAAGGGCATTAAATGTTCTGATGGCTCTCCAAAAAAAATTTAAATCTGCTAGAGCATGACATGCTGTTGACGTGTTTGTTTTCCCATTGAAGTGTCCTACACTAGGACAGTTTATAGTTACAAACCATCAAGGTATCTTCAATCAGAAAAAGGATTAAATGAATGGCTTTGTTGCGATTTCTCAATGTATAAAACTTGACAAATCACAAAAAAGGCCTCTCAACCACAGTAAAAGATACTTACTTCAGCGATGAGCTCCAGCATAGTCTTGATACACTCCACCACCCTCTCCGTTTTACCGCCAACCAGCACCACTCGGTCTGTCGACTGAGGACAACACTCCTGAAACAGCTTAATGCTGGTCTTTGTGTTCTGGAGAGACATAAACACACATGATAATCACAGGAAAGGAGAAGGCTACTACGTGATACAGCGACTAATTCTACTGTAGAAAGAAATTACCTAAGCATTCCAAACATCAAATCACAACTATGTCATCTTATGGGTATTTCCACATCTTTTAGGCACACATAAAAGACTGAGCCAGAAGAAGAACAGTTAAAAAAACAATTCAATAAACAGACCTTACAAAACAAAAGATAACCAAGAGAAAAATGATATTCTGTCTGGGTACCTCCAGCTGGATTTAATCCAGCTATTTCATGTAGTGTATTCTTGTTACAACTGAAAAACTGGCAGCGACAGAAGGCTGTGTGAAAATCCATGTTGTACATTACTCATACATGCCAGTCGGTGAACTACTTTAAACCGATTTAGTTGCAATAAACTGATCCCCATCCCTTGTATCAACATACCTCTCTGAGTTCCTTGATCTTGGCTCCCTTCACTCCAATGATTGAGCCAGCCAGGCTCTGGTGGATCAGCAGGCGCAGCTCACAGTCAAAATCCATGCCATTGTACTGCTGGTACTGAGCAGAACGTACAGCATGTTAATACTTATCTTTTTAGTTCTCGGAAAAACACAAACCTGCCAGAGACTTGTTACTTATAATTATAGCTAAATCGTCCAGCAAAAAGGCACGTTACTGTAGAAGATGACAGTAAGAACATATTACAATACGGTGACAGAAAATATATTGCTTTAAATCTCATTTGAAAGTTCTTATTGAAGAAGATTTGCACCAATTGACTGCAGGTACAGTGTTATACAGCATCAAAATATAGTTCAGACAAAGCACACAGGTTTTGAATCAGTCCAGTTTAACCCATCTAAACCACTTATTTGTGAATAAGTGAATAAAAGGTTAAAAACAATATCCAAATTGCAAAACAGAACAAAAAGAAAAACAATTGAACTATAAAGCATGTCTTCAACACAATGAACATTTACAACACATGGCTTGGTGACAACCATTAACATCCACCATTGTCTTCATTTCCAAATAAATGGTTTAGTTCACTGGGTTCAACAGGACTTGACATGGAGAGAAAGAAACAAGTTCAACAAGTCCTCACCTCTTCCAGTGTTGGGATAATCTTCAGCAGGATTTCTCCAACTGTCTCGATGTCGGCACTGATGCTCAGGATGCTTCATAATTCACAGAGAGGGTGGGGTTGGGGGTGCCAGCAAGGCATACCAGGGGGGGGGAGGGGGGGGGGGGGAACATTTCAGATTAGAGAATTCATGACATCCCTTTTTTTGCCATAAAAAACAGTCACACCCCATTTAACCAACTCCCTACTGAGACTAACAACTAAACAAACTGTTAACATCCAGTGTTTTCTAAACTTTTCATGGTCATTGATAGTTCAACACTGTAACTGGAAAAAGTGGGTCCCCAAATAATGCGATGAAAAGAAAACAGTTGTTTGTCCAGAGAAAGGAAGAAAGTAGACAAGATGAAAAAGGGACCCAAAGAAAAGTGACTGCATTTGGTGACCACTGAAGGGGCAAGACAGGGAGGGGGAAGTCTGAGGAGGATCTGGCAGGAATAGGCACCAAAGGTGCCAGAGAGAACTCTAAAGTCTGAAAGCATAGTTTGGTGGATGCACACCACAAAGACTTTGACTACAAAGACCCCAAATAAGGTGCACAACTTTGAAAGATCGGGGAAGATTGAGAGATCTAATGATTCCTCTCTCTTAATTTTTTAGCATTTTTATCAAAATGTGTGCCGTCTTTAAAAAATAGGCTTGGGGAAATGTTGATGCTTCATTTGGCCAACAAATATTAAATATAATTTTGTTGTCTGCACCCACCTATTTACATAATAACAATGAATTTACTGATCAAGAGAACTTAAGCACAGTTTGTAAATTAAAGTAGAATGGTAGACAGCTGAAGGAGAGTAACAGAGCAGATTATACCATGAAAAATGAAGTTTGCACCACTGGAGTTGATGCTTTTTAAGGGGATGGGAGAAGCGACAAACATAACACCAAAGAATGCAGGGATGAGTGGGACAGAGAGAGATAATCTGTACGTTCAGTAGCTCCAGCAGTCAATAACAACGTTCAGATGAAGCAGAAGACAGGAAAGGAAAAACGACATACAACACTTAAAACCTAGCTTGCCTTTTGCGTTTCAGAATGGATGAACAATCAGAGTCTATCAGTATAATGAGGGCATCTCAAGAAAAAAATGGGATGGTGCCAGAAGCAGGTGAGCTTATGAAACTAAATAAAAAACCAAGAACACCAGTATATCCACTCTGAGGGGGGAGCGAGGTGGAAACGCGAAAGATAAAAGGATAATCATTAATAAAAAAAAATAAAATAAAAAACACTGACATATTGCACATATTATAGCAAAGATTTAAAAAGACAGTGGCAGATTGTGGAAAAACCCTGACAACACAAGCCTAAGTTTCAATGTGGAAGTGACTTTAAAAATGGCATATAAAAGGATGTTGACATGGCTTTTACAGTCAGATTTGGAAATGAACGAATTTAGGCATTTTGAATCAGGCTAAAATACTAAGAACAGGTAGGTTAAAAATACAGTGACTTGACAGAGGCAGGATGACTATTTATTATTCATCTCTTCTTGTTTGTTTGACCTGTAGTCAGGCAGTGAGAGGGAGGAGCTTAGGGACATACCGCTCAGGCCCACTGCTGTCTGGGACTGACACACTGGCATTGTACTGGGCGTGGCATGGACAGGGGCCAGGGCCATTCGAGCACAGATGTCAATCAAGTAAGGCGCCCATTTAGGGACAGGGCACGATTATGGACAGGGCCAACCAGGGTGTCAGGTGGGCGGGCGCAGGAGGGGCCATCCAGAACATGGGCAACAGAGGAGGAAGTGGGCAAAAGTCAACAGTCAAATAATAAACAAGGGAGAGGGAAGAGGGAAGAGGAATACATTTTTAATATACAGGCTCTACACTGTTCAAACGTGACTTTAATTTGATTCTCTCAGAGATTGGTTTGTCAAAGAGAGAAAAAGAGGAAAGGTGACATTGGAAAATGGGTAATGGCATATTAAGAACATGATAAGTTCAATGTTGGGGAATAGACCAGAGACAGTTAGAAAGAGGGGTAGAACAAATTGTGGAGGGCTAGAGAAAGAGGCAATGACATTGAATGATTTAATAATTGGTCAGGTTGCCTTAACACTTATAAAATATATTAGCTGGATCTGCAGGTGACCTCATAAACACTGCACTGGGCCCATCAATTTAAATCAACAAGAGCATCAGTGTTGCCACGACAGCAATGATACAATAAATTATCAATATGGAGAAACAAATGGGCATGAAATTGGACTTTTGTGCCAAGGGCCAGTTTAGCTGAGGTAATTACATGATGTTCATATAAGAATAAAAAGTTTGTCAGACGTTTTAACGAACAGAGGCTAATATCAATACAGGCATTAGCTAACCACATCCCTTGTTTACACATAAAAAAATATTGCCAAATACCAAAACAGGGTTTTTAACAGTTATCCAGGGTCAATGTTTGTAAAAACACATAAACATGTACAAACTATAAAAAAGGAGGCTGGGTAGTTTGGGAGGCTGAACACCAGTGGAGGGAAAAATAAATAGTACAAAATAAAAATTCCTAAAACAAAAATTCAGGGCATATGAAATGTATAAAATGTACTCACGTCTGTACGAAGGGCTTTGATGTTTTTGCCACCTTTCCCAATTACAGCTCCTGCATTCTGAAAATACAGAGAATATTTACAAAAATGAAAACAAATAAATGAGAAAATGTAAAATAATAGCACTGCAATTATTAGACAATGTGCAAGAGAATATTACAAGTATCAGGAAATAAACAATGACCGCAAGAATAGCCTTAATAAAAGGAGGGACATAAATTATTAAAAAAAAAGGAAGAAATGTGATTAGGGCATCAAAAAGAAAACTATAAAAAAAAAAAGGCAGCAGTACAAGAAATTGGCAATCTTACGGAAGGAGTGCAAAAAAGAAATACAAATTATCACATGAGGGTTCGACATGAAACGTGAAATGAAAGGGGAGCTGATTTACTTTGCTCTGCAGGAGGATGCGGAGCTCAACCATCTCGTCTGAGTTCCTGGAGCGCTTGAATGATTTCTGCTCATCTGCATCCTCAGCAGGGCGCTTACCTGGCATAGGGAGATAAAAACACACACTGACAACAATGAATAAACAACACTCAACTAGATAAAATGAAATCATCAAAAATAGCACAGAAAGCAGTGAAGAACAGAATCATAAGACTTGTATTTTAAACTCTTTTCATATTAAAAGCTAAATCTACACAGATCATTGTGTGCAAAACTAGAAAAGAGAGACATTTTGAAAATGCTTCTATTAACACAACTTTGGGAGAGGAAACCAGTTCATATATGGCTTAGGTCCCCAATGGTTGCACAAACATTTTCAGACATCAACCTCTATAAGAAATACCAAGTGAAAGATTTTAAATTATAGATAATTTGCACTACTTTTTTGAAAATCTGAGCTGTAAGTAATCAGCTACACCAACACTGCCATTGCTATCCTTTCATTAAATAACAAACATGCGTTTCTGATGTAGATATATTTGTAAAATCTGTCAAACTTGTGCATTTTGATGAATGTAAAGAAGTTGGTTTACATTGTTGGCTTTAACATAACATATGTAAAGAAGCTATGTATATACCGTTAGTCTCCGTGTTGCCGAATGAAGTATCTTCTTGCTGTTCAATTTCTGTCTCCATGGTCTTTTGACAGCGAAAGAGGTGGGGTGGGCACCTCGGTCCGGGGAACAGGTGGCAGCAGCAGCAGGGAGAGAGAGAAGCAGAAAACTGGCCCCTGTGAGCTGTGGAAGTCTGTCAGCATTGTGAAAGGGGGGAAAAAAGAAACAAGACAATTCAAGCTGTGTGCTGGAGATCCGGCTATTCGAGAACCCGGGATGACATGAGAAAAAACTAGAGCGAAAAACTGACAGAAAACCGGCACTCACCAATATTTATTACAGGGACAAGGGCGTGTTGATAGGCGGAACTAAATAATCAAGGACCAAACAGCTGCTGCGACCTGTCGTGGAGGGAGAGGCTAGTTGAAATACTGAAATGTTTTAAGAAAAAGGCTCAGTGATAGCAAAGTTTGAAATACACCAATTATGATCATATACATTTTATTTCATTCCTATGTTTGAATCGCTCATATTTAACTTTACATGTCAACTAGGCTCATGAACATCCATCTATCCAGCGAACGTTTCGACTAGCATTATTTGAAGGGACACAATTATCATTAAGATGATTTTGTCATCAAGAGTTATCGAATCGGATTGTTTTGCATTTTGCATAGTTTCGGATTAAATGAAGTGTGCGGCAGGTCCTACAATCAAGAGATGAGTTAATCAGACAATGATGTACGAATAATATTTACATTAGATACCGAAATAACGTTAATACATGGCTAGCTAACGCTACTGCTAACCTCACCTTAACCGGCAGACAAGGCAAATTCTCAATTTCAAGCAATGTAACGTTAAACTTAATAACGTTACATGACGCCAGAAATGTAGTACTTTTTTGTATGTGAGCAAATTGACCCACAATATGAATAACGTTACAGTCTGATTATATATTTAATTCACTTAACTGTTGTATGCAACATAACGTTAGTGGTAATCGCAATATTAACGAAACGTTATACTGACCGGCTTGGCCCTAAACCCATCACTGTCGTGCCAATAATTACGTTAAAGCTCAACCTCTAGTATAATACAGTTTAATTAACAGTTATCGTTATACTAGCTTGCTAGCTATATGCTTACATTGACCAAACCGAAAGTGAGCTAACTTAGCTCCACTGAAGCTAATTAGCTGACCAGTAGCTAAGGTTAACGTTAAGCTCCGTCGTTAGCCAACGTTACCTCTGGGTTGCAAGCTAGCTAAATAGCCAGGGCACTGCGTTAGCTCCGAGCTTCGTCGTGTAACGTTATGAACTAGCAATTTCATTCAATGCCGGTCGTACACTCTTTTCAAACACTTAGCTAGCTAGCTAACTAGTTACATAAGAGGCAAGGCGTGTGTCACTTATCTAACGCGAGTGGGTTTATACAACATGACCAATCGATCAATACAAAGACCAGCCCGAGCCACTCAAACTAGCGGCTAGCTAATTTCGCCATGTTGCCATAATGTCGGTTGAGCACAAGGAGAGCTAACGTTAGCTAGCCAGGCCAGCTAATTAGGCAGCGTTGTACCAGCCACAAAATAAGAAACAACGTGACTGCTAAAGACATATTTATTGTTATAGTACCTGTGCACTTCAGCTACACTGGACTCAATGTGGCACAGAAAAAAAGGAAAAATACCGTCAAAACACAAACCTGCAGTGCAACACCTCGCTCTTCCCCCTTCCTTCCTTCTCTACCGAACATGGAAATGCACCAGTTTAGCTAAAGTGTGCCGATTGGTTGAACAGAAGGCAAATCAACAGGCAAGAGTCACAATTGGCTAGTAGAGACGTCAATCACAAGAGCTTAGGCGTTTCCAACGCGACAAGCTAAGGAGCCAGATCCGCAATTTAGTGTTGTTGCTCAAGTCATTCCTGTTTGTAAGGTATGATCAGCTAGGCTAATATTAAGTTGTGTCTTTCTAAGTACTTGTAGAGGCACACTTGTTATGTTCAAGAACTGTTGTTGTATATAAAAGCTTCTATGGTCATGTTGTATGGACACAAAGCTTAGTGACAGTAGCACTAACATTGCTAAGTTGGGTTAACGTTAGTCAACTTTGGCGCCTTGGCTACTTTCCACAACACTTCGTGAAAGAGGCTGCCTCCACGCCTCTAAGGTAACCTCTATATCAACACTCACTTGAACATGTTTTTAATCTTACTTAGTTTGTGATTTTGTTATTCTGTCGGTCGCTATCCCTGCCTGCATTTCTTACTCAATCTCGCTTTCTCCTCCACAGTACCCAGACGTGACCATCTGCAGAGACACAGGACTTATCAATGCTGATGTTACCACAGAAAAATAACAGAAAGCAACCCTTATATGTTCTTGTATCATAATAAACTAATCTCTCCTGTCGATAAATCATCACAATATTTAGTGTCAAGTGGTTCTGGAGATACAGAGAGAAGATGACCCTTTAACATAGAAATTCCCTTTAAAAGCACTTAGGGATTTCAGGGTGCTTTGCAATGAATTCAATTAAATGTTACTGATAAATTATACGGAATATGAATAACAGAACTGTCTTCATATAATAATAGATAACAGTGGAGGAAATATAAGAGTCAAATACACAAAAAGGAAGAGGATGGCCCCTGAGATCGAGGCAGTGGTACGTGCTACCCAAGCCTGGCTGCAGTCCTCCTGGCACGTCCTGGTGCCTTTTGCCTGGCTGGAAGCATGCGTGGAGTGGCTGCAGGAAGAGGCAGGAGGAGCAGGTCGTCTGTCACAGCAGCAAATCAACCAACAGGTAGGCAGGATGTCTGAATGTCTCACTGTGTAGCTGGATGCAAAATGATCACAGTCTAGAATTTGCAGCTCAGTTGTGACTATGATGTGACTTAAGTATGGGACTTGGGCCACGTGATAACAGGTGGTCTACTGTATACGGAGGGGGGAGATGGTGACTCCTGTCTGTGTTCCAAGATGGTCTCTGGTATTGGATGTGAATGTCCTCTTGATCTTTCTCCGATCATCCACTGACTCTTGGTTGATGATGTTTGACAGATGTTTACAGACAGCTGATGTCTGTTTCAAGTTTCAGTCTTTGCAATCTTTGTGTTCCCCACAGCTGTGTGGAGCTGAAACAAATTAATTCAATCAATTAATCAACAGGAAAAAAATGAATTTTCAATTTTGATAATATTAATTTCAAACATTTGCTGATTTCTGATTGTCACATGTGAGGATTTGCTGTTTTTCTCTGTTTTTGATTATTTCTTTTTTTACTGTTGGACATTTGCATTGGTCAACAGTTAAGTCAATAATTAAAACAATAAGAGACCATCTTGCGATGGGATCACACCTGTCGCGACGCCAAATCTTTACTACTTCTTAAACGTGCGGTAAACTCGCTGCAGCCGAGCTGTCGAGCTCCAGTGTGACGTCATGGGAGCGCCGTAACTGTTTATACTCCCGCATGGTGGTCGCGACCAAGGGGGTAAGCTTCGCTTCAGAGCTCGAATCTCCTATGGCACCATTTTCACGCTACAAAGCGATCACCCGACGTTAGCATTCCATTGACTGCCGTTCATTTTGACGTCACTTTGACAGCGAATAACTTTACATCTGAAGTGTTTAAAGACTTTATTTGTCCATTGTTTATTTGTAAAGAAACACGACAATGTATAAAAGGCTCCATTACCTTGTACCTCACGTTATGGCTCCGTAGCAGACGTTTTTGTAAAAATAGGCTAACGATTGTGTCATAACCACGCGACTTACTGTCGCATAGTAGAGGAATTACCGTATAGTACAGGAGAAGCTTGCAGGCAGTTTGGACTTACATTAGCTGTTTAAGTTTAATTACTAATGTTAACTAGCATTTTAGTTAGCAATAATTAGCCTGTGTCCATGTTATCTCCTTACATATACCTACGCTCTCCGTCTCTGCAAGATTGGGAATGATTGAGATTTCTCTTGGCACAGCTACCAGAAGACTTACAACTTTCAGACAGGTTGCTCACGTCACATTTAGGTCGTTTCTCTCAGTTGGAGGCTGTGTAGTAACGCTCAGCCATCACCGGAAAAGTGCTTCTAATATCCTTCACTGGTCTCCGTCCAGAGCAACGGGATCTGTTGGTCCATTCTTATATGCAGTCTATGGTCGCGACACTAGTTGCAGTCTTCTCTTGAACAGAGGTGGCACTAATGAGGAAAGGCTACCGACTTTGATATTTCTACGGACTAGAATAAGAAGAAAAAGGTAAACAACGGCAGAACTGGCAGCAGCATTGACGTCAATGCTTCGATTTGATTCGATGACCTACAGTCATGTGAACAAATTGGGACACCCATGCTAAAGTTGACTAAAAAGAGGAATAAAAAAATCATCTTTAGGAAATTGATCTTAATGCCATAATTCAACAAATGAGGAAAAATCCAATCTTTAAGGACACCAATTTTCTTTGTGAAGGAATAATGTATCGTAAATAAATAAATAAATGTTCTTCCTTAAAATACAGGGGGCATAAGTAAGTACACCCCTATGTTAAATTCCCTTAGAGGCAGGCAGATTTTTATTTTTAAAGGCCAGTTATTTCATGGATCCAGGATACTATGCATCCTGATAAAGTTCCCTTGGCCTTTGGAATTAAAATAGCCCCACATCATCACATACCCTTCACCATACCTAGAGATTGGCATGGTTTTATTTCAGTTAGCCTAATAGCTGGTTTGATTTGCATTGAGAGATGATTTTATGGAAAGTACCCAATGCCAATCTCTAGGTATGATTTTTGAACTTTATCTTGATGTCAACTACACACCTGTTAGGTTTCATGACTGAATCTTGCACGGTTGCAACACTATCTTGGTGACTCCTGGCAAAGTACTCAAACTCCCTCTATGGTAGTTCCCACTACAGTATGTGTCTCCAGGACCCTATTTTGCCATAATGACACACACACAGACTCACAAGGGGAAAGCAATACCGGTGTCGCTGTCACGGCTGGTAAATATGGTGTCATACACCACTCCGCTTTACCTCTCTGGGGTGATGCTGTCTTTAGGGTGTACCACTCTAGACGTAGTAACCCAGATTAAACTGAATAATCTCACAGCAGATGGTTTGTGTCTCTTTTTTCTTGAATGGAAGGATATTCCAGTATCCTTGCACGCTAAACAGACACAACAACTTTTTAACTTGGCATGCCAAGGATGCACACACTGTGGGACCCAGTAAACAAATATTGTTGAACCCTATACAAATGTCCAGTGCACAGAAAGCACAACTGATTGAACCTTGGAGCAGATGAGCATTAAAAGCCCAAGACCATTCACAGCTCTACTAGTGTCAGCTGAGAAGAGGAAGATAATGCTATATGTACCCACTGTACAGTGTGGGTAGTGATCGGCAAAAGTGGGCGATTGAGGAGTGAAAGTACACCTCCTGGTCTGACAAATCCTGGTTTCCTGTTACTACATGCTAATAGCATGGCAATTTTTTGTGTGTAAACAGCATGAATCCATCTTGCCTGGTGTCAGCGGCATCCCTGGCCTATGTCTATCTCTCTTTTTTTTATAGATACTTGAGGAGGATAATGCTTTATTTCTCATGTTCCAGGAACATAACAGTGTTATCAGATCATTCAAGTGGCCCACATGGTCACTAGATCTCAACCCGGGATGTTCGATAGGGCTGGGTAACAAACTCAATAATTTTTAGGCACCGACCGAATTGCCTCTAAAGTTTGGAGTATCGAAAAATGTCTCGTCATTCAATACCCAATTTCAATACCTAATAAGGAGTACATTTCAGCAGCGTCAGTGAGCCAATAATCATGCAGAATGCTTCTACCAATATCTAATAATGTTTGTGATTGGCTGTCTAACGTTACACGTCGTAGAGACACGCAGGAAAAACTCTACGTTACACAGAGATGAGAATCACGTAGTAGGAGCTGAAAAATAAATAAAAAGATTTGTGCCGTAATGTTGTCATTTCTTTTTGTTTTATAAATTGGTATCGAAAAAACTATCATTTAGTAACCGGTATTCAAGTTACGGTATTGGTATCGGTACGAGTATCAGATATTTTTGAACGATACCCAGCCCTAATGTTCAATAGCTTAAACCCTTGTGTCTCTCAATGCATTATGTGAAATTGTAGGCACTGGACCAGTGGCTGTTGACTGACCTAAGGGACCTGGGCTATCCTGTTCTTCCTGAAGGGCTTTCTCAGGCCCAGAAGACTGAACTCAACGGCACCTTCTGTGTCCAGGTACAGGCTTGTCGATCATATATTTCATGCTATATATTTCATCATATCCGATTACTATTTATGTTAGGGACAATTCCCATTGATTAAAAGATCCCTTTAAAAAATCAGAACAACCTTGTTAAAAACAAACAGCATGCTGAGGACAATATAGGCAACTACAGACAGAAGACTATTATATAATAAATATATATATATATATACTATATATATTCAATTATTAGAATGTTCCTATTGCATTTGTTTAATGGCGCTGTCAGGCTACAAATCCCTTAATGTAGTTTGTTTATTGTTGTTGTTTGTTGTGATCCTAAAAATATGTGGTTAAAGGGATTTTTTGCTTAATAATGTAGCAGTCAAAATATTTCCCATTCACTCTATTATATGTGCCACATAGATTTTTATCCAATAAAAAATGATAATATCACAATTTATATGCAGGGAAAAGTCAACATAATCAACGGTCCCACTCTGTTTTAGGTTGACTCATTTCTGGACACCAGTCAGCCTGCGTATGGTCAGTTGCAGAAGTGGAGGGGCTCAGATTGCGCCAACGACGAGGTGTCTGCTGTCACACAGGCCACTCAGAGGCCATGGGAAGCCAGAACAACCCGTATGCTAGTATTGCAGGTCAGAGGCACCTATGAAATAAAGTATTATTTTTTTTTCTTCAACCTCTATTGTGTGTTTGCTTAGTTTTATTGAGTCTATTAATATTGAACATTTTAGGGGGGAGCTCTAGTTTTTTCACACAAAAGTATGTCGAACAATAGTACAAAGTGGCCTCCATGTTTGTTTACTCATGCGCGTGCGAGTTAGATAACCAGCCAGAAGCAAATATTTTTTCCGTAGGATAGCGAAGGCCGCCCTACTCTTCCTCTGATTGGCTTACTCGCGCATTCATTGGTTGGGTTGGTTAGGGTTAGGATGTCGGGCAGGACGTGCCATCGGCATCCTGGGAAATAAATAGTGACTCACTCCGGCCTGGACCGACTCACAGAGACTCCTGCCTTTATTAGTGAGATGTGTTTGGTTGGGTAGAATAATGAAGCATTCTACTTCTCTTCCTAACTGAATCAAGGTGGACAGGTACAATCAGTGGGAGCATATTAAAGAGTAAATTGATGATATATAAGGTGCGGACTGTAATTCTCACCTTAAGTAATACAATTGTGACTGCTGGTTTCTAAAGAGTAGTGCTAGTGTTGCTTAGAAACATTGTAATGGCTTTCTTATTATTATTATTATTATTATTATTATTATTTATTTATTTTTTACTGTTTCTGAGACCTGAAGTCTCACAATTGCATTGGATAATTGTGCCATTTTCTATGTATATTGTTTTTGTCCCTATCAAATAAACATTAAATGAAATGAAATTCTAGGAGTCATCGGATGCAAAGAACCATGGCAGCTTAAAATGCACTGGAATCGCTGTCAAAGCTTCAGGCCAGTCAGCATATATACAGTATATACTGTTTTGATATTATTTTTTTTTACTTTTACAGTTTAGAGAAACAAGACGAGGGCAGCAATAATGTTGAACCTTCTTTTGTAATATTTTGAAAATGTAAATCTCTGTTGTACAGGTGACGGATGGAGTCCAGAGCTTGGAGGCCATGGAGTATCAGTCCATCCCTGCACTCAGCACAGCTCTCAGGTCTGTGAAACATTGAACTGCATTGTGGTGTTTTTTTGCTGCTACCGACGTGTTTTGGTTACATCTTTTTAGCAACTTTGTCTCTAGTTTTACAACAAAGAATGTGTTCAAGTTATTGGAAGCTAAGGGAAACATAGGGACTGCTGTAACTTATATATGTTAATATAAAGTTAATAAACACATTACTGCTACGTGACTGCCAGTTTCTCAAGAATTAAGAAAACACGATTGATTTTCTGAAACTTTTGTACTATATTTTTGAAAAAGGAAACTATATTTTTCATTGGGATTGTTGGCTCTGAACCCTCAGGCCTGGTGTGAAGTTGCAGCTGCAAGGGCAGATGGTTTGCAGACTTGGGATGCTTCTGTTGGGGCCGTCCAACATCAAGGTCCTGGGTGGTGAAGTAGAGGACCTGGTGGAGAGGAATAACCAGGTAAACAGTTGGTTTTTATTGTCTGTCAAAAGCAGATTTAAGCCAAAACACTTTTATGTTTTTCTTAATTTTTGTTACAAATTTGGTATGAATACTATTTGGACCTAATAACCTTTTGATTATTTTTTCATTTAATACAGCATTGAGATTAAACCTAGTTGTTATGTGCCAGTTAGTTTTTTACAGCTCATGAAGCAAAGATGAAGACATAATCCCAGCTGGTTTTGTACAGCAGTGTATAACATGCAATAATGTATACAGATCCAGCGGTATATTTCTATACTACAGGGCAGGGTGCTGTGTCGGACGCTCGGGCTTCCTGAGGAGCAGCAGGAGGGTGAGGAGGCCCCACTAGCACCACAGCAAGGTGTATTTAATTTAATTCAACTATTTAGATTTGATATAAAATAAGGCCTGTTTAAGAATGAAAATGGATGCCTTATTTCTTAACCTAAACTTTACTTCTTTTCTTTTTTTAACATAATCATGAATGATGTTGTGCCTCTTTTTCTTTTCTCTTCAGATAACCAGGAAGTGGAGGACCTGGAGCTGGATGATGCAGAGCTGTTGGCCAGTCTGGAGGCCCAGGTGGTGGTGGAAAGGGTTCCAGATTGGCCTGTTGGAGACAGTGGCTACGGGACGCTCAGTGAGACCTCCACTCAGTCCTTTAGAAGCTCTTCTGTCAGGAGCCTTGTCTCGACAGCCTCATCCAGGTGGGTGGTTAACAATGTGATGTCTTGACATTTTGATGCTGGAACTACTCAGTGTTTACCGTTGGGCAAATTATATACCTTGACATTTAGAATTTTAGCATAATGTATGGCTTTTTTAACTTTCAGCTACTTTAGGAAGCATTTAAAGGGATAGTTTTCCTTAAAAAGGACCCCCCAAAAATGTATATCAGTGTATGCTATATTTAGAATATTTTTACCGCTTTACCTTGCCGTCAGACAAATCAGCATACACTTACACTGATATCAATTTTTTTTAGGTGGTCCTTTTTTTAGGTGGCCTTGTCCACAACAGTACATTGCTTAGCTTCCGTGTTGGGACTCCTGCCTGCTTCTCCAAACTGGGGGTGTGCCGACCGCCATAGGTAATACGCTGACAATGGATAAGTACCTCATACAACCCCACTTTAAAAGATCCGGATTATCCCTTTAACACTTTAATTCTAAAGCCTAGGGACGAACTTATTTTATATATTATTTTTTGTCATTGTTGGTGTTGCTGTCTTTGCCTGCTGTCCTGTGACCACCAATTTCCTGCACAGTCAGAAACAAATTAGAATAAATTGCAACATAATTTGATCGTTTGACTTGAACGACAAGCTGTGGTGTCAAGGTATTGTAAATGTACATGCTGTAATCAAAGATAAGACTTATAACTGACTTATAACTATCTTGGTCCCCTTGTTTCTGTAGCGTTAGAGCTTTTACTTTTTTCAAAAAGACTCCTACCTATTCTGACATGAGATTTGAATTTCTAGGGTATACCTCTGGCATAATGGGCCCACCAACACTATTAAAAACTCTTGCTGGTTTAAAGCTATATTAACTCAGTCTAACATTTTTGGTTGGTCTCTTTTAGAAGTGAAGCATCTGCCCGCTCTTACAGAAGTGGTTTGACCCAGAGCAACAGAGGTGGTTCAGTCCAAAGTTGTCACCATGGTAACAAACAAGAGGATTCTGACCTCTTTGACTCCTCGATCCAACAAGAGATCCCAGAGCACAACATGGCAGACGAAGACTTTCCTGATGAAGACTTTGACGATCTTCCCCTGGATGAGTTGGACAGTGTGATTTTTCAAGAAAGTACAAATGATGACAGCAGTCGGAGAAGCACGCCACAGAACAACAACAGAATAACAGGAAATCCTAATACAGCAACAAAAGCCCCAACTGCTCAGTTTGAGCAGCACACTTTGAATGACTCTGAGTCAAAGCTTGGTTCAAGCAACTCCAGATCCACCACACAGAAAAGAGACTATCAAGGCTGTACTATTGGGGCTACAGGGCAGTTATTTTCCCCAGCAGCAACTTTAGAGCCATCCCATGATTTAGAATGTATTACTAATGATGAGACAGATTTCATGGATGAAGATATGGACTGCTTTTTCGCAGAGGTAGAAACTGCAAGGACTGGAGGGCCAAATCAGCTCCCTCCCCATCAGGGACCTAGTAGAGACAGAGAGAGAGCTACCAACAAAACAGAACTTTCAGGCACCAGTTGTAGACTTACCAGCGACTCATCAAGAAGTGTAACAGATACTGCATTTGAGAGATCATGCAACACTCCTCAGGGGCTAAATTACATCTCAAGCACTGCAGTATTTGATAGACCATCTGCTAAAATAGATCCACAGAGTGACAGCTTGGTCCCTGCTCTCGCTTTGACCTCTCCACCTTTTACATATTTATGCCTGCTAGAAGAGATGATGTCCAAACCACAGCCTCACACCACAGAGATCCGCGTCAAAGCTTTCATTGTGACTCTCTTGGGGAAACTGAGCAGCAGCAACGGTCTTTGGCGCGTCTGCGCTACAATATCCGATGGAAGTGGTTACCTGGATGTGGAGCTGTCCGATGAGGTTTTGACAGGCCTGCTGGGCTTCTCGGTGGCGGAGAAGGGGGCTCTGAAGCGTGACCCAGCCAGGAGAGGTGAGCTAGACATTGGGATGAGGAGGTGTCAGGAGGAGCTGGTGGATATGTGCTGTGTTATGACCGTCGTGGTTGAACCAGACGGCAGAAAAGCTGTGGTGACCAAGGCGGATCCTGTCAATGAGAAAATAGTCCAGGAGCTGGAGCAAAGGGTGAGAGACAGGAGAAAATAGACACAGAGAGGTGGGCGATAATGAGAAAAACTACAGGCAGCGGAGAAGTATATTGCCCTCATGCAGTGATGAAAAATTGCAAATATAAGCATCGCCTTAAAAATTCTCCCTCATGTAATGAAACTAATGATTTTTTTAAGGATTGGTGATCAACCTGCCCTTCTCCTTCAGATTTGGGAAGCATAATGTGTGAACTGGATGTCTGATGATCAGCAAGCAGTGTGTTGCAATGCATCCCATCTGCTATATGTGAATGTGACATTCTGCCATTTGTCGTTAGAGGATTTCATTCATTTATTCAAAGAGATATTTTCTGTTTGAAATGCACTGCATCTCTCCCAACCAAAGTAAACCGATCTATACTATCTGCACTGCATATTAATGATAGGATATCAGCATGTTAGTTTAAACAATCCAGCGTCGAGCATCCCAAATTGTATGTAACATTAAAAACTATGTGAAGAGAAGAGTGAAGCATGTGAGATGAGAGAAGAGAATCGGGGGAGAAAATAGTTCATAGTCTGATTGTTGTAATGAATTGCCAGCCTTTGAATTTATTCAGTACATCCATTTCAAATGATTGAATATCCAAGGGCAGCATGGGTCTTTAATAAACTCTCCCAGAGGAGAATGAGAGGAAAAGGAGAGTCCATGAGCTTTGATTATTTCTTTTATTATAGAGCCTCATCTATGTTTTTGTCTTTGATAAATACAGTATATACTGTATATATCACAAATTTGAAGCTTTGCCACAATGTTTACTGTATATTGAAATAGAATTGTTCTTAAGGTTTTATCATTTTCTTTCACACTCTTTGACTAATAAAACATGCTTGAAAAGAGCTCACTGTTAATTTTATCTTTCCATTTCTCCTTGTCAAATGAGTATTGTATTCCTCAAGAATAACAAGAAAAATCAATAACCGGACAGAGTAGCAGTGTTTGATTTGGTTTGTAATAGCTTCATTTAATGCACCTTTGGGATATGCACTGTTTAACCACACATACTGTAATGGTAATTAAAAGTATCCCTGCAGTATTATCTGGTCTTGTAGCTCTTTAGAGGTGTCAGAAATGTCTCTTTAAGATGAAACATCTCAACAATGTGTTCTACTCAAATTAATTTGTGTCTTGTCTGCCCTTATACAATAGAAGTACAGTACATATGTGTGCTTACATTTGTGTGTCTGTGTGCAGGAGGGCTCGTTTGTTATTGTCTTATGGCACTGTGTGCTCTTCCATTCAGGTAGTTGGGTTTGGGTTAAGGGCTAATCAGGTTGAACGTCTAAATCAGGACCCTGCCATGCATGTCGATAACCTGTTATGTGCTAATGATGCTGGATACGATGGAGGAGGGGGGGGAGAAGCAACCCATAGGGAGATACAAGTGGAATAAATATTGGATGATAGAGTTAATGAAACGAGGGAAGTGTGATGCTGCAGTCAAACCTCACTGTATACAATACAGGTAATAGCGTAGCTGTGTACACCTTTGACAAAATAATATGTCAAAATAAATCATACATTTTTGTTTATGAAGATCCTGATTGATTGTAAGTTTAGGAACAGCTATTGAATGTCATGGTTGCGATTTTCTGTTATAGTTTTTGGATGCCTGGTCTTTTGGTGCCTTAACGGTTTTTGGTACCATTTTTGCCTGCTTTCTTCAGGACTCCTTTTGTTGTATCCCTTTTTATTTTATTAAATCCTCAAGCTCACCACTGCCCTGTTGTCTCTGCATTTTTGGGTCCGCCATTTCCCTAATTGTAACATTAAATGGACTTCAAGGTGAGAATTTGTCAAAGATTTTAGTTTTCATCATTCTTTGAATGGATTTTCTAGGATTAATAAACAGTGGAGGGTCAGATAAAGTCATATATTACCTAATGATATAATGTGTATTTCCTCAAGTGTATAGCAATATTTCCATTTATTACTGCTTTTTGCTTCAGAGGGAAATATTTGACTTTTATTTCTACATTTATTTGACATATGAGCTTTATATGACCTATACAATGATTCTTCAAGATTTAACAGTATATAAAGTAATTAGAATTAAACCCACCTTGAACATCTGTAACATTTAAATGCTGCTTACATTTTTAGGTAATATAACAATAACTAGAAGGGCACTCAGAGAGTGCAGACCCCCACCATGGCATGCCCTATTTCACAATGTTAATGCAGTGTGAATTAACCCAGTCGGGGACTAATTTTCCAATTATTCTGACACAACAGGAATGCAGCACAACCGCCCTATCTTGCAATGTTCTTCCTTTCGGATCCGGCCAATAGTTTTTCCGTAATCCTGCTGACAGATAAACAAAGCAACAAAAAACGGACAAACCAAACTTAACCTTCTTGGTGGAACTAATAATAATCCATGAATATAATGTTTAGGAATATAACACTTAAAGGGGTTATTTTGCATAGAAGCTAGGTATTTCTTTTAAATTTTAGATTTATTTTGCTGATGACACTTCTACCTAAGTAAAATGTTTAATGCAGGACTTTTAACAACAGACAGTAATAGAGTATTCTTTACTTAGGTGAAGGATCTGAGTACTTTTTCCACCACTGCCAATTACCAGGATGGAAGTGGGCAGGGAGCAAACACAGATGTCACAAACCAATCATTTAAAGCAGGATTTTTTTTCTCAAAAGCTTATGACCTTCATCATTTCCTCCTAAATGTAATACAGTTGCACTGTGGTTCTGGTGTTCATTGAAAGGCTGATCTGCAGTCTGCAGGAAATTACACTTTTTTTAGCCTTTAAAAGTTTTTAATGTACAAACAGGCACATGAGAAATAACATTTCAGAAGCAGCATGAGAAAGTGCTCGGCCACCATAATAGCTTTCCATTTGCAATATTATTTCCTTGTTGTTAGTCTTCCACTTCTGTCTCAGTCCTGAGTGGTATAGCAGGGAGAAAAATATATGCTTTTTCATTCCCTAGTGAGTTTGGATGTACCTTTTCAAAATTGCAGATAGCAGGCAAGTGGAGGAGACAGAGATAGGAGGGACAGAGCGTGCACATGGGAGAGCACTGTGCTAATTTTTTTTAATGCGCATATACAGCTGCACTGTACCTCTTTGGTCATTACAAATATTAATGAAAAAAGCACTTGAGGAATCCTAATACCCCGTCCTGCTCCAGCAGATGTAATTTCCTTTGCCCTATTACATTTAGTAATGAAAAATCCACTTAGACAACTCAACCTCACTTTTCGTCCTCCATCAAAATGAGCAAATGGTTTCTCGTCATGGCAAAAACATACCTCTTAAACCTGTGTGTGTGTGTGTGTGTGTGTGTGTGTGTGTGTCTGCTGAGGCTTGAGGATGTGAATCATTAAAGAAATAGAAAATTATGAGGAACTCAGACTTTGTTTTGGCTCATCTGGATGGATGGATGGAGGGGATGATTATTATTATTATAGAAAGGACACTTTATGCTTGTATCAAAGTTTTTAGTTTTTTTTTATCTTAACTGACCAAAGATTTTCGTGTCATGTGTATTCTATATTAGAGCCCAATTAAAACGTATCTCAACATATATTTACTATGAAATAGGACAACTCATTTTCATTATTATTGAAATATTCAAATTGAATATTTTTACCAACATTAACTACAGCCATCACATACACCCATACATAATAAAAAAGGTGAAAAAAAAGATATAGAGATTTGTACTCAGATTTAAGTAAAAGTAACAAATGTGAAGAAATACAAGTAAAAGTCATGCATTCAAAATGTTACTTAAGTGAAAGTATATTAAAGGTATATAAGTATTAGCATTAAAATATACGTAAAGTACTAAAAGTAAAACTGTGTATAATGGCCTATTTCTGAATAATATTTCAATATTGATTGGGTTATAATTATTTATGCATTAATGTATAAGCAACATTTTAGTGTTGCAGCTGTAAAAGTGGAGATAATTTTAACTACCGTGTCCACTGCTGGGTAGCTTAATCTATATTACTTGATCATTTAATTTATGATTATATTTTCCATTAATAATCTTAATCTGCAACGCAAAACCTAACTAAAGATGTCCAATAAATGTAGTAAAGAAAAAAAAACTATAGAATTACCTCAAAATTGTACTTAACGGGGCGACCTTTAGCTCACCCAGTAGAGTGTGTGCCCCATGTAGGCTGAGTCCTTTGCAGCGGCGCAGGTTCGAATCTGACCTGTGGCCCTTAGCTGCGTGTCACCCCCCATCTCTCACCCACCTTTCTTGTCGATCCACTGTCAACACAAATAAAGGGAAAAGCCCCAAAAAGAAATCTTAAAAAAAAAGTGGCCAGGATGGCTCAGTCGGTAGAGATGGCGCACATATACAGGGGTTTGTGCCTTGACACAGAAGGTCCAGGGTTCAGGTCCAACCTGGGACAGTTTCCTGTGTGTCTTCCCTCTCTCTCACCCACTTCTATTGCTTTCCTATCATTAAAGGCGGAAATGCCCTAAAAATAATCTTTAAAAAAACAACAACAAAAAACACTTAACTACAGCACGTTTACTTAAATACTTTCCACCACTGCAGATCTTATCAAACGTCCTGGTTGAGCCGAGAGCAGCATGCTTTATCATTTTGAGCTGTGCCATTTCATCCTTTAGCCAGCATTTATATGGTTGTGCTGGAGTCGTCGAGCGAGCAGTGTGAGGAAGCCCACAACTACAGCTTGGTTAGCTTTGATCTTTAGGTCCTTGGAGAACACCCTGACATATGGTGACTTTGCCACATAAATTTGAAAGAGCATCAAGAACCACAGCAAAAATCCTCCAGCTGCAAACTCAACCAAAACATGGCTGTTGGTGACTGGATTGCCACTACATATTGCTTGATGTAATCAGTCCTTCCGTTCATACTGGCCATTAAATAATTCCTTCCTAATGTGCTTTCATGCAAGTGATAGGGGACAAAGTCAACAGTACTTGAGTAAATGTAGTGTCAATGCAATGGGTCAATTTCTAAGACAAACCATTTTAAACCCTAAAAAACAGGTAAGACATTGTTGAATATATTTTAACAGTCAAACTAATGTTGAACGCAGCATATTTTCTTTGATTAAAAATGCAGAAATAAAGCAGTTTGACACAATGTATGAAAAAATATAAAAAAGTCGGCAATGATTTTGAAGATGTAATCTTGCAATTAATAAGAAGTAATTTATCTGGTCTTTGACCTACTGATGACTCAGGTGAATGATGGTTAACTATAGACTTAATGGGAAAGCCTATTAAAGCTCAGTGAGGCAACTCTGAAAGAGTGCAGACAAACGATTGACAGGCCCACAATACAGCTGATTTCTCTACCATTTGAATCTGAGCAGTATGTACTTGAGCAGCAGGACTTAAAAGAAAAGAAAGCAAAGGAACCATATAAAGAGACGGATGGGAGATTTTGCTGTGACAAGGAAGAGAATGGACGACTCCCCCCCCTTTCTTTCTCCACAAAGACGAGGCAGCCTGACAAGCATTAGGAAGGTAATTTGACAAGCTGTGCAGAGTGCTTTCGCTGTCCCCTTACACCTCTTGAACATCATGAAGCCTTGTTCTGTACCATTAGTTGATATTAGTGCTAGAACTAGTACAGCGCCGGTTCAAAACATGCCTGTTCGGAATGAGCCGATTGCTTGGCCTGTGGTATTGCTGCTTGCAGCTTTCTCGAGACATTGCCCTTCCTTGGGTCCTGACTCCTGAACAATACACCTGCCATGACATAGTTGCATCACATACCCAAGTCGCAGTCACTCACGGTCAGAAACACCAGTGAAATACACTCTGGTTCATGGCAAAAAACACCAAGAGCAGACTTTATCTTTAGGCAACTGCCTCTGGGCCCGAGGTAAAGTGGGCTCTAACAGCTATTGATTTTATTTTTAAGATTATTTTTGGCATGTATTGCCTTTATTTATAGGACAGACTAAGTTAGGAAAGTGGGAGAGAGAAAGGGGGATGACATGCAGCAAAGGGCCATGGGTTGGAACTGAACCTGCGGCTGATTCCTCTGTACATGGCACGCACGCTCAACTAGGTGAGCTAACCAGGCGCCCCTCTAACAGCTATAGATTCATTATGTTTAGATATGAAAAATATTGAATATGTTACTATTCTAACTCATACCCCGAAATAACTTACAGAAGGCCTCCAAAGCAGTTCAAAACTATGCAAGTCAACTGTATACTACTGACTTACTATGTACTTCTACTTCAGAGAAAAACATTATACTACTGTACAACCTTTACCTGACATAGGAATGTTACTGGTTACGTTGCAGATTCAGATTTTACTCACAGAATACAACAATTAAAATATGATGAATTATTATTCATTACAATTTCCAGCATTATGTTAGTGTTGAAAGCTCCACCTTGAACAGACAAGTAAGTAAATGGAAGTACATTCTGCTGATAATGCCTTTTTTACCCTTCACTTATCTTCTGCCTTCTGCTTAGCAGTGGTGAATTTACAGCTTACAGCCACTTAATACGATATAGTCTCTGGCTTTCGTCGTCAGGCTATACATCGTCAGAAGTTTTATTGGGTTGGGCTGGGTGGCTGAGGCTCATAGGTAGAGCAGGTCTGCCCTCAACCGCAAGATTGGTGGTTCGATCCCTGGCTTCTCCGGCCTCATGTCAAAGTATCCTTGAGCAATACACTAAACCCCAAGTTGCTCCCCAGACGCTGTATGTGGCTGTCTACTGCTCCTAATGCTTAGGATGGGTTAAATGCAGAGCTTATTGTACTGTATGATTGTATATGACGAATAATAAAGTTTCTTCTTTTTCTTTGCCTCGTGAATTTAAGTTTGGTTTTCATTTTGAAGGGTAGAAACGGAAGAAGTGAAGCTAGCCTTATGCACTGCCGTTGCCAATATGGGAGTTTTGGTTCACGCTGGTTCAGAACACAGAGCCTCTGTTTTTTTAATTTTATTACCCTCGGCTACAGTAGTTAGCGTGCATTAGCTCGGAGGGCTAACTTGGCTTGTTTACTTTATCCAGCATCCAGCAATAAAAGTGAACTGCTGTCTATGTACACAAAAGTATGTTGAACAACAGTACACAGTGGCCTCCATGTTTACTTACGCTGTCCTCTGTGTTGTTTTTTTGTGCATGCGTCGGACAAATGGATGGAGTACGTGTCCATGCCCGCCGGAGCGACAGAGACTCCTGGACTTACGAGATGGCAAGACTAGAGGCAAACAGGCACGACAATGTATCAAACAACGTATCTTTGAACTCAAAAGGTTAGGTGAAGGTATAATTGCAGTCAACTCATATATGTCGTCAAGGTGTTTATTTATGTAGAATGCGCACCTGTTTGTGTGTGTGTGTGAGTTAATGCCTTTGATTCATGAGGCAGGATATGAAACAAAAGGTCACCATCAGGAAACCATTGGGACAAGAAGGAATTAAGGGGAAATGAGATCCACCAGAAGAGATTAGGAGGTTTGTAGGTGAAAGAGAGAGCATACACTCTGAATGGGAAGCTTCTATACCATGTGAGAGGAAGGATAGGCAGAGAAGTAAAGGTTGAAGTGACGGACCTGTCATCAGCGTGAATCCAACTGACTTACACAACACACAATCGTGTGCACACTCACACAACACAACACACCCAGGTGTAGGCAAAGGTGTCATTGTTGTCCTCGATTGCCTGCTTCATTTCCGACAGCCGTATATCATTCATGGCCCTCACCATTTCCACCACTGCCCACTCCTGCTGGTCGGTCAGCACTGGGCCCCAACCACCACTATGGGGTTTTCTGTAAAGAGTATACTGTTGATAGATCATACTGTAAGAATACTGTAACATGTGTGATGCATTTACTTTACATGCATTACAATTTACATGTACTGTAAATGTAATGGTAAAGCGAAGTATATATCCTCCAGACTTAGTTTTTTTTGGCTAAAAATTTGGTTGATAGAATTGACAGTTGATCTTGTTAGATGTGGATCAACTAATCTGGCAGCCTCTGCCATAGTAAGGCCTCAGTTCTGCCTCCCTCTCTCTGACAAGCAACCATTGGACGGGCCCCATGCACACCTCTGTGGCCTCTCTGTTGGGGCCCATACCCACCTCTCTGACGGATCCCTTGTCTACGAGCTCTTCCTATTCCTTGCTGTCTTTCCTGCTCCATGTTAAAGAAAATTGCCAGTGTTTACAACCACCCCCTCCCTTTTATAGGGTGACTAATTGTGGAGGTGAAATCAATTAGCAATAACGAGTATTCATTATGTGTGGTTACATGTAATTTAGATGTTCATACAAACACATTTTATATAGCTGACGATCCAATTAAAAATTTACCAAATGGTTCAGTGATTAAGAGCAGTTGGTTTAAATGTTGGTGAAATGTATTTATGCAAATCAGAAGAGTATTGTGAGCATTGCATTGTGAAAGACAATTACTTTATATGAAAGGTATTGTCTTTGATGACACACTGATTAGGTGTGGTGAGAAAGTGACTGTAATTCTGTGTACTTTGAACATATTTACATTGTTTGAAAAAACAGCCATTTTGATGATCTACTTTGAGTTATGAGGTTTTATCACCTACTTGCGATAATAGTACCGCAATAGAAGTACTATACATAGAGAAGATAGAAGATAGTAAGACGATAAGAAAAACCTGTAAATCTTGTATCTAGTGGATTGATGATTTATTCAATTTTAACATTTGCAAAATGGTTAGGTAATTTTTTTTAAATATCTGTGGTTTTCTTGGTTGTTGGTGGTAGTTCTTCTTTCTTGAAATGTCATGCATCAGCACCACAGATAAATACTCTATTGGGATTGTAACCTATAATTAGCTTTTCTAAATAGATGTAATGTTGCAGTGTCTACATTCATTTGCATCCTTTTTATCTTCTTGCAGCCCCTTAAAATCCCATCCCCATCCTCATGTTAAAACCTTTTTTTAAGCTACTTAATTCAGTCATCTGTTACTCTGTGTAACTGAAGAAAACTGAGAAGACTCTCATTCTGAAATCAAATTTGATGAGCCTAAATACAACAGTGGATGAGAGGGAAAAGGAGTGAGGAGGAGAATGAGGAGGACGGAGGAAATTATAAGGCCATATGACAAGGATAGACAGAGGGGGTAGAGGGTACAGACAAAGCTGAGAGGAGGCTGAGAGAGGACGAGGGTTTTGTGTGGAAGGAAAGAGAAGTCTTAATTGTACCCTGAATAGACATCTGCTGTGGCTTCTTAATGTGTAAGGGCTCAGTACTTTTGCTAACTCGTCAGTCAGGCTCAGAATAGTTTCACTCGACAAATGAAAACAATTGACAATCTCCTTACTGATGTACATTTCCAACGACTTATTGCAATCTTTTTTTAAATTTGTAGGCCTTTATTGTTGATAGGACAGCTTAGACTTGAAAGGGGAGAGAGGGGAATGACATGCAATAAAGGGCAGCAGGTCAGAACCAAACCCGTGGCCCCTGCTTCGAGGACTGAGCCTCTGCAAATGGGTAGAGGCTCAGGTGAGCTACCCAGGCACCCGACTTATTGCAATCTTAAACCTTCTCATTGCGCATCCCACAATGTCAGAAAATCATACATTATGAGCCAGATTTTCATCTTTTTTTGTCATTTAGTGCCACTGGTCTGCAGGTGTCACTGATTGTTACCATGGAAACATGGTTCTTAATTTAGAGAACCTGGGTAGCTAACTTTTGAGGCTTAGAATAAATCCATCTCAAGTTGTGTAAGAATCTAACTTGCATTAGATTAATATAAGGGCAAAATTAAGATTGGCGTAACAAATAGTACACGTATATTCTTAATTAACACACACGTGCACACACACAATGACGTGATGTGTATTCACTGCTGTCCGTCTCCATACACACACACCCTCCCACTTAACATACTCTAATTTACTGATATTATCATCTGCATCTAGGCCATTTCTCTTTTTTCTCATTGAGATTTGTCATTTTTCTGTTGCCATGCAGCCTCACTTTCTTCAAATTATTATTTATTATTTAACATCATTAACCTTATTCACCATCATTAACCACATTCACCTTAACCCTTAAAGGGGCAAGCATAAATAAATTTGATGAAAAAATTATTCATTGCTATTTTTTTATGTATCTAGACTAAAATGTTCATGGTCATGTTTTTTTTTTTTATGTTACACTCTGTATCTCCCGAGATACAATGCCCATTTAGGGTAACATATTGCATTGTATTCTTTTTATTATAGTTCATATGCCAACAGTTCATAAACAATTAATTAGCTACATTATTTCATGTTATCCATACATTAGAAAAAATTGGAAAAAACTTAATCTCCCAAGATGCATTGCCCATGTAGGATATAAATTTAACATTTCATAACTTTTTAAACAGTTCATGTGCCGATTTTTATAACACCTTTTTCCTGTTTTTTTTAATTTTACCATCTTCCTTGTGGTGCCCCACACCAGATATATTCTATGGGCAATGGAAGCTGTTTCTTGTACTGTAGAAATGGCTGACAGAAATTCCCTGACAACATGTGTAGCCTACTCTGGTGAATTCATCAATAATACACATTTGAGAGTAAAATAAAAAGTAATCGATGTTGCACACCTTTATCCTATTCAATATCTGTAGAGAACAGGCCTCAAAACATAAGTATATCTGTGAGTGACCAGCCCTGTTAAATACCCTTATATTAGCAATGTATCCCCCAGGATACAGGCATTGAATGCCTAATTATCAAAGTTGTGAGAAGATCATTTAAAAAATATCCACAAGAACATGTAAAACTATCCTTAGAAAACTATTTTCTAAAACAAAATCACTCTAAAACATCATAATCGTGAAAAATATAACAACACCTACCTCATGGCCAGTGTCTTTGTCCACATTATGCTGCCATTTTGGATTTTGATATTTGGAATGTTGGCATAAAGTTACATGACCTGATGTCCTGATACATGATCCCATCACCCCATCAGTGTTTCTCATCAACTGCAACCACATAATGCCCCTCCTCCCATAGCTCCTCCCCCTACAGCTTGTTAAATGACTGTATCCCCCAAGATACAGAAACTCTTACAGTGGTCTTATGACATTTTTAAAGGTCCAATATGTCATTTATTTACTGTAATAAATCCAAAAATAACCCCAATGCATCATCAAATATTAAGGAAACATGCTAAGTTGAAATACTATCTTTTCTGACAACAATGTTAATGTCAGTATTTTCTCCTTTTGAAATTTCTGTTCCGTGACGGAATTTCTGTTTGTTTTTATCAACTACCCAGTTTTACAGCCAGGCTGGGTTGCCAGAGATACCTGTAAAAACATAAACTCAGCACGCTACAGCTGTAACGTTACTACTGCCATGAAAACAGCAAACAAACGAACAGGATCAACGGCGATAGATTCTACCCGACCTAAAAAACCCGGCATGTTTCTAACAGTTGCGTGACCAGAGACGTAACAAACCCCAGGTAAATATTGGAGATGTATTTGAAAGATGGAGACAGCTTGGAGCCCAAAAGGACGCAGAGTTGGCTAATTTCCTCCTGAACAGGTAAGCATTAGCTTCAGGCTAATTTATCACGGCTACAAGGGACAGGCATTTTATGTAATTTCAACATTTGTGTACTCACATTGAATTATATAGCTCGAGTACCCGAGTTGGTTACTTGCAAAAACAATTGAGACACAGCCAGTAAAGTGATCCCGACTGGTCCTGGCTAACGCCGCCATGCTAACCTTGCTAACTGCTAACGTCACTGGAGGACCAGGCAAGCGGGCCACGGCCGTTAACAACGTGTAGCCTGTTCAGTATGGAGTTGCCGACAATTGTGAGTTATTTTAAGCCAAGAGAGGGAGGCTGGAAATCGGGAGGACCATTGTTGCCGTAATTCTAAGCAAATAAAGTGTGTTCACAGGGCTCCAGACTGCGACCAAATGGTTGAATTTTGCGACCAAAATTATAGTGTGCGACTGAATTTTACATCCAGTCGCACATGTGCGACCAGTAAATTTCCCCCCTTTTTTACACATTAAACGTCGAAATTTCAGGACCTGAGAGCGCGTAAGCTCAAGCTTATCTGTCCTCTCTGAAAATTGACAGAGAGCGGAGCTCTGACACAAACACACACACTCTCGAACACACGCATGGCTGCGGACGGTGCAAACTACGTCGGCTCTGCAGTTTTGTTGAAGTCACAGTGAGTCACGGAAATGCCGATAAAGTGGTTTCAAGTGTGATTACAGTTTTTCAAAACTTCACGCAGACAGCGTTTGCTGTGATATGATATTAATGGAGAGCCGAAAGCGGTTGCGGTGCTGTTGACGAACACTTCCTAAGCAGGCACAACAGTGGTTTCTGTGCCCTGGTGACTGACTGACAGGCTGAGGTTGTAAGGCAAGGCAGCTTTATTTCTACAGCACCTTTCAGCAACAAGGCAATTCAAAGTGCTTTACATGAAACATTAAAGAGCAATTAAAAACGGTCATGAAAATAAAACAGGCTAAATATACATAGAATATACAAATACAAGAATAAAAGTTACAGTAAGTAAGAAATTAATAATTATTCAATTTAATAGGTTGTAGGGATGGGTTTGGGAGGAGAGAGGATTTACCAAAAAAAAGGTACCATTGGGTAACGGAACCGAATTTCAGGTATCGGTACCAATATTGGTTCCATCGTAGCCTAAACAATGCATGTTTCATTTTAAGTTGAATCATTGTAATTGTAGACTAGAGCTGGTATATATATATTTTTTGTTTTTCATGACAACGATGGTGCTGTCAGTTAACCTTCTATGTTGCATCTTCAAAAGTGACACTGAATTTGAAACAGCACATTGTAATTTCTGCATCTATTATCAAAGTATTTATTATTAATACAGTGGAAATTAGTAGAAATATTTGGTTACCATGTTGATTTACGGTGTGTGCCCCTAAATTTTCAGGTTGCGCCCCTAAAAGTTTCAGTTGAGGGCCGCTGTGCTCCTAGTGAAAAAAGTTAGTCTGGAGCCCTGGTTCAGTCGGGCGGAGAGGACAGCAAGATAGTTTTATTTATAGCGGTTCCTACCTTAGCTAATTCTAAGCTGAGGAAGTGTGTATGTCCGTCGGGTGGAGACGATGGCAAGTTTGTTGTGTTTTTAGCGGTTCCTACTGTAATTCTAAGCCGAAAAAGCGTGTATATCAGTTGGGTACAGAGCTCCGCATGAGCACAGGCTTTTATGACTGTCAATATAGCCAGCATCTAACGTTGGCTACTCCGCTGTGCTGTGCCTGGCTATGCGAGACAAGCGTCTAGCAACATTGTTGTGGATGCTCCGGTCTCAGCCTGGAAACCTCCGTGAACTTCGAGGCTAGGGAGGAGGGGGCGGGGGAGACGACTCTCTTCAGTATTTTGAATTTGTTGTACAGTAACTATTTTAAACACTAGCTGTCAGTATTACATATTTCATCTTTAAAGCTTTCTTGGTTTTAACCAAGACAATATCAGTTATCTGTTGTCATTGTACCACACCACCATCCAGAAGGAATAGAAGTTACTTTACAGCTGATTAGTGGCCACTGCTCCGAAAGCCTGATTTAGAGTAATGCAGCATTTACTGTTATAGAAAAGCTATGAATATGTATTCTTTTTTCAGAAACAGTGTTAACCATAGTGACCGATACTTTTCTCATGTCGCTCTTTCAGCTGTAAATTCTTGTTATCTTCTTGTCCTTCTCAAGCAACTTATCGTTACAGGCTTATATTGCTTCAGTTATTGAGAATCTACTCTTCTCAACCCCTATTCACTTCACAAGAAGGTCCTAATGCATCCTCAAGGGCCTTCCACCTGCTCTCTGCTGCCTCTGTAACCATGGAGATTTGCCTAATTCAGCAAACAATAGGGTTAAGTAAGTACACAATCAGAAGAGCATGAATAACAATAAACCATAAACACTTGTTAGATGCCTGCATCAGGACTAGGGACTAGATGTGGTACTTTGATATGCTTTTTAAACTCACATCCTTCCCCTCGTCAACTCAAAAAAAGAAGGTTGGAGCCATCTTTTAGTAGCTGTTGGTGGAGGGACACCAAATGAGATCCAAATTGATGGAAAGATGGACAGAAGAGCTGGTGGAGGGATGACACGAAGGTAAAGTCGGAACAGAATTGAAAAATTAAACAGCACTTGTTATTCTTCAGGCCCCCGAGGCCATTAGAGGAGCAGCATGCTCTCTAAATTAGAGTAATGAGGAGTTTGGTACCCAGCAAGCTACATGACACAAGGACAGAAGGAGTGTAGGATCAAGACTGAAAAGATATGATTCTTTGAAGGAGAGGGAGAGACAACAAAGATTTAATTGCCTCTATAGGTTCAGGAACAGTACTCTGATGAGACTGTGTGCAGAATACATTTTAAACATTCAGGTTGTCAAAGACACAGGGGGGTAAACAGAGCAGGAAGTGGTGGGAGTGGGGTGTCAATGAGAAAGAAGGAAGCGAGAGATTGAAAGAGAGAGAGAGACAGAGAAATGTGAATCACACACTGCTGCTCTGATCCCAGCTTGTGTCCATCTCTGTCCCAGCCAGACCCCGCCTGGCCTCCAGGGAATGTGTGTGTGTGTGTGTGTGTGTGTGTGTGTGTGTGTGTGTGTGTGTGTGTGTGTGTGTGTGTGTGTGTGTGTGTGTGTGTGTGTGTGTGTGTGTGTGTGACTGACACAGAAAGAGCGTGCATTGGTCAGCAAGCCTATGTGCATTGGTGTGTTTTTGTGAGATTGTGTGTGTATATGTGTGTGTCTGTGTGAGCTCTCCCAGCAGGGGTGAAAGCACATGGGATGAAGGGCACATGTGGCTAAACACACATTTAGTCATAAAACACTCGGCAGAGGCTTTTCTCAGAACCTGCCACAAACGGGTGTTATTGAAGGCATTATTTGTCAGAAAAAAACACCAAACACACTCTTGTCTCCTCAATCTTCCACACTCCTGAATGCAACTTGATCCATATGGTTAAAGAAACATTTTCATGTCTGCCCGGCCTGGACAGGGTTTGCTGGTAGATAATTCAAAGAAGAGCTGTCCAAAAAACCAATGAGCCGCATCAGATATTTAATGGGGCCACATGATGGGCAATAAAAAGAAGGATAATAATCACACAAATAAGGAGCCTACTGTTGTGATGTCAGGGGAGATACATAAACACAGATAGCTCACTCTCTTGCCCTCTGTGGTATATTCATTACACATTAAAGCTACAGCCAGCAGCCAGTTAGCTTAGCTTAGCATAATGACTGAAAACAGGTGACATGGTAACAAATCTCACCTCTAAAGATCACTAATCAACATGTTATATCTCGCTGTTTGAGTCAGTATAAAAACTGAAGTGTAAACTACAATTTGCGGTTCTTTGCCAGGACCAGATGCCAGGCAACCAGCAAAGACTCCAGGTAGTTTTTGGTCCCTACCAGGAAATAGACCAGCACATAACTACCCATTACAGTAAATTGTGAATATTTGCTTTTACACTTCGTTTTTGTACAGATTAAACAAACGAGATATTAGTGAGTTTAAGAGGTGCTGGCAGGTGGATTTTGATGCCTTTGGACAGAGCCAGGCTAGCTGTCTCCCTCTATTTCCAGTCTTTATGCTAAGCTAACTGGCTGTTGGCTCCAGTACAGGCATTAGAGTGGTGTTGATCTTCTCATCTAACTCTCAGGAAAGAAGCGAATAAGTGTATTTCTAACAATAACTATTCCTTTATTTTGACACTTGAATTACATGAGCATAAGATCCAATGGTATAAACATCTCCAGTTATCAGTCTGATAAATACATAGATAAATGAGTACATAAGCTAACAATTTCTTGAGTTTGCGTTATCTCCCTAAATTTCTCCCACAGACTGAAGACAAGCAGTTTAGGTAAATGATAACTATAAATTGCCTGTAGTTGTGAACTGAGAGTGTGAATGTGAGTGTCTGATAGACAGGCAGTCCATCCAGGGTGTACCCCGCCTCTAGCCTAATGTGTGCATGGATAGAGAGCTTTGGTAGTCCATCGCAGAATATAATGTAAAATGTTTAAAACATATTCAGTGTTGGAATGTAAGTAGGTACATTTACTTAAGTACAATTTTGAGGTACTTTTACTAGACTTGAGCATTTTCTTTTCCTGCTACCTTATATTTCTACTGCACTACAGTTCAGAGGGAAATAAAACTAATGGCAACTATTTTGATTATTGTTTGTTATTTTAAGAAAAAAAGCTAAAAAAGGTTCCAGCTCCTCAAATGTGTTTGTTTGCTGCTTTCACTATTAATTATTTTAATCCTTTTAATTCAATTCTAATAGTTTTGTGAATGTGTCACTCTGGGCTCTGGATAATTGTATTTGGCATTTCTCACTATTTCTTTTTTTTTTACACATTAATGCATCAGCTATAATAATCATAATAATATTATATACAGTAATAATATATAACACTCACCACGGCCATTTTTCTGTATTGATTACTTTTATGTTTAATACTTTAAGTACATGTTCCTGATTATACTTATATTTTTTAATCAATGTAGTGACCAAACCCCTTAACAAAAACTACACAGCACCATAGTGCTTTGTTTTTTCCCCCTGAATTTAATTATGCTTGTTGTTTAAATTATTTAACCAGCCTATATAACAAAAAACTGAGAAATTGAAAAAAACAACAACCTGTAATGCCGTGTACAGTAGCAGTGACCACACAGCACAGTACAGTATGAATTTCTGGAAAAGGACATATCGCATCACTCCAAGATGATCCCGTGCCCAAGGTCTTGTAGTGGATTTCAAACAAAACACCTACAATGGTTTAACCTCTGATGTCTCTGTATTATGTCTGTAAATTATGTTAATTCGACTAAAATAATCATTACCTTTTGTGGGAAATGTTCTGATGAGAAACATGCCTCTCCACTGTTCATCACAATTAATGTAGCAGAGCGTCCGTCTGCAAACATTTGTCAGGGTTTCTCCTGTTTAATTTCTCACACTGCATCAAGACACGTCTATGTAATTATGTGTCAACGAGCAATTAAAGCATCAATTAATGTTTGTTAGGCAGAGAGCATATTGTGGAAAACAGTGATTAAGCACAACAGTCACATACATGTCTGTGTAAGCTGATTATCTATCTATCTATATTTTACCATCTCTGTCTTTTCTAATCATCCTTCTAAGTGCCTCTGTAAATCCGTCCAAACTCCAGTTTCAATCAATCTGTTTTCTACCGTTCCTCGATCCATGCTTCCTGCATCCCTCCCCTCTTTCCTGTCCCTTTTGTGCTCTTTGGAGTGCTGGTGGATGACAACTTCATCTCCATCATTCAGTTTGTCTCTACTCCTCTTCATCCCCCTCTCCTTCTGTTGGAGTGGTGCTATCCACCAGTTTCAGTTTATTAATACTCATCCTTTTCTTCTCTGTTTTTTTCTGCATATGTTCCTTACTTAATCTCCATCTATCCACCTTTATCTTTCCTCCCATTCGTGTACTGCTGCAGTAAAAGCAACATTAAAATATAATAAAAAAAATGGATTTCACATTTAGTGTACTCACTATCCTACTTTTTAATGAAACTTTTTTAATTAGATTTGCAAATTCCCACTGTGTAACACAATATACCCAGTACTGAAGAATTAATAAAAAAAACCACATTCTATGAAAAGTACATTTACAGATCTTGCGACAGACTCTTTTTCAGATCAGATCTTAATTTCATTTCTGTAAATTTACTTTACGCTTTCAGATGATTATTCCAAGATTGCAATTTTCAAAAAATAAATATAAACTCCATATATCTCAGTTGATACATGAGGTATTTCTGCAGAATTAAATATTAGTATAAACGTCATTTGTCTTCTGTTTTGGTTGTTCTCATTGCTTGACTAAAGATATTTGATTATATTGATATTTTAAGTATTTAACATTTTGAATAGAAGGGGACATTCAACTAACGATTACTGTAATGTTCTGCCAAATGATTTGATGCCAGTTTTTATGTATTGCTGTTTTTAAATTTTGGTTATTTAACCCTTTTAAACCTTAAATTTGCATTTATGCACTACTTCCATTTATCTACTTCCTAAACCCTCTTATTAGCTTCAAATGTAAAAATGTTGTCGACATATTGCATTTGAAAATGAAGAAACATCCGGTGTAAATAGTTCCATTAAAGATTTATGATGAATTATATACATGTAGAATTAAGATTTGCCTGGAAAAATGCAGGTACAAAAGTGCAATCCAATTTATCAGTGACATTTATGAGGTTTATGGTGGAACTGACAGTAAATATGGGCTCAGAACAGTATTATAACATAATAGCATAGGTGAAATGTATGCATGTTAGAAAAGCAAATAAACACAAATAAACCAGTATTTTTTTTACAGTAAACACAGTCCAGTTTCATTGGGCAAGATGTGCAAGAGAAAAAGCGTATTATATAAGGCAAATTTCCAAATCCCAGTCTCACACTTCTTATGAAGTTATATAGTTACTGTGTTGATTATTTTCATACATTAGATTAGTAAATATATAGAATTGAACCCCCCCCACACACACACACACACACACACACACACACACACACACACAGACTACTCAACGTGATGTTTGCTTTTCTCTCCTGATCCTGAACAACGCTTGTTTTAAGGAAACACTTTTTCTTGCGGGGCTGACAAACATGAAAATGAGCTCACTTTGATTATTATTTTTTTTTGATCAGAGACACATGGTAACACCGTGTCATGTGTGTCAGCGTCTGATAGCTGATGTCTAATCTTCCCTCAATGTGGGTGTGTTAAATTCACATGTGAAATTACCTCCATATGACCTTTAGCTTGTGGAGGATTTAATGAAGAGACTGTCATTTGCCGTCTCTGTGACTGCATTCTAGTCTCACACATGCACTTGTTGAAAGTACACACCCTTGATACCCTCCGCTTTTCCGGTCTGATCATTTCAGTATTATTGAGCCAGTTACAGACAATCGGTCTGTCAGTCAAAGCAGTCTGACTGACTGGTCAATGGTGGCCTGATGAGACATGCACTTTGGTATCCTGCTGAATGAGAAAAAGAAGACAACAGTGACATCCAGTGGCCAAACAATACTGTGCTTTTACTTGTTGCTGTATTCCTCTGTAGTACATGTAGTTTTTGTCCTGTCTATCAAATATGTAATGACAGATATTTTGCTGTTTTTTCTTTCTTTTTGTCTTTGAAATGAATCTGATGCAGCTTTTGACATCCTTTAGAGAAATGACAGTGCAGGCAGGTGGGTTTGTATATATTTATATATAGTATGTAGCTACATCCAATTTATACATACAGAAAGCAAATGAGACCCCACAGATAGCTGCCAAAATGATTGTTTAGCATCATATGTTCACATCCAGGAGATTGCCTACTCGTAAATTACGACCTATATTTCCTTTTAAAGAAGAAAAAAAATCAGTGATGGAAGTTAAAGTCAGGCAAGTAAAAATACAAAGGTATTAGAATCTAAATATACTTAAAGGATCAAAAGTAAAAATTCTTATTATGCGAAATGGCCTATTTCAGAATATTGTATGTCATGTTATTGGCTTATAATTATTAGTGCAGTAATGTTTACATAATTTTTGCAGCTGGTAAAGATGGTGCTAATTTTAATTACATTATATACTGCTGGGTAGCTTGTGAATATACCACTGGGGATCAATGTTCATCAATAAATAAACGTTTATGCTAATCTGTAATAATCTATAATAATTTATTTGTCAATTAGATTTTGTATTATTAATCTGAATCTGCAGTTGTGCATAGTAAGATACATACATACGAGTCTTCATAAACCAGACATGTATACCAACCGATACTAACAAATATTTTGGTGTTTTTTTCTGACAAGTAATGCCTTCAGTAACATCCGTTTGTGGAAGGTTCTGAGAAAAGCCTCTGATGAGTTTTTTGACTAAATGTGTGTTTAGCCACATGTGCCCTTCATCCCATGTGCTTTCAGCCCTGCTGGGAGAGCTCACACAGACACACACATATACACAAGCTCACCAAAACACACCAATGCACATAGGCTGGCTGACCAATGCACGCACTCACACACACACACACACACACACACACACACACACACACACACACACACACACACACACACACACACACACACAACGTCACAGTAATGTGACATGATTATTGTTTAAAAACCAGTGCGGACAACTTGTATTATATGAACACTAAACATTACAGATAAAATAACAAATAATCACAGGGTTCCCTATGCATTTTTTGCTCACAGTGATTTAAAGCACCAGGCTGCAGTTGAAGTGTGTGAGGGGTACCAGTGTACAGCAGTGTTGCAGGCTGCTCTGGTTGAATCCTTCTCCGATCGTCATGTTCAACAGCTCATACACCGTCACACTGCAAATAAAACACACACACACACACACACACACACACACACACACACACACACACACACACACACACACACACACACACACACACACACACACACTGAATCACAGTGTCTCTCTTCTTCATCAGCTGTATTCATTCTAAAAAAGCTGTTGTTGTGATGTATTTATAACTGCACATAGATAACAAAAAATATATATGCGGTTAAAATACACAGCATAACAGCAAATATATGGTAATTGGGAAACAGTTATTACAGACATACACACACCTGTTATACAGTTGTGTACAGCAGGTGACCAGTTGTGAGCTGTTGGTCACATTGGTATTGATGAACTCGGTGCTCAGGAAATGTGAGCACTGAAGATCAGGGATGTACAACATGCCTAGAAACCCACAGAGCAATGTCATCATAAGAATTATAAAAACGCTTCAGTGAGGGTTTAATTGTGTTTCTTTTGCTCCTAGTCTTTTGATGTTGAGTAAGAAATTCAGTTCCAATATTTGTTTTCCTCCTTTATATTACAGCTGCACAACCTACTGAGGCTGCAGTAACATTTAAGTAAGTACAGTAAAATTAGTAAAACACTTCAAATTCAACTTCATTTTCATGGGAGGAATTAAGAGTAGCACTAAAAAACACAAAAATAAAGTTATAAACTGGCACTATAACAGAAAGAGGCAGAGAAGAGTAATAGTCACCTGCAATACAAGCCGTCATAAAACAGGAGACGCTGCCTGCAATCAGAGATCTGAAGGCACAACTGGAGATGTCAGCCCTTCTATCTGGAGCCAAGGACGCTGGAACACACAACAACTATGTGTTAACACCTGGATGAGTTTGGAAAGAAGCATGACATCCCCTCTATCACTCAATTCATATTTATATTCAGCTAACTAAAAAGGATTAAAGACATTAACACATAATCCCTTTGTTAAAAACTTGATTATGGTATGGTATGAGGTTCATAAACATACTGGTGAGTTACCTGTGTTATCTCAATTTACACCAATGTGGGGTAACAGCGCTTTTACACTTGGCAAACATGATATGCGCTTCAAAATATGGGTAAACAAAGGCCTAAGTAAAATTGCTGATTTATTTAACAATAACATTCTCATGTCGTTTGAAGATTTGAGGCAAAAGTATGACATCCAACCACAACATTTTTTTAAATACCTGCAGATAAGAAGCTATATATTTAAGATACTCTACCTACTCTTAGCTGTATAGAAGAAATAGCAACAAATCAACACCCTAAGAAGGGATTGACGTCAAGTTTTTATGCAATAATCATGGATGGAGCAAAGGCTTCCTCAGAGAGTAAGAGATTGGCATGGTGTGAGGATTTAAACTCTGCAATCTCAACTGAGGAATGGCAGAAGACAACAATAAATACCCATTTTAAATTACTTCAGTATAAGTGGATAATGAGAACATATGTAACACCAACTCAGCTAAATAAATTCAGCCCCAATAATCCAGACACGTGCTACAAATGTGGTAGAAAGGGCACATTATATCACTGCCTATGGGACTGCCCACAAATCCAGGCTTTTTGGAGGGAATGGATATGATTTTGCATGTCACAGGTATAAAGCTATTATTAGACGCCAAATTGTGTATCTTTGGCATTTTTCCCGTAAATCATAATCTCAGCAAGGCAAATAAATCTATGATTACTTTCTGCATCTTACAAGCTAAATATACCATAGCCAAATCTTGGAAATCCACTTTCAAACCAAATGTTAATGTCTGGCTTGCAGGACTGTCTTGCACTGGAAAAACTCACTTTTACGTTAAAGGGTAAATATCTCGTCTTTGACAATATGTGGAGATCCTTTATGGTGTTCTTAGAGGGGAGGAAAGCATTGCAGGCATGCTCTCCGTGTGTGTCAACCATCAACAAATGAGTATTGCTATGTATTTAGTATGCGTCTGTTTGTCTTTGCTGAATTTTATTCTTCGGGATAGAGTCGAGATAAGTTAACATTTGGACCACCGGTGATTCTTAAGGATGACTTATGCTGACTTACTGTGCCAAATATCGCATGTTACAGCCCTGTCATGTTTATGTTTATTTTATTGAAGATGAGCCTTACTGTGACAGTTCTGATTTGCACCTGTATTATTTGTTGTAGTGTGATTATTTTCTGAAAATTAATAAACACACTTGTTGGAAAAAAAAACCCTATGTGTTAACAAAACAAGAAGTGCAAACAAAACTTTAACAGCAACAGGTACGTACAAAAGAACAATTTATTCATTCTTCAGTATACAATCACCAGCAAGTTTTTTAAAACTTTAGTTTTCTTGTTTGTTTATTTTTATGTTTCAGCTCAGGTGGCACTCACTCAATGCTCCAATTGACATCCCCAGCGAAGCAAGGTTGGAAAATCCACACAAAGCGTAGGTTGCAATTGTTTCAGAGTGGACCTAAAGGAAATAACAATTTGTTAAAATTGTTATGCGAAAAAAGATATACACAGACTTTAATGCCTGTGTAAAAGTATACTTATCACTACATATATTTCCTACATCTTATGTAGCTGTTGAAAGATTCTTAAAGCCTTAATACATTTTAAAGTGAACACTGTTTGTCTATCGCCATTGAGACATTTATTAGAGAAATACAATTATCTAATGACACCATGACATTGTAGATAATAATATTGACTTTAAGCCCTTTCACACTGGCTTTTATCGCCCACAGGCCCAACAATGTAGCACATAATGCTCTGTTAGTAGATCTATGCATCTATGCTAAAATGGTAAAAGAAAAAAGACAATGACAGTCTATACAAAAACAAGAGTGAGAATATGAGATATGATAAGTGAGACTCACAGAAATATACTGCTTTATGTTGTCTACATATTCTGGCCCTCCTGCTTTCCGCCTTGAAATGAACTCTGACAACTTCTGATAGGCTACAAACTCATTGATAAATGTCTTCGTGCCAATCAGTTCAGCAACGATGAAACTGTCCTCCCAGGAAACACCCATGATCAAGGAGAGAGGCATGAACACGTAAGAGCAGATGAGCTAAAGGAGAGACAGAAAGAAGCAAAGAGTGAGTGCATGCATGCAGGTTGATGTTTCAATGTATTTACAGTAAGTATATGTCGGAGAGTTGGTGTGTTTGAGTGTCAGGTTGTGGCCGTCACCGAAAAGCTGAGCTGCGGACAGTCCAACATCTCGCCCAGCCAGGAGAAAGCTGAATCCAAAAAGGCCAACAGTGCGAGGAAGGCAATAAGGTTGACAACTATGTTGGCCACTAAACCAACAGCACAAGATGCACCTTGGGATGCCGCCTCCAACACGTTCTTACTCTTTCTGAGGGAACACAGGCAACATTTGAATGGTTATATCACACTTAATCCACCGAACAGCAGTGTCATCAGCATACTGGTGCTGTGCAGGCGTTGACTTTTTCATTAATGTTTTCCAACGTGGCAATGCATCTGATGTGTTTACAATTACACTCATACTATTCAGATTCTGTTCTCCCATTCTAAATGCATTGTAGGGCTGTACCGAATGTCATTTCTTTTTTTCTTTTTCTTTTTTACATTCAAAGCTTTTATTGAGGTTTTCGAATAAAGCTTTAAATGTCAGTCGTAATATTTCATGAGGTCCCCTTTCGACTAGCTTATTATTTAACTCATCGTAAAACACACTCCAGTCAAACTCGACAGAAACAAAATAAAACTCATTAAAACAGTTTTGGCTAGTCTGACCACTGTTCCAATAATCACCAACTCTGGTTTGATTAAACCCTTAATTCACAGAGTTAGATGTGAAAATATGGTTGCTCTACACGCTGTCTCTCTCTGCTGTTGCTGGCCTCTTTGTGAGAGCTGAGTGAGAGCAGCTACTCCGAGCAGCTTGTTCTTTGGTTTCTATGTAAATTAGATAAATAAAATGACAAAAAGCGCCTCTAAAAACCCAACTGGTGATGTAATCAGCCAATCATAAATATATTTGTCCAATCCCCCAACCCTAGCACAGTATTCAAATGTTGATTTACAATTTGAATGTCAACGTCATGAATGAAGCTTCGAAGCTTTAAACTATTCAGTACGGTCCATAGACTTTAAAAATAATGGAAGTAGCAGCCGAGACATTGCCATCTTGTTTTTTTGCAACCGAATGTGATGTTTTTTGATTAGAGCCAGTGTTGTTTATGGTTGCAATAGTGCTGCGCTAAGCTTAATGCTAAAGGGAGAAAGTTGCATAGTTTTGACCCTTTTAAGGCGAGCCTGCAGTGGAGATTTACCGGTGGGTAAATGTGGACCTCCGGGTACATTTATCTGCATGTATGGCAGTACAGAACATCTGCAAACTTTCCCTTAAGTTACCAGCTAACGCTAGCAGTAGTTAGCTAGCTCGGTTGACATAACACTGAACAAGACATTTTAGGCGACCAAATGTTCCAATTGACGTTGATGAAGTGAAAACACAGTGAGAGGGTCAAATATTATTACGAAAACCAGTTTGCAGCTATTTTAATGTACACAGTGCCAAGGATTGCTAAGCCTCTGTCATGATTGACAGGTTGGCATGTAGCCACGCCCCTAAAGCATCCCCTGCTTTATCGTCTATTTAAAAATAAATGGGACCATAATTTATTAAATGAACATCATGCTGTATTAAAGAAGACTTGGAAATAGCGATTGATGCCATAAACTCATTATTAAAATGCTTATTGAGGTAATAAATCAAGTGAGAAGTAGGGTAGACTTCTATAGAACTGGACTTCTTTTTTGCAACCAGTAGACTCGCCCCCTGCTGGAAATTAGATAGGCTACAATGCAGGTTTAAGGCACTGTCACACTGGCTTCACTTTTTAGACCCGGAACTAGAACTAGAACAGTGGCGGCACCAGAGATGTTCTTTTGCTGGTGCTTTGGGGTTGCTGGACGTTTCAGTGAGGGTGCTCTGAAATTTTGAGTTTCCCTTGACACAAATAGGCTAACGTTACACACACTCGCGCAGATGCCCACCCAGCTCCGCCGCGGTTTACTAAGTGAGCGAACGAGAGAGACTGATTTAAAGTTGCAGATACAACAGCACCATAGAACTCTGATTAGCCCACCAAACATATTTCAAATACCACCCAACAAGCCGGGTTCAAACAATTACTGCAGCTCTCATACAGTGGCTCAGAAGATTAATACAGCAGGCCAAATACACCACCCATAGCCAAGCACACACATAAACACGCACGCGCATGTATCCTCACACAGTTTTCACGCTTGCACGTATGGTCAAAATAATGTAGTCATATCTGTAGTGACTTAATATATCTAAATATGCCACTGAGGGCGAATGCGTTTTCTGGGCTAAAAATAAACCGATGTCCATTGCGCTGTATAACTTAGGATGTTCACTGTAATGCTCTTCTACGAGACAATAAAAAAAGACAGAAAAGAGTTAAGTTCTTGCATGGACCCCTATCAGCTAACTCACCCACTGTGGCCTGGCTGTGGGATCCCCTGGTCTAATGTCATGTACAGCAGGGTGACGTTATAAGCATCCTCACCAGCAATCACAGCCGTGGTCAGATCACCTTCCTCCGGCCGCTTTTCTTCGTACCGGTTGTTGACAAGTTCACCATATCTCTCAGTCTCATTTACAGATTTTGATAAAGTCTCCACACCTTGACGTTTAGGGAGTAAAAAACTATCCATTGCTAGAGTTAGACTCACTTCTCTAATCCTAACGGCTCCAAATATTGAGCTCTTCTTCTTCTTTGTGAATACGTTACTGCGGAAGTAAGGTCAAAAGTTCAATGTGTGGTGCACCCTTTGGCCGAATACGATCACCTGTGTTTTTTAGCCTAAAAATAATCGGTTTGTTTTATTAATGTATTTATTCATTTTTCAAATATAAATTATACTATTTACACATTAACGATTTTTTATTTATTTATAAATCAACCACAGCAATTTCTTGGGGGTGCTAAGGGGGTGCTATGGCAATCCTAGGGTTAGCTACAGCACCCCCTAGCCCCTCCCTGGCGCCGCCTCTGAACTAGAATAGCGATAATCCTTACAAATTCAAATGTCGAAGGCATACAAGCTCTCAGATAGACCAAAGGTCAGATAGTCAGAGAGGATTAAAACATAGAGGAATGAATGAACAGCTTTAGGTAGGCTAATCAGCTCAGTCTCATGGCAGTTCGTGAAATGGTCACGTTATTTAATCTATTGATACGTGTTCACAGGGACGTTTTTCTCGTTTTTTTCGTGGTGGCCAGCACGAAAATGTGAAGTAATGTATTTCAATGGGAAGCATATTTTGTGGTCATAGCACGAAAATGGTAGGGAGTAGTATGAAAAGCCGAAAATCTGCGTAGGGAGGTTGGTCGGGGTGGTGGATGGGTCAAACAATACAGGACTTTCACCCAAGGCCTGTACTATGAAGCAAGATTTGGCGTTACTGAGGTAACTTCAGGTTCAACCCAGGGTTTTCTGTACCACGACGGTGGATCACTTGTTACTGGGTTCAATTGCCGTGGTAACTTATGCTGAACACCTAACCTGGTCGGGAGCAGGTTAAGTTGGAGATTAGAGATCAACCGGTGTAAAAGCACCGCCTACTGACCAATCAATACTCGATAGATAACGGCGTCACCGTTCTTTGAAGATCAGGCGGAGCTCGGCACGCTGAGAGGGGGAGAGAGAGAGAGAGAGAGAGGGAGAGAGAGAGGGAGAGGGAGAGAGGGGGAGTGAGAGAGAGAGAGAGAGAGATGCGCTCATAAAAGTTAAAACATTTAGAGGTAATATATTTTTTTTTACTAAAGCAGTATATGAAATGTGATGTATTACCTACCACCATTTAGTTGTTTTGTGTTATTTAAACTATTTATAAAATATCTGGTCGTAATTATTCCACTAATTTTTTAAACAATGCAATTACCCGTTTCAGCCACCAGGGGGGCAGTGCTCCTCCTGCCCCCCCCCCCCAGCAAACTCCGCGTATGCGGTCAGACCCATCTGCTAGGGGGCCGAGACTGAGAGCTACATGGATAAATATGCACCAAACAAGCCACTTTGAAATTTTGCTCTTTTCATGAATAAAAAAGTTGGGTGACCCCCCCCGCCCAGACTAAAAAATGTTGGATGACCCTCCCCTCAACAAAAAATAAAAGACATGACCCTCCCCTATTTTCCTTCGGTGGTCCATTCCATAAATACCGAACAGTCACTAACTACCCTGTGAATATGGCTCTATTTGGAACAAGAGCTTTTCTTCCAAATATGGTATGCTCATGAATATTTAGATGAGCTGTGTGCTGATTGGTTTAAGCGAACCCCATAGAAACACATTGGAGACGAGACAGCAGGTCTCATATTTCAGACACTGCAAAGGTATATGTTGTTTGTCGGGCTATTTCGTTATTAAATTCACTTCTGAGACTTTTTTATGCGAGAAATCAACTATATAAAGCTCAAATATGGGCCGTTTTATGAAAATTGATGGCTAATTGCAAATTTGGTAAGACGTGTCGGACTTTAGGAGCTCCACACAGTCTGACGAGAAAATGGCAACCTCCATACCCAGTTAAAGTCACCGTTTCTCGGCTACTGGACTACTGGGGCTCGGGGGAGCTGGCTGGCTGCCAGCTGCCGGCATAAATAGAGTATATTTAGTTTGAATTTCGTCACGCCACTTATATAACATATACCCCAAGGTCTTATAAAGCTAACAATGGTGTCCGATTTCAATTTAATGCATTTTTGTGAACATTAGGGGTTTCGTTAGCTGCTACTGTCCCTTCAGTCCTATGGGTAAAGATCGCGGCTAGCTGCAGGCCCTGGAGCTCCATCAGGGCCTCTGCATTTTGTAGTCCAGTAACCCAGAACCGGTGACTTTGCGCGGGTATGGAGTGCCGCGGGCTTCCCTTCGTGATGGAGATCCAGCTAGCTCACAGCGAGTCTATGAAGTAGGACACGCCGGGCGGCGAGGCAGCACTGGCCGCTGTCACGTAGCCTGCTGAGCTCCTGCTGAACTGCAACACACAGTCGGACAAAATTTGCAATTAGCCATCAATTTTCGTAAAACGGCCCATATTTGACCTCTACATAGTTGATTTCTCGCATAAAAAAGCCTCAGAAGTGAATTTAGTAATTAAATAGCGGACCTCTGGAGATCTGCATGACCTAGCTACATTCAGAAGACTAAACTGACCTCAGGTCAGTGGTGTAGCCTATGCAAATGTTTGGGCGTGACAAAGACTAGGATTTGGGATGCTTACGTCAGCTTCCAGCTTTGTTGAGATTCGCCCGTTTTCAGCGGCAGTTTCAAAATGTGAGATTTGCAGAGGATAGGGGTATCAATGGGATTTTGAGCTTCTATGTTATGTCCTATTTACCCACCGAACTGTCGTTATTCAACTATGACAAGGTAAAATCGGTTTTGCATTCTATCACCCCTTTAAGCTTGACAGACATGTTTAGCATCTAGCGTCTCCATGGATGTATAGAGAACGAGCATCTCACGGTCATCTCATTAAGCTAGCAAGAGTACACAACAGACAACTTCCGTGTAGGCTACTTCAAAATAAAAGCACTTCCCGTGACGATTCACAGTAAAACTAAATTACTGTTAAACAAATAAGGTTGTGTACCTTTTCACATATCAGCTGTAAATCAAGTACGGTAAATAATGTAAATAGTGAGTTTAAATCACACTATAATTTATCATTTCCTTTAGACTGTTTTAAACTAAACAACATGAATTTCTTATTTAAGTGCTTTAAACAAACATTTCACAACACCTTCATCATACACTGGTTAGCCCAAATTTCATCATCTGGTGATAGCAATGTGCTTTCCTACGATGTGAAAAGAGCGTGTGAATTCAACATTAAGTTGTTACATTTAACTGTTTTAGAGGCTGTGGATGTTGTTTACTTCATTAATGTGTTTACTGTGTTAATGGACTGAGGATGGGAGTAGGATTTGATATTCAGTTTCGGATTCGGCAGAATCTTAACCAGTGGATTCGGTATTCGGCCGGACCCCAAAAATCTGGATTCGGTGCATCCCCACTTAAAACATCAGCTCATAGCATTGTTTATTTACTCACATGGTATTTATCTTTTTATTAACAGGCCAAAGAAAATGACTCACTGTGGATGAAGAGTTTTTCTGTAACTGACCAAACAGCACTTCGAACGGGTAAGATGTATTCCAAAGAATTTAACATAAATACAGGAAATGTGTGCAATAGAAGTAGGTATGTTTTTGTAACTGAGAGTAGAGTTATTAAACCAACATGACCATTTGAATTGTTTAAGGTTTCAAAGATGTCCCGTAAGAGACCTTTGCCAGGACAAAAGCGAAACCTTTTATTTTATTTAAAGAACCAGCAAAGTGAGAAAAGACAAACAAACACACTGACAGAACAGCCAGAACGATTGATAGAAACGACAGGACAACAGACAGAGGAGCAACACAAAGGACAGAGAGAGCAGGAGACAGGACAGAGAGAGCAACAGACAGGACAGACAGACAAACAAGCAGAGGAGCAACAGACAGGAAATAGAACAACCAACAGGGCAGATGGAAGAAGACACAGAGGGACAGACAGAAGAGACCCACCCAATCCAACAGCAGGGCCAGAAGAGTCGTGCTCTGGCTGGAGCAGCAACATATAGATCCATTTTCAAAAATGAGTGGACCTCTTCATGGCCGTTTATTACCAGAGGGAGCCTCAACACGCACTACTGGTGTGCAGTCTGCCGTATTGAAAACTCATGTTGCCACCAATGTGACAGATGTAGTGCGCCACATAAAAAGCGAAGGCCACCAAGATAAGCAACGAGCTCTCCAGTCCACAGCCACAATATATCCCAATATGCAATGCCTGTTCCATCTGTTGGGGGTATGTCTGCACAAGAGGTTAAGGTATGATATGTGTAATCAATGTCAAGGTTCAGTCAAGAGTTTTGTGTTCTAGTTGATCACGGTAAAGTCATGGTTGATAGTTTTGACTAATTTTTGGTTTGTATTTCAGTGTAGTACAGTCCAGTTGTCTTAATTTGAGATCTTAGTTGCTGAATGTGTTTTTTTACCTGTGCCCTATTATCTCAGGTGTCTATTTGAAATAAACTATGGTCTTTTGGGAGGATTAATAATTTTTAATTTCTTACAGACAAGAAGGGCTGAGGTCAAAATGACAGCTGGGTTGGTAGTTCACAACGTCCCCCTAGCCTTTGTGGACCACCTGGGGCCTCTCCTAAAATAATGTTTCGGAGATTCGAAGACAGCGCAGGAGTACAGGTGTGCCAGGACTAAGTCATCCTGCATTACCAGTGAAGCACTCACACCATATTTCACACAGGAGCTTGTGAAGGAGATGAAAAAAGCCCCGTATACCCTTGTTACGGATGGGTCGAATGACACTGGTATTTCACAAACTATTTGAGATTTTTCTCCTCTGCAAAACATATTTTTAAACATCTAACAACATTAACATCTGTATGATCCTAACTTGTCATTATAGGAGCGGAAAAGATGAACTGTCCGGGTCTTCACGGGCAGCAAAGTTGTCCACCAGTTTTCAAATATGTGCACAACAAGTGGGACGAGATGTGGGACAGCAAGTGAGATCTTCCCTTGGGAGAACTGCATTGGTCTCTCAGTCGACAATGCAGCTGTGAACATTGGACCACGTAATTCCATTGCCTCTAGGGTGCTCCAGAAGCATCCCAACACCTATATTCATGGTTGTCCTTGTCATGTGGCACATAACACCGCCAAAGCTGCAGGAGTGGGATTTCTTAAAGTGAGTTAAGGCCTGATTTATCTTTACATGTAAGTTTTTCTTTGTATCCTAATTACTTGCATTGACTGAATGTGTTATAATTGATTTATGCATTGCAGGTGTCCGGTTTTGATTTGGAGGATATGGTAGTGGACATCGGTTACTGGTTGAAGGGTAGCACAAATCGGAAAGGATACCTGACAGTTATGCATGTTTGATACTATTAAGTGTAATATTGAAATGCTGAGCTGTAGAAAATATATGATATGGAATTAAATGTCTGAAACAGAGTTTTGTGAGCTCCATGAAGCGGAGTACATGGAGGTCGTCCTGCATATCTCGGTCCGTTGGCTAAGCCTTGAACGTTGCTGTATGAACCTCTACTACAAATCTGCTAGTATAAATCAGGCCAGGTTCAAGAGACTTGTGCAGACTTTCACTGACCCCATGACAGAAGTGTACCTGCTGTTCTTCCATGCCACCGTACCAACTTTCACTTCTTTCAACTTGCTTCTTCAGAGAGAGCAGTCGTCAATATTTTTGTTACATGATGAGGTGAGATTGGATTTTGCTGTTTTTTTCCATTCTGTGTTTCTTGCTGATATCTGCAGGGATCCTCTAAAACAGGTTTTGTAAATGTACGGCAGAGGGCTGAAAGTGACATTGAAGATGTCCTGTACTTTGTTGAAAGGTTAGTTTTTTTTCTCCAATTATTGTCTATCATCTTAGCTAAAATACCCTGTGTTTTATGATGAGGTATGTTCACTCCTAAACTGCACATGAGATATTCTTATGTGGCTTCTCCTCAAAGATGCGTATGAACTGCTGCTGGTTGATGACTATATACCTGAAACTTAACAACTTGTAACTCTACTTTCATAAATAGGTTTCCCCATCTCCTCCCATACCATGGGCCAGAGGAGCATGACCTTCTGGGTGAGGAGTTTTTAAATTATCAGACCATGCCAGCGATATCCCTGCAGGACGAAACTGAAATGGAAAGCCTCTGGGCTGAAATGGCAACCCGTAAAGCATAAGGTAAACATTTTCTTCTTTTTTGTCTTTCCTTTTGGCAGGTGTGGCTTGGCTGCATCTGTTGCTTAAAATTGTTGCATGCATATATGTGTCATGCATGTTGCAAATTATGCATGTTTTTATCTGAACTTTGTTAATGGATCAACCTACAGTATACTTACAGTATTAATCAATCAAAAATCAAGGTATGTTTTTCCATTGTGTTTTGGTGCATTTTCCATCGGTGACAGGAGCCAAAGAATTTGAGAGGCTTGCTGGCATCGCCAAGCTTGTCCTGGTGTTGCCCCATGCAAACACAGATGCAGAGAGGGTGTTTTCAGTTGTGGGACTGAACAAAACCAAGAGAAGAAACAGCCTAGCATTGGATGGCACCCTGTCCTCAATAATGACCATAAAGATGGCCAATCTGGAGCCCTGCTTCAAATGGGAGCCCCCCTCCGATATCATCAAGGCCTCCAAGAAGGCCACAGGCCAGTATAACCATGCCCACAGATCATAGACAAGAGGCTCGTTCAAGATGAGCCAGGTCTGCGCAGAATCGATCACCGGTGATCGCCGCCCAACTGCATGCCGGTTAGATTTGTGTCCGACTTGATCCCAGACTTTCTCTGACGTCATGTACACGTGGGCAACGATAACCTCACGAGATCACGGCGGCTGCAGTTCTGAGACGCAGGCAGCACAGTTGCTTTTCACCGACTGCAAGACCCAGGCGGACCCAGGGCATGCTGGGAAACACCGGCCTCTCAGCTGGTTCAGAATCGACTCAACATGACGTTTTATATAAACTTTTTATTGACTTTTGAATTGGAGGGATTTTAACTGGCATTTGTCTGATTTAAAGGTTTATTCTGTACAAACCACATGTTGTGTGGCTGATAGTTACGTTTAGAAGTCAGAGAGACTAAATCTGTTCAGATTACAGATCATCTACTGTCAGGAATCCTGCTTCCTAGGTTCACTTTCTGCCTCAGTTTCTGTTTTTACCTGTGAGTCTGTGTTTTTCTGAGTTCCTGAATGCATCCTGTCTAGTTGCCTGGCGACGAAGCAAGGTGGGAGAATCTGCAATCACACTCACCTGTATCTCATCTGCAATCTGCACACCTGGTCCTGATCATCACCTCTCCACCATTTAAGCCGTGAACTGACATCCATTCCCTACCTGGAAGATTCTCTCAATCACCGTCTGGTCGGCTGCATCACCTTTATTACTGAGTCTGCACTAATCCGTCAGCCGACTCAATTCCACCCACTGCCTCACCAGCTGGATTCCCCTGCTTCCACGTACCAAAACCAAATAAATACTTACCTTTTTTCCACTCTACTTACCTTGTCCTTGTCTGCTTTTGGGTTCCTGTCCTAGTGAAGCGTGACAGAACGATCCGGCCAAGATGAACCCAGCGGACCTGGACTCTGTTCGCCATGCCATTACCCAACAGGAAAGGATGTTGGGGTAGCACAGCATAGTGCTTAAGGAGATGGAGTCATCTGTGAGTAACCTGTCTGCCTCTCTGATGGAAATGAAGGCTCAGCTCGGGGTTTCTGCAGATAATCCACCACCTGTTTCTCTATCCACGCCTGCTATTCCTGGAGCTGTTTTGTTCTGTGAGCCCAAAATACCAACGCCCGATAAGTACGAAGGAGATTTGGGAAAATGTTGTTCATTCCTCATGCAGTGTGGACTGGTTTTTGACTTGCAGCCCAATTCCTACGCCACAGACAAGGCTAAGATAGCCTTTGTGATTGAATTGCTGCATGGGAAGGCTCTGGAGTGGGCTTCTGCCGTTTGGGAGCGACAAGATCCCTGCATGTTTTCGTACCAGAGATTCACGGCTGAGATGAGGAAGCTTTTTGACCACCCCGTCCGAGGTAAGGACGCATCTAAAAGACTGTGTTCACTCCGCCAGGGAGCCCGCAGCGTAGCTGAGTTTGTTATTGAATTCAGGGACATTGGCAGTGGAGAGTGGGTGGAATGAGGAGTCATTACAGGCTGTTTTTCATCAGGGATTATCTGAACGACTCAAGGATGAATTCATTTCTTATCCCCAGCCTAAGGACCTTGACGAACTGGTGGTGTTGTCCATTCGGGTGGATAACCGATACCGGGAGAGAAGGCGAGAGAAACGAGGAGGATCTGCCTACCATTCACCGGTTCGGTTACCATCCAGGTTCGGACACAGACGGGATTTCACCGGCCATTCGACGTCCCACGAGATTCAAGGAGAGTGTCAGTCATCTGATCAGGAACCCATGCAGGTGGGACGTCACGGGTTGTCTGTGGAGGAGCGCCAGCGTAGACGTGAGTCCAACAGCTGTCTTTACTGCGGTAAAATGGGTCATTACATCTCCTCATGTCCACAGTGCCTGTTAAACTCCTAGGCTCGCTAAGTGTGGGAGGCTTCTTAGCGAGCCAACCTCAGTCCCCCAAGAATCCAGTCAGACCCAGTTTTCCTGTCACACTCATAAACACTAACCTGTCTGTTGAGATAAATGCTTTGGTCGATTCAGGGGCAGATGATGTTTTATGGATGCCAACCTGGTGGAACAGCTGGGGCTTTCCAAGGAACCACTCCCGGAAGCCATTGAAGCTACCACTCTTAACGGCAGACTTCTTGCACACATAACCATGAGGACTGAACCTGTGAAGATGCTGTTGTCTGTTAATCACTCTGAGATCATATCTTTTTTCATTTTGCCCTCACCTCGCGCTCCACTGGTTCTGGGTTATCCCTGGTTGAGAGAACACAACCCCACATTTGATTGGGTGACAGGAAGGATAACCAAATGGAGTATTGATTGCCATGCTAATTGCCTTAAGTCTGCTTGTTCCCCTTCTGTGTCCAGTCAGGAATCCAACCATGCCCCCCCCGGATTTGTCCCAAGTTCCTGAAGTTTATCACGGTCTTGGTGAGGTCTTCAGCAAGCAGAAGGCACTTTCCCTTCCTCCTCACAGACTGTATGACTGTGCCATAAACCTGATCCCTGGGGCTACTTATCCTAAGGGGCGCCTCTACAGCATCTCTCGACCTGAACGCGAGGCTATGGAGACCTATTTGAAGGATTCTCTTGCTGCTGGCCTCATTCGTCCCTCCTCGTCACCCCTGTGAGCGGGGTTCTTCTTTGTTGGTAAAGACGGAGCCCTTCGGCCTTGTATTGACTACCGTGGGTTAAACGATATCACCATCAAGAACAAGTATCCTCTGCCTTTGAACTCTGCGTTTGATTCTCTGCAGGGTTCAATTATTTTCACTAAGCTCGACTTACGCAATGCATATCATCTAGTCCGGATCAGAGAGGGGGACAAATGGCTCACGGGATTCAATACACCCATGGGTCATTTTGAGTATTTGGTCATGCCTTTTGGACTCACCAATGCCCCAGCTGTATTCCAAAGTATGGTAAACGATGTTCTGAGAGATATGGTCAGTCAGTTTGTGTTTGTTTACCTGGATGATATTCTCGTGTTTTCTAAGGATCTTTCCAGCCATGTCCAGCATGTTAAACAAGTCCTACAACAACTACTGGAGAACCGCCTTTTCGTTAAGGCTGAGAAATGTGATTTTCACGCCCATACCACTTCCTTCCTCGGGTACATCATCTCTGAAGGTCAAGTTAAGATGGATCAAGAGAAGGTTAGGGCGGTGATTGATTGGCCTCAGCCCGGTACTCGGTTGCAACTCCAGAGATTTCTGGGATTTGCCAACTTCTACCGACGATTCATCCGGGACTACAGTCGGGTGGCCGCTCCATTAACTGCTTTGACTTCAAGCAACAGAGCGTTTTGCTGGACTCCTGAGGCGGACAAGGCTTTTGTGGATCTTAAGCAGCGTTTCACTAACGCTCCCATCCTCGCTCAGCCTGATACCTCTCGTCAGTTTGTTGTGGAAGTTGATGCTTCGGATGTTGGGGTTGGAGCCATTTTGTCCCAGCGTAGTTCCTCTGATAATAAACTTCACCCCTGTGCTTTCTATTCTCGTCGTCTTTCTCCAGCAGAAAGAAACTATGATGTGGGGAACCGGGAGCTGCTCGCTGTCAAGCTCGCCTTGGAGGAGTGGCGCCACTGGCTGGAGGGGGGCTGTTCACCCGTTTGTTGTTTGGACGGACCATAAGAATCTTGCATACGTGCAATCCGCCAGACGTCTCAACTCCCGTCAAGCCAGGTGGGCGTTGTTTTTTTTGGACGTTTTAACTTTTCTCTTACCTTTCGACCAGGCTCGAAGAATGGCAAGGCAGACGCTCTGTCCCGGATGTTTTCTAAGATGGAGGAAAACTGTACCAGATCTGAGACCATTCTTCCTCGGGAACTCGTCGTGGGAGCTGTCTCTTGGAAGATTGAGGAGGAGGTTATGACAGCCCTTCGGACGCAGCCGGATCCAGGGAACGGGCCGCCCGGTCGTCTGTTTGTGCCTGAGTCGGTCCGCTCTGCCGTGCTCCAGTGGGCACACGCCAACAAGATGACGTGCCACCCAGGTGTGGCTCGGACTATGGCGTTACTTCGTAGACGGTTTTGGTGGCCTGCCATGGGAGAGGAGACCCGAAGTTTTGTTGCTGCCTGTCCTGTCTGTGCGCAGAATAAGGGATCCAATCGACCCAGCTCTGGACTGCTTCACCCCCTGCCCATTCCCCGGCGACCATGGTCGCATCTGGCCCTGGACTTTGTTACCGGTTTGCCCTCTTCTGAGGGGAACACGGTTATTCTGACTGTTGTGGACAGGTTCAGCAAGTTTGCTCACTTTCTGCCCCTTCCGAAGCTTCCCTCTGCCACTGAGACAGCCGACATCCTTGTCAAGGAGATTTTTAGAATCCACGGTCTACCCTGTGACATTGTTTCCGACCGTGGTCCTCAGTTCACCTCAGCTGTCTGGAAGTCCTTTTGCTTGGCCATTGGAGCCACGGTCAGTCTCACGTCTGGATTCCACCCCCAATCTAATGGTCAAGCCGAGAGGGCCAACCAGAAGATGGAGTCCGCACTTCGCTGCCTGGTCTCTTCCAATCCCACCTCCTGGTCATCTCAGCTGCCATGGGTCGAGTATGCCCATAACACACTTCCAACATCCGCCACTGGGATGTCCCCTTTTCAGTGTCTGTACGGTTACCAGCCGCCTCTGTTCCCATCCCAGGAAAAGGACCTTTCAGTTCCTTCCGTCCAAGCTCACATTCGTCGTTGCCACCGGACCTGGCATCGTGCCAGGGAAGCCCTTCTGAGAGTTTCTGACCGGTATTAGCTCCAAGCCAACCGTCGCCGTATTCCGGCGCCCACTTACGCTGTTGGGGATAAGGTCTGGTTGGCAACCCGAGACCTTCCTTTACGGACGGAGTCAAAGAAACTGTCTCCCAAATTCATTGGCCCCTTCGTGGTGGATAAAATCATCAATTCTGCTGTGGTCCGCCTGAAGCTTCATAAAACTCTCAAGGTCCATCCTGCTTTCCATGCCTCCTCCTCGGATGATTGGAGGTGGCCCCGTCTACACTGTACATCGCATTATGGACTCCAGAAGGCGTGGTCGGGGATTCCAGTACCTGGTGGATTGGGAGGGCTATGGTCCTGAGGAGAGATGCTGGATTCCTCGGCGTCAGATTCTTGACGAGGACCTGCTCCATGACTTTTACCGCCTCCATCCTGGTGCTCCGGGTTGTCCGCCAGTGGCATCCGTCGGAGGGGGAGTACTGTCAGGAATCTACAGTGTGTTGTTAATTAAAATCAGCAACAGATCGCATGTAGAGCATTTTGAGAGCTACTCTGTCATAAGTAAAACAACTGGAGACTGTGTACAGGCTGATATAAGGGTCTGTTAACATTTTATTGAATCGGACCACAGTGTTTCCGTCACTTCCTGTTCAGCCTGAAGGCTTAATCAATAGATTAAAAATAACGTGACATTTACACAAACTGCCGTGAGACCGGGTTGGATCAAAGGATAAATGGAATTTAAGAAAGGATGAAAGATGCTTGAATAAAACTCATTTTTACAACAACATTTTTTCACCACTTTGTATTGTACTGTATTATTACAGTTGTACTTTCCCTCCTACCCATGGTCGATTTTGATGTCATGACTGGCTGTTGCACTGGGGGTCTCTGTTTCAGGCCAGAACACCTTGGCGATCGCCAGGGAGGCTGGAGCGGACATCATTGATGCTGTCAACAAGTGTGTTGCCTCAACCTCAAAAGAGAGGCACATAGAACAAGACACAGTTAGTGGTCAATCATTCATATTTTGACAGAGCAGTTAAAGTTCTATGTACACTCTCAGGTAAGTGTCAAGGTCAGTCAAGAGTCTGGTTTTGAAGTTGACACTAAATAATCCCGCCATGTATTTTGAACAGGAATGAAAAAGGCTTCCAGGCTGTATTTAGTATTCCTAACGTTGTTTTGTCTTATATCATCCTAGTTCTTATTCCTATAACTTTGGGAAGTTAATTGTGGGTTGGTTTAAGAACTCACACTTTACTGGTAAATCACTGCCCTTCCCAACATGGCACTGAAATGATTAATAAAAGAAGGAATCTTGATAACCTTTTAGGAAAATATGATCATGCATGTCCTTTTTTTAGTTTATTGACAACCATCACTTCAAACAACTAAATTATTCATGAGATCAAGCCAGGAACTGAACTTTCAGCTTTGATATTTTGCATTTTCTCAAAATTCATTCTTTTCATTTAATGTAGACTTAATTGTGATAACCTCAGTGCCCTCTTCACCTCCCCATCCCCTCCCTCCCCTGTATCCACTTCCTCACCCCAAAGGAGATATAGGCTCCCAAAATGGTACCAGAGACACTGGCAAAACCTCCTGTCATCACAGCATGGATCTCAGAGCGAGTTAGCCCACTGATGTATGGACGAATCAAGAGAGGTGAATCTGTCTGAAAGAGGAAGGTCAAAGGCTTGGTTGATTTTGGACTAATAGATTTATGGATTCATATAAATATATCATTGATTTGCTTGATGTTTATGTTTATTGTTTAAACTGTTGTTTACATGTCCCAAAAATATATTTCCAGCTGCAGCCATCGATTCTGCTGGAGATGTTCCCATGGCAACCTGCATTATGAATCCAATCTGAGAAAGAAAATCATAGAAAATCAATGGTAAATAACTGAACTGTAGAAAATTACAATATCAAATATACAAATTAAAAACTAAAAATCATGGTCCTGATTGTGTCATTATGCTCATTTCCAGTTATGTTGAGTCATTATTTGTCTTTTATTCCTTAAACTGTATTTTTTATATGAAAGATGCTTTAAATATAAATATAATAATATATAAATGGTTTGAAATAATTGATTTGCCATCAAATGTTTCTCTCTGTCTATGCACTTTATCCTCCCACTTACTCACCTTGTAAATGAGCCAGGGCATGAAGCCAATGTAGTAGAGAATGGAGATGACGGAGCTTAAAAAAACCAATATAGGCATCACCTGCAGAGAGTGCACAATTATTATCACCATCATCACCACCATCATCATCATCAGTAGTATTGAGTATGTTCACATGCACATTAGATTTTGAGTCTCATCTTGGTTTTGATCATGTTCCGAATATAATATTGTAAATGAAAAATGAGAAACCTTGTTATTCAAATCCCCATATACATGATTCAGATTCTATCCAGATTTTTTTGTTTTACTGACTAAAGACTAAAACTGGTGTCTGAAACCGGCACATGATATTTACATGCCCAAACACATAACCTGGATATTCCAGATATTCTGTGAAAACACAATGTGTTTTGTTCTTATTCTTGCCACTTTTATCATTTTGCATCATTCATGTATGTCTGTCTGTGTGTGTGTGTGTGTGTGTGTGTGTGTGTGTGTGTGTGTGTGTGTGTGTGTGTGTGTGAGAGAGAGGGAGACAGAAAGAGCATGCATTGGTCAGCCAGTCTATGTGCATCGGTGTGTTTTGGTGAGCTTGTGTGTGTATGTGTGTGTCTGTGTGAGCTCTCCCAGCAGGGAGAGTGGCTAAACACAGATTTAGTCAAAAAACAGTCGCTCATCAGAGGCTTTTCTCAGAACCTTCCACAAACGGATGTTACTGAAGGCATAATTTGTCAGAAAAAACACCAAAACATTTGTTAGTATCAGGTGGTATACATGTCTGGTTTATGAAGACTCTTAGTCATTCAGTTGATGGGATATCTAATAGTAGTATGTATCTTACTATGCACAATTGCAGATTCAGATTAATAATACAAAATCTAATTGACAAATAAATTATTATGGATTATTACAGAATAAGATAAAACTTTATTTGTTGATGAACATTGCGTGCATCATACTTGTTTGTGAGTTATACCTGGAAGACGAAGTTGTGGTCTCTGTAACTGGCACCAAACACAAACTTAGACCCAGTATCAGTGAATGACAAAAAGCTCTATATGGAGGAGACTTTGAATTGTTAGTAACAGAAACAGAAAATCTTTGATTGTATCTTTTGTACAGATGCAGCAGGAATGTCTGTGAATGGTGTAACTGGAAAATCCCTAAATTTACCATAAACAAAAGTAGACTTTGATGCTGGCAAAGCAAGAAAAACCAAAAAGAAACAAGAAAAGGAAACAAGGAAACAAAATAGGGTAACAAAGGAATAAAACAAGAAAACAAAAGAATAAAATAATAAGGAAATACAAGGAAACAATTAACGACACAAGGAAACAAAAGAAGGAAACAAGAAAACAAAAGGACAATTCACAGAAACAATATCTATCTTTGTGTGTGTGTGTGTGTGTGTGTGTGTGTGTGTGTGTGTGTATGTGTGTACCTCTACTTGTTTTCCGACCCATTCCAGTCCACCTAAGCCAAATGTGGTCCTGAGGATCAGCAGACCAAAGACAAACTGTAGCCCGATCCCGCACAGCAAAGTTTGCCAACACCACTGCAACACACACATGTACAAAACGTATATGTACATGCATGATCAAAAAGTGTGTGTGTGTGCATGTGCCTCTCTTACCCTGAATGGGTGTTTGGAGAACAGCAGCATTAAGAAGATGAGGAGCAGCAAACCAAAGAAAGACACAAGCTGTCTGGTCCCTTGCTGGGCTGTGTCCAGTGCCAGCCAGCACACCAGGGCCACCAGCAGTAACACGTACATTATCCTGGAGAGGCAGAGAGTGACAGACAAGGGAGGGAAGTGTAGTATAGTGTACAGTGGGTCTTTAGAGTCTTTTCGCTGCTGCGGCTGAAAACGACACTGGAAGTTGATGAAATGAAAACAATGAGCTGAAAGATGATATAAATCTTCGTAGAGGGGAACTGCAGAGTCAAGTAATAATTCTTTGTGGGTTCATCACTACGACCGATCCATTACATTGAAATAGTCATGTGATCCAAAGTTAATATAAATAAATTAATATATTGATTAAATATAGCTGATTTAAAGTACTTTTCCTTGTTTATTCGACTGCAACTTTATTAAATAAATAATGAATAGATAAAGTTAGAATGAAAGTATAAAAAATGAATATACCAAACTATGAATAAAAAACAGCAGCAGCTCAAGCCAAAGAAAGAAACAATTCTACCGTCCTAAAATGTGGAAGATTAAGACCCACCAGATACAGCACCTAATAAGCTGCCATTTAAGTAAATTCAGATTCAGCCTTTAATAGCTACAGGAATAAGAGACAGTCGAGTGCAGCATGTAGTTGTTTCAGGCACCCTGTAGAGGCGGCCTGAAGGAAGATCAAACTCCTTGAGGTGGGTGAAAGTTAAGAATCTTTAACCCCATTAGTTACATGTTTATTTAACCTAATTGATTATAGTCTTTATATATTGTTATAACATTTGTTATAGTCTATATTGTCTCTGCTTCATATTTCTACTGAGCTAAGTGCCCTTGAGCTAGTGCAATTGCTTTAATTTATGTGCACTGCAGCACACAGCCAATCTTCTCATACTTTGCCCTAAACTGCTCTTGTTTCCTTCATCCTGCACCGCTTGACTTCAGTGCTCATGCTGATCTAACATACAATCATTTCCTCAGTCTGAGGACATTGTTGTTGCCAGGAGACAACATGCCTGAACTGTCTTGCTCATTACATACATTATTACAGCTACTAAGAAGGATTTTTAGTATACTGACTCTGCAATGGCTTTGTTGATGACATCTTTTGCAGTGTCATTAAGACCAGTAATCTGTCCGTCTTTTGATAAAGAAGGTACACACCAGGGTAGTAAAAACTGAAACAAAACATTTCTCACCATCTGATCCAAAACCAGTTTCTGCTGAGAAGGTCTCTGATAGGAGAGAGCTCCTCCCACACCCGGTCGCCATAGCGTTCCATCATCCAATCCCAGACCAGGAAGAATATGGTAACCAAGGAGATGACCAGCAGCACGACAGCCCGGTTGAAGTTCAGGACACATGCTGCTATCACTATGGCAACCAAGCCTGAAACAAATTTAGTAATAATTAATTACAGAGCTGACATTGTTTTCTTTTATCAAAAGAATTCAAATCCTTTCATTTATTTGCTGCTTTACTTCCTCCAGTTAAAAAGACAGCACAGCAGGAAGTGTAGTTAATGTTTGTTCTAAAATGAATGGTGTGTGACACAGAGATTAAAGGTGCTCTAAGTGATGTGACGCGTTTTTTAGGCTACAACATGTTTTGTCACATACAGCAAACATCTCCTCACTATCCGCGAGCTGCCTGTCCCCTGAACACACTGTAAAAAAACTTGTCTCTTTAGACAGCCCAGGCTCCACAAACGCCAACAAAAACAAACTGCGTCAACCTGCACCACGAACCATAACAAACAGTCTTCCAGCCAATAACTGACAAGAAGGAGCTGGTTGAGCCATCACTGCAGCAGCATTAGCCAGTAGGCTACTTCCACAATGCACGTTCATGACTCAACCAACTCCTTGTCAGTTATTGGCTGGAACACTGTTTGTTATGGTTCGTGGTGCAGGTTGGCGCTTGTGTAGCCTGGGCTGTCTACAGAGACAGCGTTCTTTTACAGTATGTTCAGGGGACAGTCAGCTAGCAGATAGTGTGGAGATGTTTGCTGTATGTGACAAAAAATGTTGTAGCCTAAAAAACGCGTCACATCACTTAGAGCACCTTTAACTAACGTTACACATTAAAATACAATCTGAATCATCTGGGAATCTGATGATGGTAGTAGCACTTTTAAGATGTTACACGTAAAACAAAGGTTTGATTTTATCCATGATGAACATGTAGAAGCATTATTTCAACTTCTTGATTTCAGTTCTTTTTTATCGTTTGTTTTCTTGTCTTAAAATGATATGCGTGTTTTGATTTGTAAACTTGAATGCCCTCTGACTTCAATTCCTCCGGTTAAAAAGACAGCAAGAAGTGGAGTTAATGTGTGCTCTTAAATTACTGGTGTGTGACACAGAAATCAAATGCACAGTAGAAAACTAAACACATCCTTAAAAGACAAATCTGATTCATCGGTGACACTGATGATGATAAACTTTCAAAAATACATGTAAAACAAATACATTATCCATGAAGTCTGAAGTCTTGTGAACACATAGAAGCATCATTTCACATTTCAGTTCTTTTTTTAATCTTTTGTCTTCAAGTGATACTTTACTACTTAATACTATGTTTTAATCTGTAAATGTGAATGCCCTCTGACTTACAAATACTGACTTGAACTGAACTGAAGTAAGATGTGAATGCAACGTTTCATTGAATTTCTTTGCATTCCAACTTTAGTGAACAGCAGCAAAATATAAGCAAACATAAGCCTAAGAATGGTGCAATTTCATATTGAAAAGGACAGGGTCAGTAGTTGAGGGATCCAAAACAATTTCATATTAAAATATCCAAAACTGTGTTAATCACTTGAAATTAGTTTCATTGGCTGAGCCAGTGGTCTGCAAAATCATGCATGATGATTCCATCACAAATATTGAAAATGAACAAAATCGAGAAAATGCTTGAGTTTTGATAGGATGTGTTATGTTAAGTATTTTTGGAAAATAGTATATATCTCTAAATTATCAGTAAAAAGGACAAAAGGGGTCATTATGAGACATACTTGAGCCACTTCTCTGGCCGCCATTGCAAATAAGAACATGATGACTTGTAAATAAATAAAGGTGAAATAAAATAAAAACGACATAACAACAGGTTGTATAAGTCATAGCCTGTGGTATTTTCTGTTATTATCTTTGGATGAATACAGTACCTCTAATTGTTGTCCAAATTGAAATAAAAGCTAGCAAATGCATTGACAAGACATTGTGTGCTTGTGTCCGTGTAGTCTGGAGAGCACCACAACAAACATACACATACTCCAACCATGGCTTGATTTTTCCATTAACAATCATAGCAATTGTGCAGTAAATTGCCCTAAACAGAAAAAGAAATTCTCTCCACCCCACCCCCCACACACACTCATGTCAATATGAGAGAGAGCATGTAGTTCCATTCTAACCAGCGCAGCTAGTTTGCAAAGTTAAACAGAGCTTTACAAGTCTTTATGAGGACTGGAAGTCCTAAAGCAAGATTAGATATAGATTTTTCAGTATACTTAGATTTAATCCTATGTGGCTGCAAAATAAGAAATACCAAACAAAGAATATCAATTGTACAGAACAGGGGACACACTCCGATAAAATCTCAACATTAATGAGAGACTCTTTCATGCTGCAAACTTAAGAAGAAAAACTTGATATTAAAAACAAACGTAGAGACCTACCTGCAACCCATTTAGTGTCTTGAGTTACACTTTAACAGATGCTGCTAACTAAGATATTTTACCTGCTGCTAAAACCAGGTACATAATCAGGTGGATCTGGACTTTGTGCTCTGCCAAATAGCCCTGGAATGCTTCCATTTTCCTTTCAGGAAAGCTAGGCACACAGAAAGGAGAAAGATAAGGGGGAAGATAAGGAGAGATGACATAAATGTTACATCAAAGAGACAAGAGAAAGGCTGGTGATTTAGGAGAAAATGTTTGGCAAAAACAAAAAGGCAACCTTTTGTTGTGTTGATCTGTCTTTTTGTGTGCATTGTCTGGGACTTCAGGAGCACTGTCCACATCAATATATATCTGCTCCTGCAAAACACACACACACACACACACACACACACACACACACACACACACACACACACACACACACACACACACACACACACACACACACACACATGGCTTGAGGATGAATAGTATTAGGAATATGCTTACACAAGTTGGCTTGTGCCATGACACATATTTACTTAAAACCTAAAGGCAAACTGGTTGAAGGAGAGCTTCTTCTCTTGTGCAAAATGAGCGCATGTGTCTCTGTAATACAGGTGTGTCTGTTGAAAGGTCTGAAACACCCTATTTATCCTAAAAGACTAAAACCACAGCAACACCTTGTACAGGTAAGAGATGCTGCTCTTTAACTTTTTAAATGATTGTAACTTGATACAGTCGTTTGAATATCTTGGTATAAATGTATTATAGCCTGTAATTCAGTAAATTTAACACATTTTTACAAAAACAATTTAACAAATAGATACAAGTTAAGTTTTGTTTATGTTAAATTGCCTATAGTGTACTGTTACAACTGGCTGCATAGGTTCTCAAATGTTTCCAATCCTTTTACAGTAAACAGTATTATTCAAAAATGCTTGAGAAACAAGTCTACCTCTGATTTAAAGGCGTTGTTGTCTTCCCCCCTTTTTAGACTCTTCTTCTCTATTCCATCCAGCTCCATTCTCTTGCTGTTCACGTATTTTAAAAACTCACCAGACTTACTGGGAGCCTTTATTTAAAGCACACCTGTCCTTTTCCCTGCCCATCCTCCCACCTCCTGCAACTCTCTGTCTCCTCCCTTTCCTCCCTTGTGTTATCTGTTTGTTATTAGAATACTGTAAATCAATGATTTTGACAAATGTGTTGTGAGTGTTGAGTCATGCCGGCGCTGCTCAGTTGCAAACTGGAATCATTATTGGTGTAAACCTTCCAAAATATAGTCTATACCCTTGACGTTTCACTTCGTCAATCAACGATTGTGTCGTTGCCGACGGAAATTCCACCAGATTTCACTCATTTAGGCCAGATATCCATTGCCTTGGGCTTCCTTCCTTTGGCATTTTAAACTCCGGTCAATTTATGAGGACTATGGTTAACCTTTTCTTACATCTCTGCAGGGTAAATCCAGACAGCTAGCTAGACTATCTGTCCAATCTGAGTTTTCCGTTGCATGACTAAAACAACTTTTGAACGTAGACGTTCCACAACAAACAAGTTCCTTCCTGAGGCAATTTTGCTCCGTACAGCACTTAGCGCCACCCCAGATGATTGTGATTGGTTTAAAGAAATGCCAATAACCAGAGCACATTTTTCTCCCATCCCGGAATGCTGTGTGAACTAGCCAGACCTTCCTCCGCAGCGTTGTGGAGGAAGGTCTGGCAAAGCGAGACTATCCAAAACCAGACCAAATACCAGTCCCCATGACATGACCTCTCTCTTCTCTGTTACTCAGTAATTCCTTCCAGGCCTGAAAGAACTGTCTGTCTGTACATGTACAATGGCCCAGTGTTAGCAAAAGTAGACATAGTCAATGGTTCAAACTCTGACATGAACTCAATTATTTTCAGAGGAACACTCCTTACTCCCTGGATACATTGTATTGTTACTACTATGATGTAGTTTGTGCAAATGACGGCCTAGTCTCATAGTTCTTCAGTTTCCTAGCAGCCACTAGAGAGCACTAGTGTATCATTTCTCAGGACCACATTATACACATGGCTGGTATGCAGAGGTTGGACTAGAATAGGTTCATGTGATTTCACATGACAATATTATTTGTACTGTGTGACACAATGAGAGCTCTGATTCAAAGCTTAACACTGAGTTATCAAACATAACAATATAGGTAAAAAAGTATAGGAAATTAGCAATTAACATACTACAGTCAATTATAGAACTATATAACATTGGTAATAAAGAACACTCCACAAAGATTATTGTAATTTGACTTGCTTGTGTTTAAAAACATACAATAGAAAATAAGCAATAATAATAAGACATTACTCTCTTTCAAATGCAAAAGGCCAGGCATCTGTCTTGCATTTGGTATGCTGGATTTCCAAAAACCTTTTTCTCATGGGAGTGGGGTAACAATACAGTTCAGAAAGGTGAGTGTCACTGTCATTCAGTCATTTTCTTTTCACCAAGGACACATGGGCCCCACTGAAGACTGTTTTGATGTAGCCAATCCACATGTTAAAACCATTAATCAAACCGAAGCCAAAAAGTTTAAAAAAAACCCTAAAAAACAGGGACAGAGCACGGAAATGTCTCTATCAGACTGAGGTTTGTTTATCTATCCATAATGTGCCAAAACCCCTCACAGTTAAATGAAGAATAACACTGGACAGTGGAAACTAGTGTTACGTTTTCTGCACGTACTTGCATCTACCCTTTGTATCTAGTGTCCCAATCATGACCCCATCTCTCTGTTACTCATAGCATTGGGGTAAAGCAGGAAGCCTGCATGAAGAAATCATTAAAGGATTTAATAAATGTTTGGACTTTAGACTGAGCCCCTTATATCTACACAGGGAGCTTGTCCTCAGAGTCCACCATGTTCCACCACCATATTTCTATAGTAGCACAGAATGGACAAACCAAACACTGGCTCCAGAGATTGCCTTTCACGTTTTTACGTTACCTGAAGGTCACCGTAGGTTATACTACACACTTGATAAGGGAGGGGTGAGGGAAGGGGTATTTAGTTGCTTGCAATCTGTAACCTCACTGCTAGATGCAACTAAATCATACACACTGGTATTTTAAAAGAAAAAAGTCACAGCACAGTAACAAGTAACATGATGCACCAACAGATGATTGTGAGACAACAGCAGGTGATTGTGATTTATATATACAAATGCCAAAAATTAACTTTTTTCTTTTCATTGTAACTTTAAAATCTTTGGGCTTTGGGAATCTGTAATGGACTTTTTCCACAATAATCTAACATAACACATAAACTAAACAATTAAGAGATTGATAGAAGACAATGGGTAGTGGCTAGTGTGATGACACAACAGATTGTGAACACCAATTGGTAGGTAGGTAGTTGTGACTGTAAAAATACATGATTGTGATCAGACAAAGGGACACTGCCAGAAGCAAATATCTTTACAGTCGATGTCTCGTTGGGTGGCCATCTGACCAACGGAATCAATATTGTTTGTAATTTTTAATTTACTATCTCAAACTAGCTTTTATAATTCTGTGTCAATTAACTCCAGGAAAGGGTCGGATGCTGTGATTTTTGAGGAGCAACTTGTTTGTTGTCAGATGCTGACTTTGTTGTACAAACTCATCTAGATGACACATAAAAACTCACTTAAAATGTCTGCAGATATATATATATATATAGGGCAATTAAAAAGGGGCTTTGGTTGCTAGGTCAAAAGAAATGTGTTTACATTTTCAGTAGGGACACCTTTATTTTAATCTCGTCAGTGGCAGAGTCCATTGTATGTATAAAAAATAAATATGCTAAATATGTATGGCATACTATAATATGCTCACAGTGTTGGATAAAACACATCCTGACTGATGCTTTGTCTGTGATGACAGATGGTTCAAAGGGGCGATTGCATGTTTAAAATGTCAAAGAATTTTAACACAGGTTACAACCTCTGTCAAATTCCAAATAATAAAAAGGAACAGAGAGTAATTGTAATATTCTGTTTGTGAGACAATTTTTGTGTGCACTGTTCTGTGCAGAATGCGTACACCCCGATTTCTGAGGCAGGCATCCACCAGATTGGTTCAGACACAGGCAGGGCTCCATAATTACACTCCTCTATTCAGCAGCACTGCTTGTGCGTCATCACAAACGTCATGTTGGAGCTGGAGACAGGACGTTGGAGAGAGAGGAGAGGACTCCTCACAGCTGTGGTGTGTTAGGGCTGTTGCCGCTCACAGGCAGATGGGGTGTCATTCTCTGTCTCTCACATACAAGGTGAAAGATTGAGGAGAAGAAGCTCTGTTCTTCAAAGGCTGTACAGCCTAAAAAGACAGATCATCTATTGGGTTAGAAATAAATCCAGCAGGAGATCTATAGCAGCAGAGTGACTGGCATGCAGCCGTATAGCCTCCACTCTGAGATGACAGATTATTGATTCAGGTCTGGTTTGGCTGGGAACACCATATGATTATGAAATATGGCCTAATGATTTAATAAGGTGACATTTGGTCTAGTACATTCCAGCTAAAGACTTGATGATTGGTGATTGCTCCCACTTTCTCCCTTGGGCTCTCGCACATTCTCTCGTGTAATGTTTTAAACATCTAGGCTATCTCTTGTCCTGGTATTTACAGTGGATGCACCCATCAGCTCAGCTGGCATTAAAAAAAGGCCTGTGGGACGATTAAATATGCTAATAAATGTTGTTTAATGGGAAATAGCAGGCTGTTTTTTCCTATTCCCAAGTATCAGATTTGCCTAAATTTAAAATAAGACCTCCCTCAGACAGCTTTTGTTTTTCAATGATTAACTGTGTACAGGTCTACTTATGAAACACCCACAACCAGATGATAATGATGATTATAAATGGTGAGAATGATTATGACAATTAGAGCCTGTAAATTGATTGCTCCTTATATCTCATTTAGGCACATAATCTGAATAACATCTCTCTCTCTCTCTCTCTCTCTCTCTCTCTCTCTCTCTCTCTCTCTCTCTGACAAGGACATGCACACTTCGTTCACAACTCAAGGCAAGGCCGGTGAAGATGCGCAAAGGTTGATGATTAACAAGAAAACACGTATTCAGCATATGCCTTGCTGAGGTGCCCTTGAGCAAGACACCCCTTCTGCTCTGCACCTGACCCTTCCCCCAGAGCAAGCAGACTAAGGGGCATTTCCCTAAAGCGGGTCAATCAGGTAGCCTATCACATTATACATGATCTGCTTTGATGCTTCTTCTTCTGTTCTCCCTCCTCTCTCCTCATCGCTGCGCGGGAACCGCGGCTCGCACGGCTCTCCCATCCTGACTGACATTTGCTCTGTAGCCTATCCAGCCACTATCCCCGTCTTTCTGTCAAGAATCATCCACACACAGAGAGCATTGTGTCGAGGAGGCTCCGGTCGGTGCGTGTCAGCTGAGAGAGAGAGAGAGAGAGAGAGAGAGAGAGAGAGAGAGAGAGAGAGAGAGAGAGAGAGAGAGAGAGAGAGAGAGAGAGAGAGAGAGAGAGAGAGAGAGAGAGAGAGAGATCCTCTTTGGCACACACTCGTCAGTGTGGCAGTGTGATTTTGACTGACTGACGGGGGATTCTGGAGGAAACACACAGGAAAGGGACGACACACACTCCGGTTTGATTTTTTTCTGTCATCGTTGTCACGGCAGATGGTTTTCTAGCTGTGCCGCTTGTGTTTACCTCAGCATCGGATTTTTCTTTATTTTTCCTGTTCTTGATTGGCTGAACCGGGGCTGAACCCAGTCAACCTGGGCCGGGCTGTGGGGCTGTTCAGCGAGCCATATAGCTGAAGTTGGCACCCGAGATGAGCGCCTGGAGACCCGGGAGCGGGGCTCTCTCTTCGCCAGGGACAGGGTCTTGGTCGTGGCGGTGCTGGTGGTGGTGGGTTGTGGTAATCGGGGTGTCAGTGGGCTCTGGAGATCCGTGGATGTCCGCGGAGGCATGCCCGTCGTTTTGTTCTTGCAGCAGCACCAGGATCTCCTGCGTGGACCCGGAGAGGGGTATCAATGCTTTCCCCGTCCTGCAGAGCGAGGCGGAGATGGAGAACATCACCGAAATGTGAGTGTCTCTCATAAGCTCATAATAAGTGGTCCTCTCATATTTATGCCGCTTTTATCAACGAGGCTGTATTTTCCAACACTTTCCAAATAGAGGAATGTCATCCTTTATCCTACCCCTCCTTTGCCATTTATGTTTGGAGCTGACAGACACGTTCCGCAAGGAAAGAGCCAGAACCGGTCCAGACATCACATGCATACATTTAAGGCGAATTCACAAATACCAGTTTGTATCCTATAAATGCAAGTTCTATTCGTTTAGCCTATTAGGCACCGGATCGGTTCAGACACGCATGTAACCTATAGGCTACATTGCATAACAGACTCAACTGCTGTCATGGGGCACATCAGTCTTTCAACACCAGCGTGGAAACAGCCCATTTAAAAAAGAAAGGCTGAGAGACCTTATTCTGACCATTAGACAAAGCCCAATCTGTGTGCAGGCGCGTGCGTAGGCTACGTGTGTGAGTGTGTGGACCGCGACACGCACACCAGACACCACAGTCCAAATATTAGTACAGACACTTCCCAAGATGGCTTATATGAGTGTATTTAAATGGACCACATAAGCGGAGAAAAAATCGATGGCAAGCGATATTTTTACTAGTCAGGCAACATTTTCGGGACGCTGGGTGATAATTCAAGACTAAATATCTCAGTGTGCATCCGAAATGTACTGTAGGCTATTCCTTTTTCATAAAACACCATGTGGCCTAGAAATAAAATGTGGCACGTCTAAGCATTTATATTTGAGAGCAATTAAAAGAGGATAATGAAATGTGGAATTGCTGCAATATATTTTTTTGGCAAAGATAAACGGCCTTGTTGATAATGACTTGTCAGAGATGAACTTGGGAGAAGCCTTGGACGCTTTAAATGAGCCAGCAGTTTGGTGAAAAGCATTCACTTAGTGCTTATTGGCTAATGTAATCAGACAAATTACTGATGACCGTGCCACTCTAATTCCAAAACGACCTTGCCAAAAAATCCGGGGAGGTTATCGTGGTATTGGTTAGACATAGCGACTTTATGACGTCTGCACACACAATTTGACCGAATATAATAGGCTTTCAACGTTATTGTGAATTCCTAAATGGTTGTAAAAACTCAAATAAAGCAGTTTGTGTCATCACAGCCTATGAATTACTGTCTTTAGTATAAAAGCTGAGTCAAACCTGACATTTAGTTCCCATATCTGCAAAAGAAAATATCCTCCAGTAGACCTAGCTGAGGAGGTGGATGTACTAAATGATAACCTCAATCTTGATGTTTGTGATATGTTTGGGGTGGCAGCTCCTTATACAATATTACCAAGAAAAAAACACAGAACGTTGTTTAATAGGTAATGAGCCTTTAATAAAAGGTAAAAAAAAGACAACATTATCCCATAACAGATCACATATACTGATATTATTGCCCACAGGCAATCATAGTAGATTTAGGGCAAATGGACACATGTGGGTGTAGTAACTCCATGCTTAACTCCTCCTTTCACACTAGAACAAACATGCAGTGTGTGCATCCAATCTGATGAAAAACCAGAGATAGATATACAGTGTGCAGGCTCTTAGTATTTGGCATTGGCATTATTATTATTCAGCAGTCTTTCTTGAACTGGAACACTCTCTGCCTTTTGACTTTATAGCTGATTTACAGAAACTTATCCACTGAATCTGAAAGTGTAATTTGTGCCCTATTGTACTGTAGATTACAAATAAGATTGTTACCCTAAAAACATTTAGTCTGAATTTAATTTTAGTCGTGTGTGGCTATTGTCAGGCAATTTAAATCTTTATTGAAAGTTATTCTATGAAACGGTGTGTTGAAGATGCTGCAAAAAATTTAATTTATCTGAGTATAAACCACTGTAAACATGCTGACATTCTGGGTCAGATTCTTCACATATCAAACTGTATTACTATTTTTTCTACAGTCTTTTTTTCAGGCTTTAATTTGACTTTATTTGATAGCGACGGCAGAGAGCTGACAGGATATGAGTGGGTGAGAGAGGAGATGTGAAATGCAACAAAAAGGCTTCCATAGTGGGGATGTTGCAATTATTTAGTTACTGAGACCCCCCCTATAGGCCACCACGACACGTCTATAAAATATTTTTTAAGGGTTAGGTGTTTTCAATCCTCACTGATCAATCTTATTATAATTACTAAAATGTAATACATTTGGTATAAATCCAGAGACTTAAGAGAGGTAAAATACAGCATATTATGTGAAATGTTGAGCAACAAAAATAAATCTGACTGAAGGGCCTTCACTACTATATCTATGTACTGATCTTGGAAATCAATTATTCTAATTAGAGATGTTTTTTGTTCTCAGTTGGACGCTGTATGTCTACCACATGAAAAACATTTAATGACCTAGTAACAGACTGTTTTCTGCTGTAACTGTTAGAACATGTTCCCTCTTTAGGTGAGACTGTTCTGGTTTTGTTTAGCTCTGAATGGTCTCAGACATCTGATCCCAAAGCTGTGATATTTGAAAAGCACACATATTATTTTTCTTTTTTTTACTCATTCACATGAGGGAGTTGCCCACAATCATCTCCTGTTGGCCCCTAAACGCATCACGTACCTTGCTCCAGTGCAGCTGAGGAAAAGAGGGAAGAGAGCTGTGCAACTACTAGCTCCCCCCATTATAGTTGCAGTCCTTCAGGAGTTCATTTTTTAATTTTGAACTCTAATTATATGGGCTTATTATGTCTCTTTGTCTTGTTGAAATGCTTCTGTTTATGCTTCCCTGCTTTAACAAATGAGCCTTCTGACACACACTTGTATTCCCTGACAGTTACATCGCCAACCAGGGCAGCTTCTCCTCCATCAACGACAAAGACCTGCACTACTACAAGAATCTCAGGAACCTGTAAGTTTTTTGAAGGCTTTTACTTCCAAGAAAAACAAACAGTTTGACTCAGGGCAAACATTCAGAGCTATTATCAATAAACTAAATTGCTCATAAATGATTACACACAATCTTGTTTGGTTATACATTTTTATAGTCTGTGGCTGTTCTGTTAACCTCATCACATATTGTGTTAAAATGTTCCTGCTTCAAATGTTCAATCGTAGGGCCCTAATATAAGCATTTTCAGGACAGAATCAAGAACAATTTAATTGCATTTTAATGACTTATTTGGCTTGCTTTAATCCACTATATGATATATTGCTTTATCTTATATATAGCTTATATAGCTTTGATATTTTTACAGTAATCATTTAAAAGGTATATTATGCAATGCTTTCCTCAAAATTCAATGTATAAACTAATTCAAAAGTAATCCCTCTCAATTATCAATTATGACTCACTAGAAGTATGTGGTGGTGTCTATCTCCAGAGATCTTGCCCTCTGCGTGTATTTTCTTCTTTTCTTTTGGAGAGTCAGGACGGTTGTGGGTGTCAACAAAGAGCCTTTGAGCCCCACGTGGGTGTGTAACCCCCAGCCAATAATAGCGTTTTCATTTCCAACCGCCACTTTGCACCTCACGTCTCATACCGTCGCACAACTTTGACGGAAACAAACCCAGAGAAACGGATAGGATAAGACTCTACAGTCACTCATAATACGACAATGTGGCACGTTACTGCGGAGGTGTGTGTGTGTGTGTTTTTTTTGCGCTTTAGAACATAACTGCTGTGCAACAATCCAAACTGGTGGTACTTGGTTTCTTTCAGTGTTAACAAAAACCTTGCCTGCAGTTATAACCACACACTATCGACCTACACGCATATAACGATGCTAATATCTCCCGATGTCGGTATTGAGATCACTAAATCTAGGATTAGTGATAAGGCATTAGAAGAACAGAATTTGGGTTGCCAGGTGGTGATTTTTCTAGTGTGTACGTATACACCTCTAGCATGACCTATTAGAAACTGCTATGAATATATATATATTTTTAGACTTTATGGAGCTGATCAGGAACCTGAATTCATGTTTTTGCTGTTGCTGATGTTGCAGTTGTTGTTAATGGTTTTGCTCATGATGACGATGACTCTGTTGTTTGTTTTTGTCTCAGAACGGTGACCAACAGCAGGCTAACATACGTTTCGAAGCTGGCCTTTCAAAACAATATCAAGATACAGTACCTGTAAGTATAAAATCATGCTATCTGTTCCCTACTTTGACGTGACAGCCACTGTGCTGATTCATTTATGACCTTTAGTTGTTTGACTCAGTTGAGGACAAAACGGTTACAATATTGTTATTTTCTAAAATGTATAGCTATGTTTCAATATCATGTATTTATTGTATTATTTATTGTTGAAATTGATGAACAGGAAATGAAATGTAAAAAAGACTTATTTGTAACATTATCAAGAGAAAATTAGAAGAAGAAAAAACATATCCTGTAACAGGATTACAGATTTATAGTTATTTTCATCAAATGTACCACTTGTTTCTTATGATAAAAATACTTGAGGCTTATTGGTGCATGTAAAAATGTGCTGTTAGTTTCTGTAACACCAACCTAATATTTTTTGTAGTTTTACAAACGCAATCTCTTTCCCTGATGTTCGACTTACAGGAATCTGAAAGATAACAACCTGTCATCGCTGTCCTGGAGGATATTCAAACACCTTAACATCTCTTATCTGTGAGTTCTGTTCAACCTTCTCTATCAGTCTGCCCATCTCTGTGTATGTCTGTCTGTCTGTCTATCTGCTCCTGGCTCACCCTCTGGTTTACCTCCCAGCATGGATGTATTATAGGACCTGGAGACAGCGTTCGAGGCGGAGCCCCGTTTATTCCTATGACAGTTGCGCAGTGGCGCATACGCCAAAATAAGTTCTAAGCTTTCGGGTTTACTTCCATGATATGCGGCCCAGTGAATATCTGCAGTAGTGTTTCTCCCGCTGGCTCCTCCCGCGAGTTCCTGCTCGGCCCATAGACTTTACTTTGTGGTGACGTCACAGTTTTTAAATCATTGTCTCGGCTCGAGGGAAGTTTTTTCAAATATAAAAAGCCCATGGATTAAAAATTCAGAATAAAAAGTATAATAATAACCGACCTTGTTTGCAGTTCGAGGGGTCCTGTCATAGTTTTACAGGTGCCTCTTTTACAAGGGCCTATGGGGAAAATCCTTTTTGGGACACAGGGGGATGTTTCGTTGCAATACCCCGAGTGGCCACTGGAAAGAATTGGCGGAAAGGCAGAGCGCTGTTCCTGGGGGGCTGCCTTCCAGTTATCATCACAGTAGATGAACATATTCCTACAGCATCTGTGATGTCACCTATATATTTCTGATGTGATGTTACTGCCGCCTGCAGTCTTGGGATTTCCTAGAGCTCGAGAAATTATTATTATTTTTATTTAGAGTTAGGCAACAGGGCCCTGGTGGCAATTAACCACCAGGGCGGGTTTAATGTGTGATGACACCTGTCAATAATGGCATGAATGTTCATGACATTGGACATTGTGTGTGTGTGTGTGTGTGTGTGTGTGTGTGTGTATATGTGTGTATATATATGTGTGTGTGTGTGTGTGTGTGTGTGTGTGTGTGTGTGTGTGTGTGTAGGATCCTGACAGGGAACCCTCTGCACTGCTCCTGTGAGAACATGTGGATCAAGCTGTTGTTAGGAGAGGAAGCAGACACTCAGGAGCTGCGCTGCATTGAGGATGGAGGAGGACGCAAGCTGCTGTCCAGACTGACACTACCTAACTGTGGTGAGGACACGCTGCACGCACACACACACACACACACACACACACACACACACACACACACACACACACACACACACACACACACACACACACACACACAGAGTAACAAGCTGGAAAAGACATTCACAAGGTGTAGCAGAGTGAAAATTGTTGAAGCACCTGGAGGGTAAAGAGTAATCCTAATGGTTTCCTTTACAAAGTTTTTTCCAAATCTTTGCTTTGATTTGATTGTATGTATGTTTTTTCCATGTGTCTGACACGTTTTTATGTGTGTGTGTATATGTTTGCATAAACGTGCATGTGTTTAAGTGCAGGACATATACTCTATAAAACTTGTGCCTTGTCGGTTCTCACGGGAGGTGTGGGGGATGAACAATTGGAGAAAGTGAAGTTTGTTGTCAAAACCTATGAGAATAACTGTACAAAGAACACAATTCATGCATTAACTACAACCACTGCAGTAATCAGTAATTTATACCAGCTGGTATATGTGAACTTTCACAGGCTAAAACGAGGATGCTGCACACACTGTATTTTACTTATGCATGACCCTCCTTAGCCTGTCTATTGTAATGTATCTACTAGGCAGTGCAAAAAGCCACCATGTCTTACGCATGAACAAGCAAACAAATTACCAAATGAACACATACATGCACAGTCAGAGCCCTGCTTTTATAGAGAAAAATGTAGTATGGTTTCTGCAAGGTGTCACTAAAAGGCCATCGCATATGATGCATAGCTTAGCCGCCAGATAGAGGAGAGCGGAATGTGTGACCTGCAGAGGAGTGTTTGTGTGTGCTGTGTGAGAGGTTATGACATCTTATAGACTAGTTACAGTCATCTGAGACATTTGCACGTAGGTGTAGAAATGTCACTGTGCAGGACATCATAGAAGCAGAAACAAATTATACTGAGAGGGAGTGCTTGTGTCATTCAACACACAGATGACAGTGAGTTTTGAAGATGCTGAGCGGAGAAAATTCACTGCATGAATCACAATAAAATGAAGTGTTATAAAGACCATCTGCACTATGTCCTATGGCACTGGTGACCTGCTGTCACGCAGCAGATTTATTCCCGTTTTTCTCTGAATCATAATGCTTCGGTCATCTAGGAAGGAATTCTTTCTTGACTTAGGGAAAGCTGCAATACTCAAATGCAACAGCAATAGTCACATTTTTATGAGAAATAAAAGACATTTTCCACAGATTTAATTGGGAAAACTTAATGAGAAACAATATTTAGTATTACCATAGGGAATAATGTGCCTACAAACCAGACCATTTTATTCACACTACGAGTGCAACAGTGCAAGTTTAACGTCAAGCTAACCAGCAAGATTGTGGTCACTCCAAGACAGACTTGCACAGACCACAATCCTTTTATGTACTTGCTTACGGGAGTGTTTATCAAGCTTGAATGTAAAAATGCCAACAGTTAATTTATGCTTTATTTTTCCCTTCATTTTCATGAATCTATCTGTGGACTCTCTTAGAAAACAGCTTACCTGTCTGTCCAGACTTTTACAAACAAAAATCTGGCTAAAAGTGAGATTTAATAATAATTTAGCACTTGAGTTCAACCCGAGCAAACAAATTAAAAGGCAGATAGTTCCATCCTTTGGGGCAACAAATCCTGTCAGTTCCAGTTTGTTACTGTACAGTGAGAACATAATGGAATCTTCATGTCTGATATGAATTTATAAAACACACTCAATTGAAATGTAATCAAATGTTCTCTCTCTTAAGCCAGAACATGAGTCTGAAAGTATTTTTGCCATCTGGTCAAAAATAGCTCAGAGCAGTCGGGCCCGAATAGGACACAAACAATAAGTTAGCATGCAGGAAGCTAACAATGTCATTGATAACTCCTATTGATCCGTCCCTTCTGCCTCCCTTCCATTAGCGGAGGTTATTTTTGGCATTAGCACAGTTACAGCAGGGCCCCTGGAGAGGTGGGCAGGGGACCCCCAGGCAGTGTGACATATGAGGAGGACATGGTGGAGCAGGGGTGACAAATAATGCCCCAGGGCTAACAGTGATACACCAAAAGTCCAAACTGCTGGCCTTTAGCTCTCTGTGTCATCTTTTTTATCTATCTTTTCTCTCAGACTGTCGTTCCCCCTCTTTATTACTCATTTTCCATCTCTGTCTGTTTGCATGTCTGGCTTTCCGTGCTGCTGTCTGTCTGAACATTTGTGAGTGACATATGAGGAAGGCACAAAGCAGAGGAAGTGCCCAACGATGCCCTCGGGCTGACACTGATCTCTTAGGCCACCCGCATATGTCTCTCGGTCGGTTTCTCTCCGTGTTTACTGCTGGAGCAGCCCTCGAAAAGGCTGGCAAACACAGACTGTTCCCACTGCTGACCTATACAAAACTTTACTAAAAAAATGCTGCTCTGATGTAACTGCAGACCCATGCCTGAAAATAAGTGGGCTGTGTCACTCAGGAAAAAAGTTGGTGTTCAAACAGCTGCAGGTATTAAAACACTCCCACTCAGTTGTTTGTTAATAAAATTATTAAAACTATAAAAACCTTGTAACTCCCCACTCTTGTTTAATTCCCTTTAACAACTATCTCTTAAATTGTAAAATAACTTTATGGTCATGCTCGTTAATGTGAAAACCAAGACATTTAGGGTTTTTTGCCATCACACCTATTAGGTTTATGTGGCTAAAATCTGCTATCTGCTAAATTATCCAAATGTTAATAATCAAAACCAGCTGTCACGAGCAAAGGTGCTTTTCTTCCCATGTGCAATGGAAATGACAGCAGATGGATTGCCGGAACTCTGCTGGTCACATCCCAGTGCTGGTGCCCTCTGTCTTCATCTTTCTCCCTCTCTGTCTTTCTGTCTGTCCATTTGTCTCGCTGGAATCAGGTTTTAGTCCCCTTTTCCTTAATTATTGTTCAAGTATTATTTCCTCTGATCTCATCTTTCCTTCTGACACCATCTCTAAAGACAACCATCCCACATCTAACGTTAAAGAATGTCATAACATGTAAAGACTGGGGATCTTGCAGGGTCACAAATTGCAAGACTACAACTAAATTAGTTTTAACCAAGCTAGCTAGCGCTAGCGTTAGCTAGTAGCTTAAGAAATCCACCGGTAAAACTCCCGTTGGATGACGCGCTTCAGAAGGGTCGAAAATCGGCAACTTTCCCTCTTTAGTGTTTAGCTTAGCGTGGCGCCATAGCAACCATGAACAACACTGGCTCTATCTGTTTGCTGCTTCCTGTTTGGTGCTGGAGGTAGCGCACCAATTGGTTTTTGACTATGTTAACACCATTTAACTTCACTACCAAGATTTAAAACGTACGATAATATCAAAAGCGTTTGATTTTGTTGGAACGTGATTTCATTCCGATATTGGAAATTAGTCTGCAACAGTGGAATCGCTTGAAAAGTCATTTGGTGTAAGGTAGGCATGCCTTTGGTGTAGTGTGCTTTTACAGTTGCATACAGTATGTCTAACACAAACGCAGCCCTTAGGCACAGACTCGAGCAGTAAATGGCAGTACACACAGACCAAAAAGCCAGATGGCTCCTGTGTCTATGGGCAGTAGATGCTATTCAAATTGTTGTGTAAAGATGGAATACTGTGCAGTTTTATTTATGTAATTTAGCAATGGATCATCACATGACAAGAATGATGCATAGCTGAACCAACTCAGTATCATGAGGAATTATGTCCATGTTAGACAGCGCCTCATGATTTACGTCCAATGCAAATGCAGGAAGCAGTGTGTCCTTAAGGGAGTGTTCGTTGTTTATTTCAGGGGCCACCGGAGGAGTTTCGGGATCTTTAGTCAAAATATAGTTAAAATACATTTTGGATGACCCTCCAAAATGATGAGAGGGAGTTAGATTTTTAAGTGGCATGTGCCAGTGGCATGTACTTCCGGTACTTCCGTATGCCAGTTGTGATTGCGTGTGAATTGACGCCGTAGCGAGTAGTATGAAATGGCGAAAATCCATTTAGGTATGTTGGTCGGGGTGGAGGATGGGTAAAACACAGTGCTTTCACCCAGGAGAGCGGGGAGCGAGTCCCGCGTGTAACTTTGTGTCCCACGAGTGATATTTCCTTTTCACGTTTGTTGTTTTCCTAACCCTAACCCCGTTATTCTTTTCCTAAACCCAACCAGTTGTTCTTTTCCTAAACCCTAACCCTAACCCCGTTATTCTTTTCCTAATCCCAACCATTTCTTCTTTTCCTGAACGCAACCCGCATGTCACGTAGTCTCACGATAAGACGTAGCCTCGCGATAACACGCCACGTTGCTTTAGAAAGTGCCACGTATATTTTAATGAAATCTTATGTTATAAGTTATATTTTAACATCATAAGTTATATTTTACATCTTACAGTGAAGAACATGCCACTTAAAAATCTAACTCCTACTGAAAATGATTGGGAAAAAAGGGATGACCCTCCCCAACAATTTATTGATGCCTTCTGTACTAATTTGCACTTGGCAAAGACATACAGATACCCACTGTTTTTACAGCCATGGCATACATGACTAAACCTCTGCATTTTCATCTTACGCATCCCACTCCTCTGTTATGGTGTGGTGGCCATTTCAGTAGATTTACTCACTAACATTGTTGTGGAAACACAATAAGCATGGAAAAATGCACACTTCCTGCATTACTGCATTACTTCAAATACTAAGTTACTCATCTAGTAAACTAGTATTCACATGAACTAAAACAATAAAACATTGAGACCATTCAGCAAAGCACACTGGGTAATAAGAAATTCAACACTGGTTGCTATGGACTCGTCACTAGGCTTCCTCAGTCATTGTATATTTTAGCATAGGTAAAGCTGCCGAAGCTGAACATTATCCAAAACTCCATTTCTCAGACGAGCGTCAATTTGGGAGCTTGCATGCCACTCCTTCCTTCTCAAATGCCTTGAAAAGGCTGTCCTTTGCACAATTTCACAAATAATCACTGGGACTGAAAGGATATGTGAGTCGGGTATCAAGGCTGCAGCCTGCAGACCTCCCGTCTTGGTGCTGTCCGTGGCGCAAGCTTTGACTTTTCAAAATAAAAGCTTGCGTCTGGTCCGCTATGTTTTCGTACAATGTTTTGGATGTTTTTGTACTTGACAGTACGGCAATCATGCTAATGAATAAAAAAAAAATAGTTACAACACGACGGAGCTAGCAAAGCAGTTTTGTGTTTATATGCCAGCGGGATTTATTCAGTTTGGGAAATCCCACGGTCTCTAAAGCTACAGCTCAAAATTGTCTGGCTGACTAAATAGGGAGGGATCCATCTGCTAGCGATAGGGGCCGAGACTGAGAGAGCTACATGGAGCTACATGGATAAATATGCACCAAACAAGCCACTTTGAAATTTTGCTGTTCTCATGAATAAAAAAGTTGGGTGACCCTCCCCCCTAGACAAAATAAATTGGATGACCCTCCCCTCAACAAAGAATAAAAAGACATGACCCTCCCCTATTTTCCTTCAGTGGTCCATTCCATAAATACCGAATGGTCCCTAAGAGAGGTGGAGCGTAAGGGTGTGGAGGTCGAGATAATGGACGGGCATGTCTGCCTTTCATCATTTCATTTCACTTTTTTTTTTTTTTTTAAATCAACCATTAATGTTTTTTTAATAGCCTGAATAAACCATACATTAGCCTTAATGTATTTGCCATATTAAAATATTTCTCTAACCCCAGTAGTTGCCTTGGCTGCTAGTCAGAAAGTCAGAATTTAAAAAAATTGTGGCAAAAATTATGGAACTAAACCCTCCATGTTTTTGCAAAAGTGTCCCAACATCGACATTCTAGTATGGCAATATGGTTGAGCTGATCAGACACCAAAATAGCTAATTAAATACAAGAAATTAGCTTAAAACCAAAGCGAAACAGGATTAATATATTTAAATGTTAGTTTAAGTATACAGTAGTTACAAATACAAAATCACTTGCCACAATAACTGATATGTAGCATTATTTAAGATAAAAAAAGTGACAAATACAGACAAGGCAGGTATTGACGGATTTGAGGAAAATAAAAACCTACAAATGATCTGACGTCAGAGTCAGACAGTCAACTTGACTGACATCAGTTTAGAGTTTGGCTTTCAAGGCTGCTCATCCAGTCCTGCCTCCCATTCTCCTTCCTATTTTTTTCTGCCTTCTTTGAGCACAAATGAATCCCTCATAATGCATTTACAGTCTCCACTGTGTGCGAACAACACAAAAGGAGGGTTTTGTGTTGGGTGACTTTTCAGCACATTTCATTCTGCCCCTGTTGTGTATTTTGTGAAAGATTTCTCTCTCTCTCTCTCTCTCTCTCTCCTTCTTCTGCCTCTCATCAGAAATCACCACATCTCAGTGGTGGATAGGCTGGAGCCTTACATAATAACTGTGAACACTTCTCTGAACATCATGTGGACGTGCCTATTGTGGCCCATAACAAGAGCTGACCACAATGACACCTCCAACAATGACGCTGAAGTATTTTGGGGTGCATTGCGCAGAGGTTTCAATCCAGAGCGGATGTTTTGCTTTTAAATATGAGCTGTGAGCAGCAATTCAGCTCCATATCACCAGGGCATATCCCCAATGCTGTGCTTGTAATTCACAGCCCATTCATAACACATGCTACTGGTGAATGAAGGTAATCTGAATTTAAGGAGTGTCAAGGACTGGCATATACTGAGTGCTCAGACTGATCTCATTAAGTGGCGAATGTATGACACGGCAATTTGTATGCCATTTTGGCATGTTATCAAGACGCATAATCGCTTTTTAGCGTGTTTATCAACACTGTTTGGCCCCCATTGACTTACATTACCTTGCGATTGCATGTCAATTTACGCCGTAGCGAGTAGTATGAAAGCCCAAAAATCTGCATAGGGAGATTGGTTGGGGTGGTGGATGGGATCAAACAACACAGGACTTTCACCCAGGAGACCGGGGATCATGTCCCGAGTGTCACGTTTCCTAAACCCAACCGTCGCTTTCTTCTTTTCCTAAACCCAACCCTGTTATTGTTTTCCTAAAGCCAACCTTCTGAAAAGTGATTATGCATCTTGATAACACGCTAAAATGGCATATGAATTGGCGTGTCATACATAGGCCACTTATTGAGATCAGTCTGCAACCCGTCCGCTATATACAGCGTAGACATACACGCGGATAGCTCAAAATGCAACGTGCTGTATACGGTGTGGCGTAGACATACACGCGGATAGCTCAAAAGGCGTACAGATAACACGCCATACAGTGGCGTGTATGTTTACGCAAAGTCATGATGTAATGTTGGAGTGCTACAGTAACGTAATGTATTCTACACACATTCATTCTTCTGGGTTTGATAGGGAGAGGTTTCCATTGTTACAATCTTACCCAATACATTGCCTGTAAAAATCATTGTTCATAGAAAAGAAGGTTCGAAAAAGGTCAGAAATGACATCTGGTAATACAAAATAAGAGAAACAATTAGAGAAAGTGCAAATAAGCTGCTGCTTGTGCACCACAGTCCCACAAATTAATGTTAGTTGAGGAAAGAAACAAACAAACAGACAAACAGAATTGTCAGATTTAAAGTAAGATTTTCACATCTTTTTTTAATTTAAAAAAGCCCCTGTAAATGTATGGGTTTCTTTTTAAAAAAGAAGAAAAAAATTAACCTGGCTGACGACTGGAATCCAGTTTTAGAACATAAATTACCAGCAGTCTAAGCCAAAGACAAAGAAAATTATAAATAATATTATCCTGGTACAAGTGCCTTATTTCCAATTATTTATCATGATATAAGATTTATGTTAAAACAAGGACACACCATGTCATAGACTGGTTCAATGTATAGACCCACGCCTCCCAAAAAACCACTAGGAGGCAGAAAGGCTAACTTTGACTGAATATGGAGAATATGTTGACATATGAGCTCAGTAGCTGTTATGATTTCATCCATTGTCTGTGTTGGCTCAAAGTTAAGCACGAAAGTTCGTTATTGACTTTGGAAATTGTAGTCTAGCAAAATAATTTCAAACTTAAAGTCCACTGACATGTTTCAAGTGCTTAGATGAAACATACTGAGCTTGCATATCAACAAATCCAACTCAATGATTGACAACAGAGTAAATTTCATCCGGTGGTGAAGACGGCTGAATACATTGAGTTTGGATTGTTGTCAAAAAACTAAATGAAAATAAATCAACCGAATGCAGTGCACAGTGTCTGATTCCTGGATGTTGTGCATTAGTTGGCTCACTTTCTGCAGACACTTGACTGCTGCTATTTTCCATATGTTTGCAACTGGCTGCAGGTGGGCTGTAGCACAAGCCAAACGCTGAAGCACATAATAGTGACATCTTTCCACGTAATGACTCATGTGTTATCACAGACACAAGCTGGTCTGCCATGCTAATTACGGTAAATTCCTCTTCAATCCTACTTGTTGATTCTGAACACATTCAAGCCGCTAAAGGATTACAATCACACAGGATGTCATGGGTGGTTGGACTACCAAAGCTGCACTCGTAAATAATTGAACATGGAAATAATTTGTATTACTATGTACTGACAGGTCATGACAACTGCACTCACATCAAAACAGAAGAGGTTTCCAGAAGTTTTATTCTGATTTCTAGGCGCTGTAGTGCATGTGTGTGTGTGTGTGTGTGTGTGTGACCTGCAGATGGCTGCAGTGTCAGTAGAAAGCTGATTTACCGAGAGACTGTTAAGATATGTAGTACTGATATGGCAGCTGGACTGCCACCACTGAAATGACTGTTTTTTAGTGTGTCTCACGGTGATGGAGTAGGTTGCCGTAGTGATAAGTGGGTTGCCCTGGTGATAAGCATTCTGCTGCCGGACAGAAGAGGTGGAAGTGTGTGTGGGGGGGGGGTTCGATAAGGAATCTGCCCAGTTTTATCTGCAGTAGCTGTCGACACCCATTTCTTCTCCCCTCTTCTTTTTGTTCTCATTTTCTCTTCTGCTCTTCTCTTGGTTCTCATCTTGTCTCTGCTTCTTTGCTTTTTCTTCTCCCCTTTTCTCCTCTCCTCTTCTTCACTTCTCTCATCGCATCTTGTATCCTCCTCTTTTCTTCTCTCTTTTTGTCTTCTCTTCTCTTGGTTCTCGTCTTGTCTCCTTGTCTTTTTCTTTCCCTCCTCTTTTCTTTTTGTTCTTGTCGTCTTTTCTTCTTTACTTTTTCTTCTTCTCTTCTTATGTTTCTTAGTTTCTCTTCTCCTCATTTTGTTCACATCTTTTCTTTTCTCCTCCTCTCTTCATTTTCTCATCTTCTCTTGTTTTTGTTCTTGTTTTCTCTTCTCTATTCTTGGTTCTCGTCTTGTCTCCTATTTTCATTTTCTTCTCTTTGTTCTCATCTTCCTCTCTTCTTTTATTGTTCTTGTTGTCTTGTCTTCCCTTTTTTCTTCTTTAGGTTCTCGTCTTGTCTCCTTGTCTTCTTTTTCTCCTGTCCTCTTCTATTTGTTCTCTTCCTCTTCCCTTCTGTTATTTATTCTTTTATTGGACAGGGGATGAGGGTGGCAAGACTCTGATTGAGCCTGATTGGTCATACTCAGGTCACCTCCTGGTCAGCACCGTATACACACACGCAATCACACACACACACGCACGCACGCACGCACGCACACACGCACGCACACACGCACGCACACACGCACACACACACACACACACACACACACACACACACACACACACACACACACACACACACACACACACACACACACACACACACACACACACACACACACCAGTGTCTTTGCTTTGAATGAGACTTCAGATTGTGTCCAATCAATTTAGTGCTTGGGCTGCTGAAGACATGCACTAGTAATCAGTGTGACCATCACTGTGTTTGAACTCTGTCTCTTTGTCTGACTGTTTGATTGGGGTGAGTGTGCTGTAAATGAAAGCGAAAGAGCGAGAGAGAGAAAGAAAGAAGGTGATTGAATTCGAGGTCTTTTCTTTGTGTCCTTTCTTTTCTTTGTGTGTTGGGTGTGTGTTTGCTTGCTCTTCCACTCTTACTGTCGAGGTTGTTACGTGCCTTGTGTTTCAACTGAAAAGACAAGAGTTGGCTGTGAATCCTAAGTTTGCTTCCTCCCTTTTCTCTCCCCTCTTCTCCTTCCCACTACGTGGTTGTATGTAGAGGTTCCCATGGCAACGTTGAGCCCATCCAAAGTGAGACTAATGGAGGGGAAGAACATGGACCTGTCCTGTACGACCTCTGGGGTGCCCTCACCTGAGCTGATATGGAACATGGCGTTGGTCTCCAACTATGAGGTCAGGTCACACACACGGAAACAGAAACTCACTGTCATGGGCTATTTTCCATTCAGCTTAAACACTCCCGACAAACTCCAGGACGCAGTTGATTAATTTCCATGAAGTTTACTGGGAATTTTGTGAAACTGCAATACAGTACAATGAGATGTCTATATTATTAATCAAACCCAAATACACAGCAACAGTGTAAATAGCACCGCTTAGCTAACATAGCAGTGTAGCCTATATGATAAACACAATCAAGCTAGTAAAAACAACCAGCAGTAATAAACATAAAGCTAACTTAGCCAAGCACAAACTAATTAGCTTCTTAGCTATCTCAATAATCTTACAAAATTAAAATATGCAGTAACCTAATGTTACACGATGAGAAATACTTACAGACGTTGCCTTAGCAAAAAGGGAGAAAGAAAAGCGATCGACTCAGAAACTGACGACTGGTAGAGCTCACGCATTCCTGTAGCTGATTAGCGCATGGCAATTTTACTTCCTGTTTCCCAACATGCACTGGTACTATGTTACTATGGTTACAAAGATAAACAAACCACACTGAACTGCTGAAACAAAGTAGAACACATTTTCAAGCGGCATGACACCTTCTCAAATGTAAGGATTTGGGGCTTTTCTTTGTTATAATGTATAATAAACGGAGAAAATTGAGTTTTTCAGGCATAAGAAATACTAAAGAAAAATTAGAAAATCAATAATGAAAATAAAATAAATTGTGCAGTCTTAAATGCTTTACTGATCCTTGATTCCATAGACATTTGGTATCGGAGCTATGTCATCAGATACATGCAAACTTTGTATTTTGTAATCAAAATAGTAAAACTCCCCCGGAACTAAATGATCTATTTTAGATATTTACTTAATTTTGAATTATGCTATACTTACAGTAAATCCCACTGACACAAGTGTTTTACTATGATTCACCGATTTATTTTGATTTATTTTATCTTATTTGATTTAAAGAGCCATGAATGTGATGATTTCACTGGTATGATCAGCTAAAACCAATGCTACTAATGCTTTGCCAAATATCCTGAACATTATTCAAGTTGTACATAATAGAAAATAGCAGAATCTTGCTGATATATGGATGTGTGTACTTGCTCAGATTGAGACATCAGGCCAGATTTCTTGGCTTCGACTGTCCAACCTGTCGTCGCTGGACCACAACAGCAAGATCAGCTGCACAGCTGAGAACATTGTTGGAGAGAAAGAGTCCTCGCTGCTGCTGGATATACTCTGTACGTTTGCCCTCTGGCTAGCAGCCCTAATTCAATGTAGATTACTGTGTCAAAGTGTCTGTCAGTGCAGTAGACAACTGTGTTTTTGTATGCGTCACTAGTTTTACCTCTGAATTGTTCTTTGTACTTATCTTACTTTCTGTCTTTACTGTTTGTATCTCACACTGTTACTCTTAAACTTGCTATTCTCTCTACTACACTCAGTTCCTCCCAAAATCACTAAACTGAGTGATGCCATCCCTGACCATCACTGGTGCATCCCCTTCAGCGTGGCAGGTAGGACAGACATCCACATAATGTCCTTTAATTATACATTGCTGTATATTTTCTGTTATTAGGCATGACATACTTTGCCTAAATATTAAATATTGTCACATTATATTTTAATCACATCATATTAATCACAGCAGTGACTACATTAGCAAAGAAGATAGACTGATAATTAAATAATCTGTAACCAAAACAAATAACAGAGTCTCTTGTATTGTTGTTCAAAACCTTTCTAGGAAATCCGACGCCGCTCCTACAATGGTTTCTGGATGGCGAAGCGGTGACTGAGGGGGTCTACATAATGACCATGATCCATGACGTCACAGAGAGAGAGTACCACGGCTGCCTGCAGCTAGACAGCCCCACACACCTTAACAATGGGCGCTACACGCTCTTGGCTAAAAACGAATACGGAACAGATCAAAAGGAGGTGGAGGCTCACTTCATGCGCAAGCCCTGGGATGGTGAGGAGTGACAATCAAACTTTTGCTTTCATTATAAAGTGTTAAATTAATAACAATTGGTCAATTGATTACACTGTAAGAAAATTCAAGGTAGTTTAACTTGGAAATGCAAGTTCACCTGCTGCCTTGAAAATCGAAGTTCACTCAACTTGAAGACTGCCTTTGTTTCAACTTAGAAATTAAAGTTAATGTAACTACAATGTTCTAGTTTTGATAAAGTTGTTCTTTTAGTTGATTTAACTTTTTATTACTTGGTTTAACTTCATACTTTAAGTTAAAACAAATAATTTATTTTCTTTAATAATGCAAGAAACCTTCCTTGCCGAGTATAACAGACATACTTTCCTGCTTTATTACAACTCACAGTTTCAAGTTAAAACAACATAACCACATTTATAGTGGAGATAGCGTGGGTGTTTGGGTGCGGCCACCCCAGGGTCCCATGCGAAATAGGAGCCCCTCTAACGCCGCTGATCTTGCATCACTTGACACAAAACAGCCGCTAATGAAGTGACACACTGCAGCTTAATGGCTAATAGCTGAGAACTGAATGAAGTCTATTACTGCTCAAAATTTAACACTATAATACTCCAGCACTTCTTATCAAACATAACAGTCACTTAACTCATGGTTACAAATGTAAACCAGCACAACAATGACAATTACCAGGCAACAAAACACTACATTCTAAGCAGACACGTTTAATGAATGGCATTCATAAAGTTACATTTGTATTTCGAACAAACTGCAAACTTTTCAGCAAATTTTAACACAACTCTATTTACCGCCTTGCATCATGGGAATTGACCAGCCAATGAACCTGAATGCACCTGACTGCAGTATGCAGATCGGGGTTGGGCTAAATGTGGGCAGAGCTAAACGTTTTACTTTTGAAAAGTACTTTCCATTTCAATTTGAGAAGAGTGAAATGCCAAATTCACAATTCACAAGCCGTTGACGTGTACTCCCTCCGCCGGTGGCACTAGTGCTTTCTTGTTTGCCACAACATGTGTTATATTTTAGTTGAAATTTGAATAGGCTACATCACTTATCTGCAGTGTATAATTAATTTATTGTGTCCATGCTTTAACTTTGCCGTGAAAGAAGACTCTTTTTTGTTGCAACACACACACACGCTTTTTTTTCAACTGATAACTTAACTTACGTACCCAAGTTCAATCAGCACATACATATCTGACAAAACATTTAAATAGTCGACCCAATGAATAAATGCAAGTTTAACTTTCAAAAACTCATAAAGTTGAGTTCAAAATCCACAACTTGTATAAGCTCGTTCAGTTAAAAATAAGAAATAAGTGGACATAACTAAATGGGTCTGTACTTTTTTACAGTGTAGTCGTTTGACAGAAGATTATTCAGCAACTATTTTTCTAATCAATTGATTACATATATATATATATATAATCAATTGATTAGAAAAATAGTTGCTTCTCAAATGGACCAATTTGTTCAAATGTTCTTCTTTTTTTTCCTTATGTGATATTAAAGTGAATATTCTTGGATTTTGGAATGTTGGTTGAACAATACAAGCAATTTAAAAAATGTCACCTTGGTCTTCAAGAAATTGTGGTGGGAATTGTCCACCATTTTCTTTATTTTTTTTAGACAAAATGATTTATTGATTTATTGATTAATCTTTTAATCGTAATATAACAACACCACTTTGTCATAATGTTTTTTGTTAAACTGGTATATTGATGTGACTTTCAAACATTTCCTAGCCTGGAGTACACATTTTTTCTTTTCTTTGTGCTTGCAGCTCTTAAAAATGATGAAGAAATTATCACTTTTAACATTGCAGTTACTGTTCCAAGTCTTTTTTGCTATTTTTAATCTCTCTCTATCCGTAGATTTGCTCCACATTCTTTTTGCCACGATTGTGAACTTGTTACAGAGTCACTGTCGCACATTTCTGTTCAGTAAATTGGGGGGGGGGGCACTTTTGACTATTGTCTGAAGAAGACTCCCCTTTAGACTTTTAAAGCACCATCCTGCTGTTTTTGTCTGAAAAATGGGAAATCATAATGGCAAGGTACACTTTAGTGTCTGCAATTAGTGGTAGTCCCCAGATTTGAAGGAGGAGCTGTTATTATGTGATTGAACGCAGAATGTGGAAGAGTTTTGCATATTAAATTATAGAGAGTCAACAGATGACATGGTGAGATATACATGGGGATGAATATATTTTATGAAGATGCAGAAAGGTGATTATGTGCATAACAGTATCAATAAGGGTAAAAACATTGGAATAAAGCACTAAAAACTTTATTGAACTTAAAAAAGGCAACATGTCTACCCCCCTGTGTATATGATGCTAACATATAGGTCATATTCTCAAATATAGCTGTAATAGTGGCAGATACTGTCCATAAAATATTTGGTAAAAGTGAATATTTAATTCAATGAAATCTGTTTGCTAATGTGCAGGAACGGAGAAGGAGCCTTACTATTATGGTGAGTGAAATAGATATTAATTACTACACATTTTTATCTAATGTAAAAGTGTTAACACATCCAGTTAAAATTCATAGTGTGTTCATAGTGTCAGTCAATACATATATGCACATAATATTCCACCCCTATTCCGAAAAAGACAATATTGTGTCTAAGCTTAAGTTTATATGGCTAATGAAAATAAAATATTCCCCTATTATTGTAGTGTATTTGTATAGTTGTCATCTGAATAATAGTGGAATAATAGTGTGCATGTAACATACTCAGTGTTTTTAGATCAGTGCTTTTTTTCTGTTTAACATCTCATGATTTTCATCCTTATGAATTAACACAAATTACATTTTAGAAATCTTTCTCTTTCTCTTTTTTCTCTCAAGTTGCTGAGGGTGCGTTATATACCTACACATCCTTGCAGCTAGGGATTAGGGTTATGTCTATGTTATGTTATGTCTTTTTCCCACACTGTGGCCCTGATGTTTCTGATGTTAAATTATGTTCATTTGCATGTTAAATATATGTTGTTTGTTAGTTTGTGTATTGTGTTTGTGTAATGGATATGTTTTTGAAACAAGTTTAGAAAACAGGCATGACTGACAAATTTTTTTTGTGAAGTGCATGTAAAATAATTTACAACTAAAGTATGTTGTTATGCTTGGGACCTAATTTGTGTCTTTTCTTTCTTGCTGTTTGTCCAACCCCTCCTCCCTCCTGCAGATCTAACCCCAGGTACTGCCACGCGTTTTATCTGCTCAATCCCAATCACAAACATTGCTAAGAGTATCTCAGATAATGACACTGAGGTTGCAGGACTGTGATAGACATTGCTGCTAACGTTTGAACTAAATTCACCCACTTAACAAGCTGTTCATTGTTTGACAGAAGCAGATGACCAATAAATCATATTGATTTAAAATGTTTGAAAGTTTATGTTACTATTACATACAGCACAGTCCACTCAGCCACAAATCACTTATTGGAAATACACCTCTCTCTATCAACAGAGGGCCCCACTGTAGACCCTCCTGAAGACAGAGTCGCTGTAAGTCACTTACTGTTGACCTTCTTTGCTGATTGCTTCAGTCAGTTGTTGACTGTTTGTGCCTGTTTTTTTGTTGGTTTATTTGTGTTGGATTTTTTCATGTTAGAAGTAAATGAATGAACTCACCATGATACAAAGATACAGCAGTACTTTGGAAAATCTGCCTGGTCTATACCTTCTGGTGTGGTGTGTATATTGTGTCTCTTCAGTACGGGAGGTTTAAAACTCATTGTTTTCTCATTGTGCAGGTGTACGTGGTGGTGGGCATTGCTGCTGTCGCCTTCACTGGTTTCCTTCTAATGTTGGTTATTCTCAAGTTTGGAGGAAACTCCAAGTTTGGCATCAAAGGTAAGACTCTATCTGCACTGGTGATTTCCATTATGTGGGAGAGGATAAACAACACAGAATAAATTAAAAACAAATGATGGTGATTTGTTGTTTGTGGATGTCTAGATCAATGATTTGAGCTATCAAGTGTAACATGGATGGCTTCATGGATACATCAAAAACACATTTCAAAATATTTGCCCCAAAATACCAAAAACTAAAATAGAACCTGATATCACTTCCACATTGACTTGTATTTCACGCAGGTTAGCAGGAGACAACTAAATCTAATTTGTTAATTTTAGTAAAAAATTAGTCACATTTTTGAGGCGGTGCATGCCAGCTGTGCCATAGCCTTGGAGCCCATGTATGTAACTCCTTAACACATAAGTATACATCCAGCTTCAGCCTCACACTTCAACACATTACAGGGGACATATTGGAAATTTTCCTTGCAGTGGTTATTTCAGATCAAAAGGTGATAATATAGGGCCTAAATCCAAGATAGCATAGCTTCATGTTTGTATGATGTTCGGATGAAAAAAAGAAAAAAAGAATTTATGGGGCTTGGGATTTGTTCGTGGTTGCACACTAGCTCTCATTTAATATGCAAACCATAATGTGTTCATGAATCCATCCAGTTCAGGTGGGATCAGCTGCTGTTTGAAGCAGGTTCACCGGGTCTTAGTGCTGCTGGGAAAATAACATGCATGTCGACTAAACTGAGCTCCGGTAGGATCCGTCATGTTGATGTGAAACTACTGTGGTAGCCATTGTTAAAGCATTATTTTGCCACCCAGTTTTCAAAAAGCATTTTCAGAATGATGTGTGACTTCTGCAATGGCTACAAGTGTAACTAATCTATTTTCTCTTATTTATCATACTGACTTACTAGAACTGATTTTACTCTGTTTTGCTCACTTTGACGCTTGGCTGATATTTCTTTGTATACTAACCGCTGAACAACACCTCCATCAGTCCTTCCTTTTAGACATACAGTACATAATGATAGTAATGCTGTTTTCCAAATGTAAATATGTTCAATGCATCTGCAGCTAAAGAGCTATAAGCAGACAGACGCTCATCTTTTATTTCCACTGGCGTATTCTTTGTTGTAAAAGTGATTCAAGTTGAGAAGATTTAGCTTTGTGAAAATCCCAAAATACATTAGCTTGATGTATTTTGTGCGTTTCATTCAGTTGACTTTAGTTTAGTTCAGTTTGGTGGAAAAAGCATAATGCATTCACGAGAAGCAACCCAAGAATTCAACACTCTGAGGAAGTCAATTTGTGCTGTTTAAAGATACAGTTGTTTTAGGAATAAATAACTTTTTATTTATATATTAGCATTTGATGCAGTGAAAGTCCACATTTGACATTCAAATGAACAAACCAAAAAGTGAATGCAAATGTAGAGATGGACATAATAAATGTGTGTACCTGTGTGTGTGACTCTCAGTTGTACTGTTTGGCAGTGACTGATTTATGGCACCCCAGAGAGGAGGGGTGCAAGACAGATGGAGCAGCTAGCATATACAGTACATTGTGTGTGTGTGTGTGTGTGTGTGTGTGTGTGTGTGTGTGTGTGTGTGTGTGTGTGTGTGTGTGTGTGTGTGTGTGTGTGTGTGTGTGTGTGTGTGCTTGTATTTATGGTCTTGTGTGTGGTTTCTTCTTTCTCCAGTAGAGGTGAATGAGGTTGCTCTAAAGAAGATGATCTCTCTAATGCCTCTTAGGAGCCCCTATATATCAGTATTTGTGAGCATGCTTCCATTCATGTGTAGGATGTTAGGTCACATTACCGTTTTGCCCTTCTGATTGCTCCCCTTGAGTCTTCACCCTTCCCTCTTTCCACTGCCGACTTCCTCTCCCCATGTGGCCCCGTTCTCATGCTCCACATGCACCCAGATGTATGTGCCCTGCAGCATGTTGACATTGAGTGTGTGGAGAGAGAGATAGTGGTGTCAGTATGAAGAGCAGAGTCAGACACAGAGTTGAAGAGCTATGAGTAATCTAGGGCTGGGCGATATGGAGGAAAGCAAATATCACTATATTCTTGACCAAATACCTCAATGTCGACGATATTGTAGGTTTGACAATTGGTGCTTTAACAAAATGTTATTTACATAATGAGATTTTTAATAAATAATCAGAAATGTCGATTTAATAACTGGTAGAGTCGGTTAACAGTCGGTTAAGTTCAGAAAATGACATCACTTTACTGTAATGCAGCCTTTAAAACCAGGAAAAGAACACTTATATTATATCCATATATAGCCATATACGATATTACAATATCCAAACTATCTAGTCTCATATCACGATATCAATATAATATCGATACAATATATTGCCCAGCCCTAGAGTAATTCACAGCAACAGTTGTGCCCGCATTTGTTTGAAACCTCCACATGCTTCCTATACCGGACCACTGACCGTTCATCTCAGCAACAGAAATATAACCGCAGATGGCATCACACTATCAGCGCTAATCGAAAACAAACTGCACTTTTTCATGGCATCATGGTTTTCCGAATCATAAACACGATTTACATACATACCCCCACATGGACACAGTTAGCGCTGACGATAATGATGAACTTGTGATCACAAAGTGTGAAGAGAGCATGTCAGGCCTTGTACCATATTGAACAGCTGTGCATGAGAAAAGCACAACTTGCTTCGCTGACTCTGGATGAATCGCTGCCCGTCTCTTTCTGGCAGTTAAAAGCTGTGGCTGGTTTACATTATTTATATTGACTGCATTATTGTGCTCCTCTCTCATCAATAACACATAGGCAACATTTGGTACAGGTTGCTTCTCACAATCTCCTTGCTGTATCTTGACACTCACAGGATTGATATTTTATATACTGCATATACAATAGTTGTGTGTGTTCTTGTGTTGGCAGATGTAAGATTATCCACATGGGTGGTGATTGTGTTGAAAGAGTGAATGCAGATTTAGCGTAGCTGAAATACTGGAAATCTTGTTTGTCTTTGCTTTTGTTAAACTTGAAACATTGGATTTTTTGGCCACTTACACAACAAGCTGTACACACAACACCTTACAAAGTCATTGCGAACATGTTAGAAAACCTCCTTTTAAATCTGTTTTGGTCTCCACCAACTCCAGAGGGAAACATCTGGCTTGTTAGGTGCTAAAATCTCCACTATGTTCATCAGCTAGTGTCTAACTTTGCCTATACGACAGAAAACAGCTGCTGCAGCTGGAAATAACACTGAGGAGAGCAGTGAGAATCAACCAAAACAGTAAAGAGAAACTTGAGCTTGAATAAAGCACAGCCAATATGACCAGAAACCACAGAATTGATAAGCTGCTTAAAAGTAAAAAGGTATTAAAGTATTTGGATTTAAACCGGAGAGACTTAAATTGACTGAGACTGAAATTGCACTCATACTGTATAGTGGGCAGAATCGTTTAAAATACAACTTGAACAAATTAGGCTAAAACTATTTAATCAATACAACCTTCCATTTAGGAGGCAACGTGATATCAGGACTTCACGTAAACATACACACCCACTTTCTTAAGCCAAGTGGTGTTATCTGCATGCATTTTGAGTGTCGTATACAGCAGATGGGTTGGGTGGTCCTGTGTTTTACCCATCCTCCACCCCGACCAACCTCCCTACGCAGATTTTCGCCCTTTCATTCTACTCGCTACGGCGTAAATTGACATGCAATCGCAAGGTAATAGAGGCCAAACGGCGTTGATAAACACGCTAAAAAGCGAATATGCGTCTTGATAACATGCCAATAATGGCATAAGAAATGGCGTGTCATACATACGCCACTTCATGAGATCAGTCTGAAGGGGGAAGCATTTACACCGCCTGAGTGTGGGCCCAAAATACCACACCAAGGCTGCAAACCTAACAAAAATTTGGAGTTGTATCCTGGATGAGTCCCCTTTGCCACAAATTGGCTCAAAAGGAAGGTCATCTTGTGAAGTTCAAGTGCCAGCATCTGTTATTTACACTTAAGTTCATGGATGAGAGAAATATGTTAGTTACGTTTCATATATTTAGGAAGTCTTTTTGAAAGAGATTTAGAGAAACAGAAAGAGTAATAGCAGGCTGGCTTTAATAGGCCTGTTGAAAGCCTGACCGAATTCACAATATTACACATAGCAACCCTTTCCAATCTGACTGCTTACTCCTGGATAAGAAAGCATATCGGACAGTGCAGGCAGAGAGGGAAGGATGCACTTTAGCAGCATCTATACATGTTTGTGCCCTCGAAGCACCTGTAGGGAGGAAAGCGTCAACATAAACCTGAGTTCTCATGCAGGAACAAGACGGAAATGTCAAGACAGGAAAAAAAGAGATTGAAAATGAAAAAGTAAACGTAAAGTGGAGAAAGTGAAAGACCGACATAGAGGAAGAAAGAGCGAATGCTAACGTTGACATTTGACAAGAGAGTGAGAAAAAGCAGATAGAAAGCCAGCGAGGAAGTGAGAGAGAGAAAGAGATAGAAAGAAAGTATAGAGGAGAAAAAATATGGAGGAAGAAGAGCTAGAAAGCAGATGTTAAAAACTGAGATAGAGCAAGGCTAAAAGGAAAAGAAAAAACAGAGAGGAAGAGAGAGATGGAGGTAGAGAGTCCTCTCTTGTCCACTTATCAATGATTCATCATTAGTGCAGGTTTCAGTTTTCTCCTTGTTTGGTGGAGTTACACGCCTCCATCTCTTCCTCTCTCTCTCTCCCTTCTGCACACACAGCTTCTCACTGCTGATCGATATGACACCCTCAAGGTCAGCAAAACGTCATTCTGGGCCAAACAGAGCATGCTCAGCGAACCCACCACCACCTCCTCCTCACCCTCTTCCTTTTCTTCTTCCTCTCCCTGCAGAAAAGCAGCTTTTGCCTCCAGCTCTTGAGGTGTTTGACGAAAGCAGCTCACCCACAAAACTTTTGCAAAGGAAGCAAAAACTGAATGAGTTAAACAACAAAGTGAAGAGGCTGAAAAAAGCTATGATTCTGTATTTAGACTAGAGCCGAGTATCGAACCTCAACACTTTTAAACATATTTAAAATATCCCGAATATGGGCGACCTTGTAAATTTGGTGCCAGAGTCTGCTCATTAGTGATGAGCAGTGGCGCCGTGATATCAAAGTCCCTCCGATACACCTGCCTGACCAATTGCGAGTCAATCGCAGCTGTTGATCATAGGTTTCACCCCATTTTTATAGCATCAAATAACTAATAAAAAACTTATCTGAAATCTAAACACTTGAACAACCATTAGCTTGATAAGAACTACCTAAAATGACAGAAACCATCTTTGGGAAACATTTATTTGAGGTCTACATCGCTGAGGCTGAAGAGAATGTTGTTAGCTTTTTGCAGGAATGCTTGTACAAAATTCCATGTCAATCCATCCAATAGCTGTCAACATGTTTTAATAAAAAACAGTGATGCCGATCACCAAAGTCAGTAAGATTCATCGAGTGGGAATCATGAATGTTTGTACAACATTTCATGGCAGTCCATCTTATAGTCGTCAATATTTCAGCCTAGACCAAAGTGTTGGGCCAACAGACATATCTAAGGTGGGAGGATTAAGTCAACTGCACCTAGACAGTGGAATAATAATATAAAACAGAGAATGATACAAATACAATGTAATACTTAAATTTTTTAAATTAAAAACAAGAAAAACTAGACCCTGTGAACCCATGCCATGCCTCCTGTTCACTACATGCTAGAATAGGCACAAGTCCCACGTGACTCTCCGGGTATAGAACATAAACAATGGCCCTGGCTCTTTTGGTGTTTATTATTTCACTTGGTGTCCTGGATCATGTTTTTTAAGGAACAGATTTGTTTGTTTGCAGATTTTAGTGTTGGGGGGGAAGAAAAGACTAAATGCCTATGGCAAATCCTAAGGGCAGTGATAGTTTGAAGTGCTCTGAAAATGGAAAGTGCTCTTTTCCAAAGTGAAACGTTGCCTGAAGACCTTGTCTGTGAGCTTGCCTGACTACAGCTTTTCTTTTTCTGCACATTGCACTTTATAAGTGATCGTTTTTAGTGCTTTTTCACATTTATTTTTGGTCTGTTCTCATCAAAAACTAATTACGCTTTTACTATAATGTCAAGACCCAGGTGCACTTTTTGCTATTAAAGGACAATTCCGGTGCAAAACAAACCTAGGGGTTATTAACAGATGTGTACCCACTCTGTCGCTCTCTTGGACATGTTTTCATGCTAATCTAATGTGTTTGTAGCTTGAAAGACGCTAGCGCGGACCGCTAATTAGCTTACAACGCTAGTATTTGGGGCACAGGGAAAGTAAAAACAAATCGCTATTTTGTACCACTAAAAAAGGCTCAAAATATCACCAAACCTCAACGGTAGCATAATGAGTGTCCCTAAATGTTAACCGAAGCATTGAGAACTTTGTAAGTGTACAGACAGTTTATTGAAAAGATACATTATAACGACACTCACGTTCATGTTTACATGCCGCAAACTAAAATCAAAAACAATTTGCTCAATATATCTGAAATAATCGCACTCTGCATAACTTGTCTAGTGTTGGCACCCCTTCATTCCTCCATCCTCTTAAAATAATCTGTCTGGCTATTATTAAATTATTGTGGACCCAGCTTCTTATGTGCTTATTCATCCTGCCCAGGTTTGACCCATCTCCCAGAACAAATAATCTTGGGCTGAATGGAACCTGGGTCCCTGCAATCTGACATACTGTAGGTTTTCATGTATCCTGGTCCCAAATTCCTGGACCTTATCACAGGACCATAGGACATGTCTTTCATTTCCAACAATTTGTTTGTGTGTCTTTCAGACCAATTCTAAACAATCTGGATGGATTCCAATAGAAGCAATGCATAATCTTGAACTGAATGAGGCGCACCCTCACATCACGTGTCATAGTTTTAATATTACTATCTATGGTTCTTTAAAGTGTCTCAAATGTGCAACACTTGCCAAATATATTTAACAGGCACCATAGAAATGTTTCAATCCCCCCCAAAAATGTTAACAATGAACAAAATGTAAAATATCAAAAAAATTCTGAGGGTAGAAAAAGTCACATATCTACTTATTGTTTAAATGTATAAAATGTTACAGAGAGCCAGAGAACGAGGGAGAGCGAGCGAGAGCGAGCGAGCGAGAGAGAGCGAGAGAGAGCGAGCGAGCGAGAGAGAGAGAGAGAGAGAGAGAGAGAGAGAGAGAGAGAGAGAGAGCACACGCGCAGCGGTGGTCAAACGAACTAGCGAGTGAATAAAGAGATGAGCGCTGTTAGTGAGAACAAATCAGTGAATCAGAGGAATACAACTTTGATTGTTTCACAACGGTTACGTTCTAAAGCACAAACACACACACACACACACACACACACACACACACACACACACACACACACATATACACACACACCTCCACAAGAAGGTGCCGCATTGCCTACATTTTGTGTGAACACAGAGCTTCATCCGGTCTGTGTGTGGGTCGATGACGTGTGAAGTGACAAAGCAGTGGTTGGGAATAAGAACGGGCTACACAACCTGCACACTGTTATTGGCTGGGGGGTACAGACCCTCATCAGGGCTCAAAGGCTCTCTGCTGACGCCCATCTTTGTCAGGCGAGTCCATTGTGTACATAATTTCCTGTCTTGTATTGGTCAGCCTGACCCTTACAGAGTAGTAAAAAATGAGATAGTTGAAACTGGGAGTGCATTGTGGGAACAGAACATTTTATATACAATATGTGAAAGGCACAGATGAAAATTATTACAGAGCAACTGAGTAGTTATAATTTGTTTCCATTTTGAAATATGAAGGCTTTTTAAATTTGATTATTCTCCACTTCAAAATGGAAGCACTTTGAAATGTTCAGTGTGACCTTGTTTGATTTTCCCACTGACAACCCCCATGCATATCAGAGAACATAAATGGACTTTAAATGGTCATATAAGAAAACTAGGGGGTTGTGAAGCTTACTCGGCACACACACTAACTACATATGTATCTACATATTTAGGACATTACAGATACTGTCTGGGATGTGAGGTTTTCTGGCGGCAGCTGTAATTTATTAATGGAAATCATTTCCCTTTAATGTTATTTTCAGATGGCTGAGCACAGAGCAAACTAGAAAGAATGATTTTGACTGCCATGTAATTGCCACATAAACATTAACATAATTTGCCAGAAAAAGAGCTCATATTTAATTGTTGGAAAGTATTTTTAAAAAACATCATATGGCTGTTGCTCAAGTGTATCCTGATATTCTCTTGGCAGTACTCGCCACTGTTTCCTCTAAACACCACTTAACTCAGCCATCCACCAAACCAAGAAAAGGATTTAATCTGTGAGAAGAGAAAAAAATAATTAAAAAAACATTTGTAATAAAATGTTCTCTTAAACACAAACAGGTTCTGCCAATGTTTATATAGAGGCCATCGGTTAGCACATGTCTCATGTCTTGGCTATACGGTCCCAAGTCACGTGCAAGTCCTAAACTTTGTGTTTCACATCCTAAACAAATGTAATGCCATTTTGAATTTTCTACTTTCTACATTTTATAACATTTAAAATAAAAAATGATGATCAGGTTCGCCTTGGAGTTTGACAGAATGTTATCAAATGTGAATCTAGTTTTGAATCCCATATTGAATCTATTTGTCTTCAGCTTTTAACATTTGCAACAAAAGTTAAGAATAATAAAAAAAAATGCAAATATAGGATAGCGCTACAACCAAGCAGAGCAACGTTAGTTGATAGATTGCTGGATGCGGCAAAACTCTGAACACATCTTCCTTTTTTAAGAATGACTTCAGTGCCGTTCTTTGTTCTTTTCTCAAAGAAAAGCTTAACTCCAAGTCTCCAGAATCGCGGCCAAAGCTGATTCGAAAGGCCGCTGTTCGCCAGCAGCAGCAGCCATCGTCTTTGTTTTCAAGTAGCAGGGAATTGGAACCGTTGTAACTCTGCCGTCCTTATGTTAAGCCCGCCCACCGACTCTATACACGATGTGATTGGCCTGATTTGGCTTTTCCAGCTTGCAAGCCAACGGAGAGTTGCTAGAGCCCCTGGCTGCAAATTACATTTGCTGCCGATAGGGTGCGCCTAGATTTCTAGGCTATGAGATCCATACTTTTTCTTGCTGAAAAGGCCGAAACACTGCACCTTTGTGGGGCAGCACATTGTGTGGTCACAACCCGCAGATTAACCTGAAAATGAGAAGAGCTGATAATTTTGTATAAATAATAAGAATGTGCAAAGTAACTAGTAACTAAAGCTTTAGTTTAGTGCAGTAAAAGTTCAATATTTCCCTTTGAAATGTAGTAGAGTAGAAGTATAAAGTAAGATCAAATAGAGATATTCAAGTAAGGTACAAGTACATCAATACTGTACTTAAGTAAAGTTCTTGGGTAAAGTAAGTTACTTTTTCACCACTCCATCAAGGCTGCTATCAGATTCATAAAACATCTGTTGTCAGGAAAATTAAGAGTTGATTCCCTGCTGATTTTTTACTTTTTGGGCTTGTGGAGGATATCAAGTAATTTCAAGTCAAAAGTTAGTAAGTAAAGTTTATTTGTATAGCACTTATCACAGACAGAGTCACAAAGTGCTTCACAGGCAAAATAAATGCATACATTAAAACAGATCAATAGTCATAAAAAGCACAATAAATCGTAGTAAAACACAAAAGCATGTGGCTAAATGAACACCTGACTTAAAAGATGCGTCTTTAGCTGTTTGTTTTTAAGATTTCAACAGATGAAGTCACTCTTAAAACATGTGGCAACGTGTTCCACAGTCTAGGAGTGAATGTTTCAAAATCTCTGTCACCTCTTGTTTTCAGCTTAGTACGAGGCCAGTAAGCCCTGATCTCAAAGATCTGCTGACAACATAAGGGTGCAACAGATCACGTATGTAAGCCTGTGCCTGACCATTGATGGCTCTGTAGGTAATTACAAGAATCTTGAACTGGATCCTGAATTTAACCGGTAGCCAGTGCAAAGAGGCCAAGATGGGGGTGAGTGAAGTCATTGGTGTTAAAATCAAAGATGAGTACTCTGTTTTAAGTCTAAAGTCATCCGACCAGAGACCAAGTCGGATGAGAACACACCTAATTGTGTATGCAGACATTTATGCTGTGTTTACATGTACATCATGTCAGTGTGATATTTTTTCCCTCAGACAGTATGACGTGTTGTTTTTCAAGGTCCTTCTGGTCGCTCAGTAAATGTCACTGCTGCCAGAGAGTGTGTACATTCTGCATCAATGTGGCTTTTTCTTGGCAGTACACTGAATGTCTGTATGATAGGTTCTATGTTAATGAGGCTTTAGATATCGATTAACACCTAGTCCTGCTGCACTCAGGCAGATACTAAAGCAACCAAGAGACAGACACACACACACACACACACACACACACACACACACACACACACACACACACACACACACACACACACACACACACACACACACACACACACACACACACACACACACACGTCCCAAGTCCCCAGTTTTCAAAGATGCATGCCAAAAGCATTTACTGTGTCTGGTTGCTTTAGCGTTGTATATTTGAAGAACATTTTCTGCACAGCAGGGAAGGAGATAAACAAGAGGGGGAGAGAGAGAAAAAGCAGCAGTACTGACTACTGAGCGATTGGGAGCAGCACTATAATGGATAGAGGTTTATTGATTGATCAATTGATTGTTTGCACGTCGAGACTGAGCCAGGATGCCTCAGTCTTCTTGGCCCTGCCTTACCATCACTGCCTAATGCTAAGTTCAACAGCTCTGGTCTACAGTGTGTGTGTGTGTGTGTGTGTGTGTGTGTGTGTGTGTGTGTGTGTGTGTGTGTGTGTGTGTGTGTGTGTGTGTGTGTGTGTGTGTGTGTGGGTAATGGGCGGTGGATGTGTGAAGGATGGAGAGAGAATAAAAAACTAAAAATGGATGCATGAGAAAGAGGGGAAAAAATGTGAAGAAGTCCTCTGTGTATACGTGTGTGTGTGTGTGTGTGTGTGTGTGTGTGTGTGTGTGTGTGTTTTTGTGTCAGTCCGAGTCCTTTTTTTCCATCCTCGTAGACAAGTACATAGACACACATACTGTCTTATTCCTCAGAGCAACCAAATCTTTTTTATTCTACAGTACATGTGCTGAAAGCTCCAGAGAAACATCAAACCAGTTAAAGTTATTTATTACTGGTTCTTAAAGTCCAGTCCGTACTCACAACCAAACCAGAAGCAGTACAAAGCTGCCACAGTACACAGCATTATGCCTAAGACAAATTCCCCTTTGGGGAGAATAAAGTGTATTCTATTCTACTTTTGATTTTATTAGGATCCCCATTAGCTGATGCAGAACATCAGCTACTCTTCCTGGGGTCCAAATGAGTGATGACTATCGATAACAATAATTATAGAATTAGTTCAAACGCTGTTAAATTAGACAATTATTCAGTCCTAAAGATAACAAAGAGTCAGCCATTCTTGCACTTTACAATAATGGCTACTTTTATACTGTATATGGGTGTGATTGTTTGTTCTCTTGCATATCTGTTTATTTATTTACTTTTATTGTTGACTTACAAAAAAACAAATCTAAAAGTCTAAAGTAGAATTCACATTAAAGATTAAAGATGATGTATTAGAGACCGTATTAAATATCTTATGACGTTTTAGCGAAGTATCTAAGTGGCAGGATTACTTTAAGGTGATTATCTTTTCATCATGTTTGATGTTGAAAGTCTCTACGCTAGTATTCCTTAACCATGGGCTTATTGGCAATTGTTCATTTCCTTAATGGAAAGCAGATAGATCAGAAGTCCACCAAATAGACATTAACTGAGTCTGAGTGAATGTGTCCCCAACTAATCAAATTCAAAAATGAATTTTACCCCCAAATTGGAGTTATGTCTGTTTGTATATTAGTTTATTTGAGGAAATGTTTGTATATAACCCTGTAGAAAATCTTTCTTAATTAAATCATGAAGTGGTGATATATAAAGCTTGTTTAATTGGACAGCTGATTAATGTCATGAGTTTATAAGAGAATTACGTGTTACATTTCAGTGAAAAGGATTCAAATTTACTACACGTACTGTAAGATAGTGGGACATGATTGTGTGTGATGGAGAAAAAAGAGGAACAAATGAATGGGACAGACAGTGAAAGAACGTGTGAAAAAATAAAAGAAAGCCTTGAATTTCTATGTTTGTTTCTGAGAGAGAACAACCAAGCCATCCTGACACTACAGCTGAACATACTGTACGTTAGTAGCCTCAGAGAGCAGCCAGTTGGATTTATTACTGTGTTTCTAAAGGTCCAGTCCATGGCCCAGTGCCAAGACCTACCATTATGCTGAGCTGTCCATGGGTTTCTTAGCTGACATAAGACAACTGATGAAAAATACGCACAACCAAGCAAGAAGCACGCTGAAGCTGACATACACAGAAAAGCAAACGTATGTCCTAAGAAAATGCTGATTAAACAGATGGTACTCAGAATACAGAAATAATGAGGAGAAATGTGTTTGTATATGTATTTATGTATGTATGTATGTACAGTATGTATGTATGTGTGGCTGCATTGATGAATGTATGTGTGTATTCTTTATTGCTTGAAACTAGTAAGAAAAAAGGCCCATATCAGTTGTATCACACAAATGGACTTAAACTATTAAAATAGTTCCAGAAACTAACTATTAAAATAGTTCCAGCCCAAGGAAATACATTTTTAATAGCTTGTTTTGAAGGATATTCAGAAAACCAGCAAATATTCACAGTAGAGATGCTGGAAACAGAGTATATTTGGCATTTTTACTTAAAAAGATCATTTTTAATAAATGATAAATAACTCAATAATTTTTTAATCATAGATAACGATCATTCAATTATGAAAATAGTTGCCAATTAATTAACATATCGTTTCAGCTCTAATGCATATGAATATAAGAAAATAATGATGGTTTGTGTTATTCTCACAGCTGTAACGTCGTCTCCTGAAGCCAGTGAGTTACATTGAAAACGCCGGACTACAATGTTGAGATGCAAGATTGTACCTCAGTTCTGTCAAAAACCTGATCATTGTTGTCCAACATGTGTGAGACATGATAAGTGAAGAAAAAGTGAAAACAGACTAATACTTAGACAACAAGGTGCTGAAAGGATGTTTGTTAAGTGCAAAGCAGATGTTTGTTAAAGTAAGGTTGCATGTCGACACTTTCCTGTGTGAGGACAGCATATATCTTTGAGGAATAGTCTGTAGTTTCTTGTAGTGCATGAAGCCTTGTGGTGTGTGTGTGTGTGTGTGTTTGTGTGTGTAGTTGTCAGAAGGATGACATGGACGACTTCTGTTGCCCATTGCATGATGTTGCCATGGCAACCTGCGTCATTGCCAACCTGTGCTGCTTTAAAACTTAATCATTATCCCTAGCTGAGTCTGGTAGAGGAGTGAATCACTACCTTCACACACACACACACACACACACACACACACACACACACACACACACACACACACACACACACACGCAACCGGAGACATGAAGCGACACCTGGGACAACTAAAGTCAGCAGTCGAGAGACTGAGATGGGAGCAGACAAAAGACGTCAAATCTAAAAGCCTGAGTTCATCACTGCAGCACACTGCTTCAACCTAAGAGATTTTTGCTCCATTTACTGGCTTTGTTTATGAAGTGAGTCATAGGATGAAAACCATTTTTTACTCCTCCTACAAAGTCAACCACTGACAGTGATTGGCAGCCAAACATGACATTGATATGGATTTTTAAGGTTGAAATTGTAACTTTGAGTCTGGGTGGTGTGCTGCTTTGAGATACTGAGCATCAGGAATGTGATACCTGAAGTGCCAAAATGTCTTTCTTTTGAAATATTTAACAGCACCTGCTGGTATAAACAATATAACAGGTGCTGGTCTATAAATAGAAGTATGAAGGAAAAAATGTGTGCACGCTAGGGCTGGGACGATTCATCGACATAGTCGACGTACTCAATTACGTAAATGCTTCGACACAAATAATTTGCATAGAAATCTAAAAAAAACATAGCTGCCTCCAGCAACAGCGCAAGTATGAATTCCTCGCAAGTTCAACAACACGTTGAGAAAAAGGCTTGCACAAGGTTTTCTAAAGTGTGGGAGTATTTTACTATTAATGCCAACAACAACGTGGTAGTCTGTAGACTTTGTAAAATGCATCCCTGAGTCAGGATAACAGCTGCAAAATCACCTTTTTGTCCCTTTCCCTCCCAAGTACAGTTTAGATTCTCTGCCCAAGCCTGAGCCCGAACTTGACCCATGGGCCGGGTCGGGCCGATATTTCCTGCCACTATCCCCGGGCCGGGCCTGTCCCTTGATCAAGCATTTGTGTTTTTTTAATAATTAATTTATTAGCCTAATTGGGTGGGGAGAAAGCTATGCCTCTCCAGCTTCTCCCGTAGACTTGAGTGTGAGGTAAACTGTGCTAAATCTCTCCCCCATCTGTAGCACTGTCTTCGATAATTGTGCAACCAGGCCAGATTGTTTCAGATAGCTCACGAGTCCTTTATAATGTCAGTTATAACGGCCCATGTATTAAAAAATTGTCAGGTTAAATTCGGGCTCGGGCTCATAATTCCAGTTAATGAGTCGGGCTGGCCGGGCTCGGACACAACATGCACGGGTTCAGGTAGGGTCCGGCTTGATTTTTTGTGCCCTATCTAAGCTTTACTCCCAAGCATGTACAATTATCAACATAGTGACACGGAATGTGTTCCCAGTAGTAGCCCAATGGTACGTTAGTCTGTTGATTCGTTTTAATGCCCCGCTATGACTTAACATTAAGCATCATCAAACGCTGTCAGTCGGCAGTGTTATTATTTCGGTTTACCATCATCATGAGTGACCCAATCAATTACAGACTGTTATATTAGACACTCTGCAACTTGCCTTATGTTGGATTTATTTGATACATCTGATTTCATATGTTGCTAAAATTGCACTTTTTTTACTGTAAGATTAAAGGGAGAAGAGCTTGGATGTTAAACAAGAGCTTATTCATTATTTGACCTACTACTGTTAAAAAAAAGCAAATACAGGCTACTCTTTTTGCACTTGCTCTGTTAACTTTAAGTTTTTATTTTTGTATTCCTCCTGAAAGTGACTTTATTTTGTTGTTGGACTGATAGCCTACATCTGGCTTCAGGTTGCACTACAAATTCATTTTACTTGAACAGTGCAGTGTTAAACAATTTAATAGCTAGAGATTTGAACCTTATTGAAATTTGTTTTGTGTAAATTGTTAATAATTGAGCAATGGGAAAATAATTGCTAATTGAAAAATTAATCATTTGACTAATCGAAAAAATAATCGCTAGATTAATCGTTTGGAACATCCCTAGTGCACACTGTGACAAATTGTCGTGTACATTTGATTTAATTTTATGTCTGACACCAATAGATGTCCACAACACCACATAACAGAAAAGTATTTGATTTTAAGTATTAGGGAAGTGACATATGTTTTGTGTTGCTTTAGTCCTCCTAAATTACGATAATAATACTCTGACTATGCGGTAAATTGCTGACTTTCAGGTGTATTTGAGGATGTTTACATCCATATCAGGCCAACAGTGGAGGAACTATAACTCCTTTTCATTGACAGTATACCCCAAACTTTAGGGGACAAGTTAGCAAATAAAGTTGTTATATTCAATATTTTTCAAATCATTTGCAATCAGTGACACTTTTATTTTCTGTGGTGATGCTCTGTCATGCCAGTACTACAGCCATTATCACTTCTTACTTGTTTTGAGGACTTCTTCAGTTTTGTCCTCAGAAAGTTGGATTGAGGTCCTTTTGCTATACACTGGTTCTAAGTGGCATCTTACAGTATGTTCTAGTCTAAAGCTGTAACTTTTCTGGCCTGATAAAATGTATTTTTGCAGTTGAGAAGTCAAACCATGACCCAGTTTTGGCTTTGCTAAATGCATAAACCGTCACATGGAACCCTTCTGCGCAACCAATAAACCCCTTTGATGTAACATTCCACTGTCCTGGGATTGTAATCCACTAAACTTCCACTGCACACCTACACAACTATATATCTGAACCATTGTATCGTAAAGTCGATGTACAAATCCAAGAACCCCAAGTGTCTCTGGTGGATTGTTATTAGATCACTGTGTGAATCTCAAAAAAACCTTCCTCAAGGGGGACATAATGTTTTTGTCTTTGTGGTCACTGCTAGAGGTAGTAAAGTGAGTGTTAGTGACAAGTGTGTTGTTTTTTTCTTGGTTACTCTGCAAATATCCACAACTCTCTCTCAATTTTCCACAAAACAAAAATGACAATCACAGCTTAAGGGGGAAAGCAGGTTGTTGTTCTTGGCTCGCCTCACTGTCCTTTATCATAAAGTGTCAGATGCCTGGAATGGTTTTCTCCTTTACATTCCTGTCCTGACAGACGTCTCCGCCATTACTTTCCTGGTCTGACTTTATTTCCACTGCACAAGCTCCCTAATTACACATCCTTCCTCAAACCTGCAGCAGTAGGGGAGATATTGTGTTGGGACAGAACATAAAAAGCAGCTACTGTACGAATAAACTGGATGTTATCCCTCAGTTAATCATTAGTGTCGTTTTTTTGTTTTAATAAGCAAACCGAGATGCTAATAGAAAATTAGTATCACTTCTATCCCAGACTCTCCTAACTCCTGGCCCTCATTAGTTTTGAAAAGGAGCAATATGAGCTCCTACACTAATTATTTAAGTTCATTGAACCCATGCATAATTACATCCATATATTACATCCGCACCTCAGGATTTACTTGTAATCTTAACATTTAGTGCCTATAGAGGAAGCAAAAAAGTGTGGTCTTTCTGTAGCAAGGCAGAAAGTAAGGGACTGAAGGTTGTGGTGGCTGAAAAGATCAATTGATTATTGAAATAGTTGCAGATTACTCATAATTGTCATTGAAAGTGCAGGGTTTATGCTGAATCTGATGTGTTTTTATCCCATATTCATAATGCTCTACATCCTGTATTTCTGTCATGATTTACTCTCTCACAACAGCAGCACAAGTCCGCCCTGCCGGAACGGCACACGTTGCGTTCTTCATTGAAGAACATAGAGTTTAAAACCATTTCTCTTGAGAGTCTCTGCTTGAACTGGCATTTAGTGCTACATGATTTGTAAACATTTATAGAATGTACAGTTTGCCCTCCTGGAAAAGACATGCCACAAGTACAAGAAAATGACCTCCAGTTTAACTAAATGTAAAAATCTCAATAACTGCACAAGTGATGGTTCCCCTCTAAAACACAGTGGGAGGTACAAGGCCAAACAACAGGTGTAGTCCAAATGATTAGAAGCAATGTTGTTGTTGTTTTAAATCTAGCCAGGCATTTGTAGCACTGCAGCAGTGAATCAAAAGAAATGCAACGGAGACCCTGAGGACATAAAGCTGCTCCACGAAATTAAAATCGAAACCACTGCTGTGACACACCTGGAATTTGACTTTTATTCTCTTTTTACCTCATCTCTATCTCTCCTCTGTTTGATGTTTTGCGAGACATGAATCACTTATACCTCCAACAGTTTTCTTACACACAACAAACTCTGGCTACAGGTTTTTTTGTGACATTTCTCATTTTCTATCCGATGTTTGGAATGCATTCAAATCATAATGCCACATCCAGCAGAGAGGTTTTATTTCTTTTGGCTGGCTCAGCCTCGGTCGTAAACCGACAGGTTGGTAATGTACACATAATCCTCCAACACAGATAAGGCTGTTATGTTTGGCTGGCACGGACTCTCCCAGTGACATGCCAGGTGTTGGTATCAGCCTGTAATTTTTAGAAAGAATATGTATAATGTCTCTGTCTCTTTGCAGGCACAGATGTGACGCAAACTTGAAACAGTTGGATATGTTAAACAGCCCTTTGTGCTCTCTGGTATGAGGTAGCAATATAAGTGAGTGTCCATTGATTAGGTCGCAGTGGGAAGAGCTATAATGTAAAGTTCAGATGTGTTGAGGATCAATATGTTTATTGTTGAAGTTTTGATAAATACTCCCTACTGTGAGTAAAAAAAAAATGTTTTAAACAAATAATAAACACTTTACCAGGAAGCTGCTTTTCTGTGGATCTGTATTTCAGAGTGGTTGTGACCTATACTGCATAATTAATAAATAAGTAAATATACTCAACATTATCACACACAGAGATGATAGAGTGTGTGCACCAGTTAAACTGTTGGACTTACCATTGTATGGTAAGGTAAATAATCGTGATCTGTCTTTGGACATGAGGTTAATCTGTGACACTAGTTAATAACACTTTATGACATTTCTGGCTCAATCAGCGGGTCCACCACCTTGATCCAGACTAGGGATGCAACGATTATAGATTTTGTTGGTACAATTATAGTCTGAAAAATAATCACAGTTTCACGATTATTGCATTCATTTATTTCACTACTAATGTATAAAATCACATGGACACTCTAGATTTGAATGTGTTATTTATTGTTGCCATCTGAACAGAAATAACACAGTAACAGTTTTGAAAATTATTATATTATTAAGCATCAACCTTTTAATTTAAAACCAATAGAAAAGATTAGAGCCTAGAGGTGAAGCAGTCACACCACAAACAAAAGCCAAGTTGGCAACAACAGTACTGTCCTTCTTACGAAGAAGTTGGCCCTTTTTAAAAGCTAAAACGGCCCTGCTAGCTGGTGTGTCTAAAAGTTGGAGGAGCTGCTGGACAAGATGCACCTGTCACAGAGAGATGCGCAGCATGTTGCCAAGGACAAAATGCGATGAAGAGATCTCTTTGCAGCCTCATGGCCTATAGGGAATGAGGGTTAGTGGTAACGTCAGTGACATGATTGAGCTGTTGCGGAGTTTTGACTCGTACGAACGTAACGTTTTTGTCAGCTCGCTCACTGTAAATGCAAACGTCGGCTGCTGCTGACTCGTTAGCTGTTACTGTTAAGACTAACATTAGCTAACTGGTAACGTTAAGTTAACAAACACAACAACAACGTTAAACAATAAAGTCGCTAGCAAGCTTACAAACTTGTGTTGAATTCCCCGTTGCAGCTGCAGCTGTCGTGATGTCAGAGGCTGGCGGTTAAGGGGCTGGCTCTGCTCTGCCTTTTCCTGCAGTTTGCTTACTTGATGTAACGTTAAAAATTTGCAGCAGTATCCAAGCACGGGACGCCGTTGTACACTACTCTGACAGTTTTCGGTGACCAGCGTCTGATTTAACATGCCTAGCCATGTGCCATGTGTTTATGCACACACATGAGCATTTTATGTTGTCAATGAGGTTTAATAAGATTAGCACACACTGCTACACATAACGTGCAGTCACTTAACACTTGGTGTTGTGGAGCCTTTACGATTAATTAACTGTGATGTTTTGAAGCGCGGTTAATAGTGAAATTGGTTCATCGCTGCATCGCTAGTCCAGACTGAAATATCTTAACTATTGGGTAGATGAAATTTGGTAAGACATTCATGGTCCCCAGTAGATGAATCCTGATGATCCTGACTTTTCGTCCAGCACCACCAGTAGGTCAACATTTGACTTTGTCCAATAAACTAATAAAACTCCTACTGTATCCGCCTTAGCTGTACTTTGTATTTAGCGCTAATTAGCAAACATGGAGGAAATGGAAAACATTATACCTGCTAAACATTAGCATGTTAGCATGCTTTTGGCACCTAACTACGTTCATCATTCAACGTAGAAACTACATTCAAACATTCATATTTTACAAAATATTTTAAATTTTAAATTTTAATTTAGAATTTTCCCCCCATTCAAATAAATGGACAGAATGTTTAGAGTTGGAGTGGGCGACATCCTATGTAGAGTGGGGTTAAGCTGTTAACTCTCCTTAAAAACAAATCGACCTTCAACTTCCTCTTACAACCACAATATTAGAAACCTAGAAAACATTGTAACTATCTGACCAAATATACTTTTTGACACATTTAGCTCTATAGGCCTCAAAGTGACAGAAGTGCCATCCAACTGCCCCAGTGACTCCAATGTTAACTGAGACCATAATTTCTTCAGAAATTACATTCTCAGCTCCATTTGTGATTTACCATGTTGCTGCCAACATACTTGATAAATTATGTTCGGTCGATGCAGGAGGTTCAGTTTGTTGTTGAGAGCTTGTTTGTTACCATGTGCTCTTGTGCACGACTTCTTCCAAGACAAGTGTCGCTTTGTGCATTAACTTTTTGTACTAATAATTGCACTGCTGCAGTTTGGGGGCGTGACCATGCTTTAAAATGACCACGAGGCATGTTTAGCCAGGATTGTATGAGCCTATATTTCTAGATATTATAAATTATATATTGCATTGACAAGTATACTGACTATAAGAAGTCTGGTGGTGCTCTGTTGTGAATAACATTAGGCTACTATACTAAACCTCTCTGCTCTTATACTAGATTTATTAACCTAGAAGATAATTTACTCACAGTAGGTGTAGTTATATGGAGGGTGGAAAAACAACACAAGGATATTAACAGATTGCTACATTTGAAAGATTGGCATAAAACCTCAAAGAGTGCTGATTTCCTTAACATTAAATGACAGAATTATGGTTATTTTCCTGTTGTAAAAGCCTTGTGTTCTTTCTCCATCCTACAGTACATCATCACAGAAACAACTTAGATAACACATACTAAGCAAAATAACTCTTTGTGGTACTGACACTACCAGCAACTAGACCTATCTTGCATACGTTGTTTGTTATTATTATTATGATTATTATTATTATTTTACAATTGTTTTCTTTTGTTACCATTGTTTTTTTGTTATTGTTTATTTTTTGTGTGTTTCCCTTCAGGCTGTACGTTGTTTCAGAACATCCCAGTGGAGTTGGTCTCACGCTAATGGAGACGGACACACAAGAGACTAAAAGAAAGAGAGAAAGATTGCTTGTGTGTGTGTGTGTGTGTGTGTGTGTGTGTGTGTGTGTGTGTGTGTGTGTGTGTGTGTGTGTGAGTGAGTGAGTGAGAGAGAGCGAGAGAGAGAGAGAGAGAGAGAGAGAGAGAGATAGCGAGTGTTTGTGGGAAAGAAAATGGAAAATGGGGGAAGTGAAAGGAGAGGGCCATCCACATCACAACCAACAACCAAAAAATGTAAAAAAAATAAATAAAAAAATAAAAATTAAGGGAGTGGACCCTATAGGGGGTTACAGGATTGTGCAAACATTTGCAGACACACACACACACACACACACACACACACACACACACACACACACACACACACACACACACACACATACATACACACACACACAGGTGGTCAGGTAGATGGTTTCCATTATCAACTTCTAAAAGTAGAACCAGGTAGAGCTCTGGGATGCAGCAGCCTGATCAACCAATCAGAGAGAGCCTTCAGAGACCCATAAAAGCCTCCCATTCGATGAATTATTCAGATCGTAGGGACAGAGACAGCCATTAACCTACATCTTCCCCAAATACACACATGTCTCCACCCAACCACAGACACACTGTTGCAGATTACACCTTGGCTACTGATTTTGTACATTACCACTCAGCCCTTTAGTGCTGCTGATATAGACCAGCTCAATATTTTTTTATGCACACTACACAAGCCCTTCTTACACACATACAATCCTAACTTTGTAAACAACACTGCTTTCAGGGTCTATCTAGACCTGTAATACCCCCGTATAATAACACCAATCCAAACACTCGCGACATCCAACCACTCTACTGGCTCTTAGTGATCCAGCCCAACTGAAAAAATAGAGCAGAATAGTCTGAAGAAGTTTTAAGGCTCATTAAAATGATTAACCAAAGCCACTTTGCAGACTAGGGAAGAAAAAGTGCCTTTGAAATGAGAAAAATAAATAGTGATTTTGTTTGAATTTGGCAGCACCTTCCTGCTGCAAGTCACAGTTAGAACACGTAATAAAAGTGATCAGAGATATGGAAATGCATTTGAGAGGAAATGGCTTCACTGCTAATTGCCTCACTCTTACGTGCAATAAATGCTAAAAAGGATAACTATGTGATGAGTTGGGCAGGTTTCTGAAATGGTTAACACCAGGAATGGCAGAATCATTGCCTGACTGTTTGCCAGGCACTGTGCTCTCAAACTGCCGTGTAACCATCAAATTAGTTTTGCAGGTATTCACCACACCTGTCAAAACATCCAGCACATCCGCCACAAGACAGATTTCTTTTCCTCCCCCTCCTCCTGCCAACAACTCTGTTGTAAAACAGTGGAAAATAAGTGGCTCTATAAATCAAACAATGTTGGTAGTGTTTTTTAGAGGAAATGTTTTTAAAGTACAGGATGTTTAAGATGTTAGTCACCTTGTCTGTAACTCACTAGGGAAGACACACCCAGTCAGTTCCCAATACTGACACGCAGTAGATCATAAATTGAGGTCTCTCTGTTAAATTAATCATGGGTTGCCTTCCACCCACCTTTCCTCTCTGAGAGACAGATGCAGTCATGCATGCACATCTGTCTATAATAGCACAGATGTGCACACATAAACACCCAGGAACACTTATACTGCATATAGAAAGCCGTAATAGTTTGGGCTACATTGGACTTTTATAATTCTTTCCTCCATATTCCATGTGTCCATATTGCTTACACATGTTCATATTAGATACATGAACAGATACGATGCCATACATCTCAGTTACATTGTGGAGACAGATAAATGCTTATATTCACAATTGCACATATAAATTAATAATTACATGCACATGTCAAGTGCTTAAGTGGATCACATACGCACATGTAGGTAGCATTTTACTGCATACAGTCCACCATCTATGCACATGTCAAGTCAGTGTGTGGAATACACGCACGCACGCACACAGATTGAGGTCAGGGCAGATGCATAGGGAATATTTGATTCACACTTTCTGCTGGTGTTGGAGAATTTTTCAACCTTGTTTATCCCAAACCCCAGACAGCCAAACTGGTTAACAAATTTAGTCTAGAAAAAAAACACACCATATTGTTTTTTAGATGGCTGATGTATTTAAACCACATTATCTTTAGAGTGTGCACTTGAGTAGGCAGTGCATCCATTAATAAGACAAAAAGGGGCAGTGCACTTTCACTTATGTATAAAAATTCATATTTAAAGTGGTGTTCATTGATCATACTGTGGTATGTTAGCTGTTGAAACTGCACTTAGTGTTTACCTTACATATACTTCAGTTTAAGGGTTCATTTCTTTAATGTTGGAGTGAATTTGAAAGTGTCTGTAAACGACTTCTATTAATTAGTGCAACTCTATGCTATAACACTACCAGATATACTTCCAAAGCTTTCTGAAACTTTTGCAGTGTGAGATTGAGTGAATCAAATGTGCGAATTAGGGAACATTTGATTGGTTGAACCTTCACAGTCGGTTTAGTTTGTAGGTTTAGTTCACTTTTTATTCATACAAAAAAGGATTAATATGGTCATAATTAGAAGAAATACCCACATTACAATCCCTTTGGGGCTTAAAAAAAAAAGAGAAAAATAATCAATCTGCCAAAGTGCTAATTAGGCGTCAGAGGCAAACTACTTTTTTTTTTTTTTAAAACATCAGAGTGAAGAATGTTTAAAAAAAATGCAACAAAATGGATAAATAAAAACAAAAGGTAAAAATAATTCATTTAAATAGCCCTGAAGCAACTACTGATGAAAGTCAAAGTGAATTAAGCGGAACGATTGTGAAGTGTGGGTGTCTTTCTGTTTGTCTGGGTGTGTATGTACGCATCAGTACGTATGTGTGTTTATAAGAACTGTAGACTGAGAGAGAAAGAAAGATTGTGTTTTCTATAATGGAGAGAAAACTTCAACCAGACATATTATCAGTCTGTATCTGAAATATTCAAAAATTGTAGCTTCATCAGCAACATGAATGTATCTTTTTCTGTTTGTTGCTATAAGTGTGAACTTGCATTTAAACTAAAGCTATGTTTTATTTTACATAAAAGTATAATACATATATTACCATCTGATAAATAACAGCCAGTTTTTTGTTATGTATTCTTAACTGTTTAGTGTGAAGTGGAGTTTTATCAACCATTGGACAGCCAAATTGGTAGAACAGTTGCTTGGATAAAACCAAACGTGACAAGTATTTATACTGATGACAATAGAGAATGGACTGAACATTAGCCTAAACACCTAAACAGAGTAAAAATGACCTCTGCTGTGTCCACAACTTAAAGCAAAAGTTCAACATTTCAGAAAAACCCTTAGTTTTTTGTACAGATTAAACAAACGAGACACATGTTAACTAATGAGCTTTACAGGTGCTGGTAGGTCAATTTTGTTCAGGGCCACGCTAACTGTCTCCCCCTGTTTCCAGTCTGTGTGCTAAGCTAACCAGCTGCTGGCTTTATATTTCAAGGACAGACATGAAATTGGTATCGATCTTCTCATCTCACTCTTTGCCAGAGAAGCGTGGAGCAAAACAAGCGGCAGGCTGATTCATGTTAAGTCAGGATTTGCTCCACTGGGAGCTACATTAAAAATATATATTTTGTCCAATATTTCCTTGTATTTCAACAAGCTGAACATTTCAGGAAATTTTCATTCTTCAACTTGGGATTTTTATAACCAAGACTCCTCTGTACAATTAAACAAAATAGAGTACGCTATATTGCCTTCAGAAGCTATAAGTTATTGTCCTGTAAACCCGTAAAGTTTCTATTATAATCATGATGCTAGGCTCTTTTTAGGGTTAAATTGCTTTGATTTGCACATAATTGTACATATTTTATGTTTGACCATTGTAAATTGCAGATTTTCTTGGAACTGAGACGTTTGAGCTAAAAATTGACAAGATGCTAACACTGGGAAATATGTTTATGTTTTATCTTTATTGTATTTCTCCTTTTTATTTCCTTTGTACATTCTGATACATAATATTATTGTTTTTTAACTGAACAAGTGCCTGTTTTACCTTCATGTGTTTGTGACAGAAATACCATGATAGATATACACAACTCATTTTTCGCTGGTTTTCATCAGAAATGGTATGTCCTCAAACACACAGTCCCCAACACCTCAATTTAAAGAAAAGTATACATGTAAGTAATTGCACACTGGTGACCCTTAAACCTCTTCATCGTCAGGATACAAAAAACATGTCAAGTCATTTCATATTCAGCATAAAGGCAAAGCTGAACAAAACAAACGGCTACATTTGGAGTGACGAGGACTTTCTGGCTATAATTCTATTCCGTTAACTGTTGTAAAGCTGCGTTCAAGAGGCCGTTCTGCTCATTTGAAAAAGATATTTCCTTTTTCAGAAGAAGGAAAGTTTTTTTTTCTTCTTTTCAATAAAAGAAATCATTTATTGGTGTCCCTCATGTGTAAATGTATTTTTCATCTGAAAGTGTGACAGTTTGTAGGTGTGCGTCTGTGCGTCGGTGTACATTTTGTACTGTACCTTTTTTTTGTTTAGAAGATTTAATTTTAAAAAGTTAAGTTTGAACACGTAATATTGATGGGTTTAGAGCAGTGGTGGAGGAAGTATTCAGATCCTTTACTTACTTAATTAAGTAAAAATGTGTAAAAGTAAAAATACTTAAAGTATCAATAATAAAAGTAATCAATGCAGAAAAACTGTTAACGTTGGCTTATGCTTAAAATAAACTAGTTTGTCAGTGGTCACACTTGAAGGGGAGAGGGAGAAGGTGCGATAATCTTTTACATTTGGGGATAATGGCGCACGTTTCTTCACAGTCTTTCCTGGAAGGCATTCATGTGTTGCCCTTGTTTGTTCATATGAAAAACGACAGATACAGTTGTGCAAAGAAGGAAATAAGAGACCTAGAGAGAAGAAGTGTAAACCCTGTTTGCTTTCTCACCTCTGCACACCTGGCCAAGTGCTGCATGATGTGGGCATGGATGTCAGATTGACAATTACAGAAAGTTACAGACAGTGGTGGAATGTAACTAAGTTAAATTACTAAAACACTATACTGACTGCCAAATTTGAGGTACAGTATGTGTACTATACTTGAGTATTTCCTTTTTTTTGCTACAATAAACTTCTACTCCACTACATTTCAAAGAGAAATATTTCACTTTTCACTCTCTTACCTCTTATATTATTTGACAGCTATAGTTACTATATTTATTTCATATTAAGCAGTCCTTCCAGAAAAACGCGGAGTTTTTTTGTGTGATTGTTGTGGGCAAAAATCCTTGATTATGCGGCACATTTTCTTAAAAAAATGTGATGGAATATGCGGGATATTTATGCAATTTTATGCGATGAAATTGCGGGAACTTGCAAAAATTGCGGGAACTTGCAAAAACTGCGGTTTGATGAAAAAGAGAAAAAAAGTAATTCCCCGACCACCCTGCTTTTCAATGATGTTCACGTCGCGTAATTACGTCACTTCATAACGTTCCCATGGCAACAGGGGAAAATGGCTGCTCTTGTGTGAAGTAAACGCAACATTTTTCAACTTTCTGCTAAGATATATGTGACTTTTTTGCAACGAAAATGCGGGGATTATGAAATCATGCAAGCCCCGCATATTTTGCGCGGAAATTGGCAATTTATGCGGTGAAAGTGCGGCGTATTTGAAAAAATGCGCCCCCCGCATAAATATGCGGACTTTGGCTGATTATGCATTGAATTCTGCCATCGCATAATCGCGTTTTTCTGGAGGGACTGATTAAGAGTTGACATATGACAACATTTCCCTACTAAACTTTCTCATTTAAACGTACAATATGTAATTTTTGGGGTATCTCAATCAAAACAATGGATGTAAAAGCGTACTTTTGATGATGTCGTGAAGTGGCATGAGATAATGGGAGTTGTAGTTTTCATTGTTTAACACAATTGCCGATTAAAATATAACGTTAACGCTAGCTGGTGAACGTAATCGTGGGTTAGCCCAGTGCTGTTTAACGTTACCTTGGTCAAAACAATTATACTTAAAATAACTTCATGAGCATGTTGAACGATGTTATAACCTTTTAACGTTCCCCACCAAACATTGGCTACTTGTCAACGTAGCACATAATGTTAAGCTGGATTCAACGATATTGACATGTATCAATAGATTAGGTCTCTGCTGTATTACTGTGCATGTAAGTTGCATGTAATCAATTACACAATGATGCTGTGTGGCAGAAAGAAAGCTGTATTACCGTTACTGAGCATTATTCCTTCTGTGACATTGTATGATTTACAATTACTCTCAAACGTATCATCTGGGTTCCCATGTTTTGACAGAAGTTAGAGTAACCAGAAGGGTCAAAGGTTTTATGATGACACTGACAGGCAACCAAATGAAACGTCCTGTGTCATTAAAATAAAATAACAGATTTCTCTGGGTTTGAACATTGTTGGAAACATTTGGGATAGTGTAAGTAGACAACTAAACAAAACATATAACATAGGTAAAGTCCTTTTTAGACATTTTAATGCAGAAATATTAAATAGTGTACCTTTAAATAACTGTTCAAATTATCCTATATTTCAAATATCAGAAAGTCCAAAAAATACAAGAATGCTGCTTAAACAGTGTCAAATGAGTATTTACAGTACATCATTTTGCTAAAACAAGTACTTTTACTTTTGATACTTTAAGTACAGTTTGCTGTAACTAGTTTTACATCTTGAAAGCAGGACTTCTATTTTTAATGTAGTATGTTAACATACGCCCTCGACCATTGTAAATACTTTATCATTGCAGCATTTTACTGCTGTAGTTGGTCAATGTGGAGCAGGTTTCAACTGTTAGGTAAAGTACTTAAGTATTGTAAATGTTCTTTGTGACTTTGTACCACAATGGGTTGGATAGATTGATAATGAGATTTATTTATTTTATTTATTAGGATTTATTAGGGCTGGGTGATATGGAGAAAATCAAATATCACAATATTTCAAATACCTTGATGTCGATACTGCAACAATATTGTAGTGTTGACTATTGGTGCTTTCACAAAAATATTTACACAATGAGATTTTTGATAAATAATCATCAGTAATGTGGATATAATGACTAAGTGGGTAAAGGCCTGGTAAATTCAGAAAATGACATCACTTTACTGTAATGCAGCCTTTAAAACCAGGAAAAGACACCACTTATGCCATATTACGATATCCAAAATCTAAGACGATATCTAGTCTCATATCACGATATCAATATAATATCGATATATTGCCCAGCCCTAGGATATATTTATTATCTACCATTAATTTAAGAGTTGTTACCTAATAGGTCAAAGACAAGTTTGCTAATGTAAGATGAAAAAAAAGGTTGAGATGTGATTCTCTTTTATAAATATGTTCTAATTTGGGTACTTATTCATTTTTATTTGAAGCATTGTTCTCCATATTGAACAGATGCTTGGTGCTATATGGCCTGATATTACAGAACCAGAAACATAACAACACAGTCCTTTTTCTCACTTGAATTCCTTTCACTGTCACCTCCTTCCCTGCTTCTTCGTTTTTCACATCTCTGACCACCCCAGAGTGAATTCAGTAGGAGGAATTGGTCTTACAGTGTGTCATATGAGAAGGTTGAATATTAAAATTAGAAAAGATCAGACTGAGGGGGCTACAAGTTAGAAAGAGAGAGAGGAGGGAAAAAACAAGATTACGAAAGAAAGTGGGGTGGTAGACACATGCATGGAGATGAGAAAGGAGATGCATGACGCGAGACAGACGCAGGGAGACAGAGAGCGAAGAGGAAGTGTCTATTTTTACCAGTTGTTGGTACAGAGAAAATGGGAATGTGATAGGACTCTGCATTAGGCCAAAGAGGAGGAGGATTTTTGGCTGGTACAGGCAGATTCATACGGACATTTACAAAACTGCAGCATAGAGGAAATTCTATCCATCTACTCTCTCCATCCCACTATTTCTCTACCCTTTCTGCTTTGTTAGCCCTTCTTCCTCTATTCTTGCCTCATACTAAGTTTGTCAAAAGTATCAATACTTTGATAATTTTTCAATATCACGTGTTTAAAACGGTACGGTCTCTGTTAATTTTACATTCAATAGTATCAAAAGTACTGAAGCTATAAAAAAACTGATCTACAATCAGATTTTCAATCAAACAATTACATTATTACAAATGTGCACTGACTTTTTTTCTGTATGCAGATTGTTTACAAAGAAAATAAAAAACAAATCCTATTTTGTTTGCCTCAGAAATTTTTATCTTTTTACCGTGGTATCGAAAGAGGTATTAAGCATTGTTATTTTTACAATAGTATTGGATCAAAGTTAGAAATTGTAGTATATAACAACCTTATCTTATACTATTTATTCTTTGTCTGTACTTCCATTGTTTCTCTTTTAAATTGTTTGCAGTTTAATGTATAATCCAATATGATAACAGATCATATTAATCTATCAAATGCAAAAATGTAAAGAGGACAATAAAAAAACATTCTTATTAATTATTAATCAACACTAAAAACTCTGAGGCTAATGGGCTTCATCAGGGCTGTGTGGTGTGGATTGATCAGATTTGATTGACAGTGGCCTGGAAACATAAGCAAACAACCCCACAACTGTCATCACATTTCGATTCAACTAAATCCTCACTGGTGCATGGGTATAATGTGACATCACCCTTTCCAGCTAACCCCTGCCTCACTTTAAAATAGTGAGAAGAACTAAATACAAAAATCTCTCCTGCGAAATAAGATTATTAGCTAAAGATGTTTTCAGGCTTTTGACTCTATTTATCCCTTAGTCTGTCAGCCAACCACTCTGTAAATCTGCAGCTCTTTATGTTCTTCTTTACTCTCCTTTCTGCCGTTTCTCCTCCTCTCTGTCTCTCTCCCCTGCATCCCTCCATCCCCCTTCCACCCGGATCGATAGATTACTTCCTGTGTTCAGCAGGGTGACAGCACAGTTTAGAGACCACGGAGTTCAGGTTACCAGTCATCTGTGAGGGTGTGTTTGTACGTATGTAATGGGCTTAAGGGGTCACTGAGACCTTTGGGGTCAGCAGAGGCAGCAGTCCTGTGTTTGCCCTGAAGCCTGAGTGACTATTCCACTGACTGTTTGGATAAAAACATCCAAAAGAGATAGAATTTGAGGGTTTACTTGAAGAAATTTCTTGCCTGTTCAATTTGTAGTCAATTATTCTTTATCAAGAGGCAAAATTATTATATGGCAGCCAAAGTTTCTTTTGGCATTTGTGCCTGTGAAATTGTTAAGAATACCTCAAAAATTGATCAGTTTCTGCTCTGGTACATAATATTCAGTCAGCAGGAGCCAAAATGGTTGCAGTAAATGTACCAAATGGCTACAACTGCAGATAGCAAATAAGAGCTGAACACACTGGTCAATGTGTTGTTTTTGTCAACTTGTATCTGGGCTGTCCATCACCACCTCTGAAGTATAACTTCTAACCCCATATTTCAACCAATCTTGCGCTCTGAGCTCACTGCTCACTGACTATACCGCCAATAAAGTAATCTTAAGTCATGAACTCCACTATTATCTGCTAACAACTGCTCCCGCTGTTCCTCTCTAGGCATCAGACAACCAAGCTGTTTTAACAGAGTGACTGACTGACAAGCCCTGATGTCCTTAAATTCCATAATAGCCTCTCTACATCCATCGCCCTGGGCAACGTGCAGCAGTAAATGGCATCAGTTTGTCTGAGGTGTACCCAGAGAGCCCAAGAGAGATCAATACAGTCCCTCAAAGTCATCGTTTTAACTCGTCTCCAGTATACTGTAGGCTCCTGCCATAAAACTCCTGGTCTACTCCAGATCCCCAAACCCTCGAGCTCCCACCACAACAGCGGTGTTACAGCAGCAACTCACTCAAAGAGCTAAAGAATGTGCTGTTCATGTGGACATAGCTATGTGACTCACAATCATTGGTGTGTTGTACCATCACCCATTTTCCTGTAATATCTCTGAATTTCTGCAGAATTCCCTTAAGGTTGCATTTTGGCTGAATTACAGTTGATTTAATTCCTGTTTGTCTTCTATATGTCAGAAACACTGTAGCAACAAGATGGGTGTCCAGAAATGTCAACACCTGTTTTTTCACACTACAGCACTAATGTTTCTATTATTCCCTTGACATTCAAAGTGGATGGATTTGTTGTATAACTACCGTATGTCGACGAAACACATCTGCTTAGTTTCACCAAGCATCTAATTTCCAGCACTCAACATAAACCTCTAATGAAGCAGGCCGTGTGGACTAGAGGTCATTAATTTAACAATGTCAATGTTCATGAGCTGTACTCTTGGATGGATTGGATGGCAGTGTTGCCCGATCCTCCCTTGACAGAAACAGCTGTTCAACCAGACACAGGGCCATTTGTTTTTTTCGCTACACAAACCTGATGAGGAATCAGACCTACAGTTGGATCTTATTTCATAGTTTCAGTCATCAGAAGTACAGAGCCAGGAACACAGCAACATCACTAAAAGTGTGTTAAAACTGCACGTGCATCTGCACGTGTTGTTGGTGACAATGTTTCAACTTTCCCACGAAATCCACAATTTACAGTAACCAGTTTTAAATTCACTACAATCATTCCACTACACTGACTTCTCAACCACCTAACAATCACACAGTGATTTAAAAGAATAATAGACGTATAAACAATTATGTAATTGTCATTTTAAGTGTTCATCATACTGCCACCCACCTCTGTCGTGACCTGATCTTTGAAAGCAAGGCAATGTATTTTATTGACTGTTAACCTGAGCTTCTCTCCGCCAGACTACGAGGAGCTCCAGTCTCCACCAGTTTAAACATCGGTTCCATGTCTGTTAACAGTGTCGGGTCGTGACCTGACCCCACTTATACCTTCACCTCTCCTGTCCATCTCTCTCTTTCTCCCTCCAACCCCTAGCTCTCCATCTTTCATCCCCCTTTGACCAAGTCACTCCCTTTGGGCCCTCTGCCACCTCTCTTTTTCATATGCACACACACATATGCACGCAGGCTCTTGTTGCCCCTTAGCTTAACGGTATTTATAACGATCTGACCCTGGGACCTCTCTGCGTTAATGATCTTCAGCCCCTCCCAACACACACACACACACACACACACACACACACACACACACATATTGACAGACAATAACCTGCGATCGTGTGTGCAGCATGTTTTTCTCCTTCCCTTTGTTACGTTGAGATAATCTCAAACATTGCAAGTAATTAGACAACTTGAACAGCCCAAAACTAACAGCTCAATTTCTTGAATGCAGAATGTGAGACAAATTTGGAAACCACGTCCTCTGTGAACAGCCCGCTGTTGAGGACTGTCAGCTGTAACAATGCACAATGGCTACCTTGTATTTAGTAATGCTGATATACAGTAATATCAATTTGAGGGGGGAACAAACCCTTTCTTCATTTAAGAAAATACATAAAATGTACAACTCATTCAGTATTTACGCTGTAAGCTAGTATGGCACAATAATTCAACTTTCTGCTGCATCCTTGTAGTTTTGAATGAAAGTTTTCAAAAGAAACTGAAGGATTAGCCTTTTAGGTCAAAATCCTACATTTATCTTGTGGTATCTTTAAGTAGCGATGATGTGATGATGTGTCTGAAGAGAAATTCACTGACGCTGTCTTGATTGTATATAAAGATTTATTACATCAAGTTTTCAGCACCAATTACAAGCCCTGCAGAGCCCGGAGAGTACACAGCCAATGGACACACTCTGTCTTGTTGCATCGAGAACAGGGTTATAAGGGATATGTTTAGATAATATGCTAGATAACATAAAAAGATGTGAATTGGCAAAGTAAAGGTCAGAGTCCATTTGAGGGGCTCCAACACTACACATAAAGTTACTGAACCCACTCAGCCACCAATCACAGCGCACCACACAGAACATCCCCTTCCAAAATCACACCACTGAGAGGTAAATCATTAGGGACTGTTCGTTATTTAATTAAGGGTCTACCGGAGGAGTTTTGTGGCCTCTAACCTAAAAAGACTTGACCCTCCCCTCATCAGTAATACTTTTCCTATGTCCCTCCCCTTGTGTGCAAGTTTGCACTTACCAAAGAAGCTCAGATGCCATTTGATTTTTACAGCCCTGCCATACAGGAGTTAACCTCTGCTTTCTCATCTTACACATCCCACTCCTCTGTTATGGTGTGGTGGCCATTTCAGTAGATTTACTCACTAACATTGTTGTGGAAACACAATAGGCATGGAAACTAAATGCACACTTCATGCATTACTGCGTTACTTCAAATACTAAGTTCCTCCTCTAGTAAAGTAGTATTCACATGAAATAAAACAATAAAACATTGAGACCATTCAGCAAAGGACACTGGGAAATAACCAATTCAACACTGGTTGCTATGGACTTGTCACTAGGCTTCCTCAGTCGTTGTATATTTTAGCACATAGGTAAAGGTGCCGAAGCTGAACATTATATTAATGAAATCCAATCAGGGCTGTTTTGGAACGCAATAGACAGACGCTTAAATTCAACTAAAATGTAACAGTGAACCATCAGTGTTGGACCTACAGTCTGTTGAGATTCCTCTCCAAACGCAGAAACGAAGCGCAGTCACACCATAAAACGTTAAGACACGTTGAGAAAAAAGATCTGCATTTTGCCGTAATCCAATGACACAGGAAAAAAAGTAATCCACAGCGATCAGTAGATCCACAAACAGAGTCCCGGTGTATCCAGCGAGGCTGATACGAGCGTCACATTCACCAGCCAGCTCCAAACAGGTGAACGAGGCCTCTCCACCTCGCCGTTTAAACAAAGTGGAATAAATGTATAAAAGTCCAAATCTACACAAAACCCGCAATCAATTAGTAAGCTGACATCACATTATATACATGGCATTTAGGAAACCTTTATTGCAAGGTTGGCACGGCAAGATGTCCAGACTAGTGCAACAGTAACTTTTGTTTTTTTGTGTCCTGCTGCTCCCATCGTCAGCCAGGTAATATTTTTTTTTACTAAAGCAGTATATGAAATCAGATGTATTACCTACCACCATTTAGTTGTTTTGTGTTATTTAAGATATTTATAAAATATCTGGTCATGCCAGATGTAATTATTCCACTCACTACATGGATAAATATGCACCAAACAAGCCACTTTGAAATGTTGCTCTTTTCATGAATAAAAAAGTTAGATGCTGGCTATATTGACAGTCATAAAAGCCCGTGCTCACGCGGAGCTCTGTACCCAACTGACATACACACTTTTTCAGCTTAAAAACCCGACTGAACTCACTTCATTGGCTTAGAATTGCGGCAACAATTGCTAAACTCACGTTCCTCTCTTCCCGATTCAAAGCGTCCCTCTCTTGGCTTAAAATAACTCACCATTGTACACGTTGTAAACAGCTGTTTACTCCGGTAACGTTAGCAGTTAGCAGGGTTAGCATGGCATCATTAGCCAGGACCAGTCGGGATCACTTTACTGGCTGTGTCTCAATTGTTTTTGCGAGTAACCAACTCGGGTACTCGAGCTATATAATTCAATGTGAGTACACAAATGTTGAAATTACATTAAATTCCTGTCCCTTGTAGCTGTGATAAATTAGCCTGAAGCTAATGCTTACCTGTTCAGGAGGAAATTAGCCAACTCTGCGTCCTTTTGGGCTCCAAGCTGTCTCCATCTTTCAAATAGATCTCCAATATTTACCTGGGGTTTGTTACATCTCTGGTCACTCAACTGTTAGAAACATGGCATTTCTTTATGTCATGTAGAATCTATCTCCGTTGAACCCGTTCGCTTGTGTGCTGCTTTCATGGCAGTAGTAACGTTACAGCAACAGCGCGCTGGGTTTACGTTTTTACAGGTATATCTGGCAACCCATCCTGGCTGTCAAACTGGGCTAGTTGATAACAACACACAGGCCAAAACATAAACATAAATTCCGTCAATACTGACATTAGCATTGTTGTCAGAAAAGATAGTATTTCAGCTTAACATGTTTCCTTAATATCTGATGAGGCATTGGTGTCATTTTTGGATTTATTACAGTATATATATTACATATTGGACCTTTAAACGTATAAGCCCTCAGATACCACAATCTTCATTTTAGTCTCAAAAACAAATATTCAAATATCAATAAAACATGATCTAGAAAACTGCATTATCACAACAGGGCTTTTACCTTTTCTTCTATTTTTGTCTAAATCAGAAAATTGCAAAGAGAATTTGGTCCAAAGCAAATAGTTTAACAATCATTTTTTAATTCACCCCACAAGTTGTTTGGTATTCATTGCTGCTCCCCCTTCATCACTCTATAGGGTCCATTCATTCAAAGAAGATACATTAGCATACAAGTCTGATCTTGGACACAGAAAGATGCCGCGGGAAGACATTACAGCCCAACACACACACACACACACACACACACACACACACACACACACACACACACACGCTTAAAGCACATACATGTGCATATTTGCGCACAGAAAAACAAACTATTGTGCTCTCGCTCTCATTCCTTTTCTCTCTCAAGGCCTTTTCAATCCACATGAGTCACCAACACACACACACACACACACACACACACACACACACACACACACACACACACACACACACACACACACACACACACACACACACACACTTTAGTTTCTCCCTCTCAATCAAGACCCTGTCAGCATCACTAGAGCCTGATAAAAAAGGGAAATGAACGATGTCAACCAGTGTTATAATTCAGCAGAACCAACCACTTGAGAGGGAAAACATCTACTGTATTTTGTGCTCATGGGAAATCAATCTCAACTCATAATAAAATGTTTGCAGGCTTATGCTGGGTGTCTTGAAGAGGTCTGGAGGACTTTGTGTTCACTCACTGTGTGCGTGTGTGTGTGTGTGTGTGTGTGTGTGTGTGTGTGTGTGTGTGTGTGTGTGTGTGTGTAATTCTAAATGTTTCCCTGTCTATGATGAGACCCATGTTATAACTTGTCTCTAGTGTTATTTTTCTTCAACTGACACACGGTGAAGAGCTGATGAAAGAACAAGACTGGATGGAAGCATCCAATTATGCTCTTTAAAGGATCCTTATACACACACACACACACACACACACACACACACACACACACACACACACACACACACGCTTTTTCTCATTCACACCCCTAAATCAGTGAAGAATGCATAAATGAGTTAGAAGCGTGAAATAGACAATCACTCACAAGCTTTTATTACAGTACTTGTAGGACAATGCACTGAAAAGCAGTAATTTGCTAACCCCTCAATGCACCTGAGTGATTAAGATAATTTACAAGCGTTGCCAGTTATTATTAAGTTATTCTGTGTGTTAGCATTGGAAGCTCTTTCTCCTGTGATTTTAATCATCTGCTAAGAGTAATTCACCCTGCATCCATGTAAACTCTGGCCCATTGGGAGTGTGAAAAATACATCACTTTGGCAAGTTTTTCCACATCTTTGTAACTTTAAGCTTATCTTCTATCAGGGCCGAAGCACACTAATACACTTATGTAATTTGCAACAAGTCCTCTCCATGCCCTCTAGAACTTATTCTGATCTGGTTAGGTTTAGGGACAGATCACAGTTTTGGTTCAAATAAGTACTTAGGGTTAGGAGAGCTTTGTTGTCATGATCACAATAATAAGTATGTAGTTAGCGTTATGGAACGATTGTGGTCATGCATTAAAACAACGTTGACTTGTGGAGGGGAACAGGAAACAAACAGCGGCCTCCTGTGTTAGAGACGTCCAATGTTTTGTTGACCCATCCATCCATCCCAACCTTATCCTTGCGTGTTTTGACAGGAGGAACAATTACAGCGACCAGTAATGCTTGCAGTAGTGTAAAACATTGTGAGGCATCGGGATATTGTTTAAGGACAAAAATGTGAACATATCCTTTAAGGTTGTAAGTATAAAGGTGACATGTTAGGGGTTAACAGTGACAGAAGCCCACCCAGTCATGTTGTAAAGTGTTTTAGCTTTATTTCTGTGTGTCTATCCATATGTGAGAGAGTGTGTGAGCATTGGTGTTTGCCAGTCTGCACTTGCAAATATAGCTGCTATTTAGTGCTGGTATTGTTTGCTTTGGCACACAACCTAAAGACAGAAAATAACTGCAATGTCATGAAGGTGTACTGTAACTGACAAACTTGGACTGGTGGAATCAGCTTCATGGACTGTTTTCATGGTCTTAATTAGAAACTAATAACACCTCTGTTCTGTTGCCAAAATAAACGTTTTCTTCTGTAAAAGGGTTGGGCTCAGTGTCTGACTCATGCCATCACCTCTCTTTTGTTTTCAGAGCCTGCTTCATGTTTTTACTGCATTTTTGCTTTCAAAAACATTGTTGCTGAAACATTAATTTAATATTCAGTGTTTTCTAACTGAAAAAGTGACCGAAATCTAAGTTTTGACATAGAAAAGCGTACTCTACGGAGATGTTTTACCAGATAATAGCAGCATAACAACTCAGAACACTGAATATGGATTTCCTTTTCTTGATTTTTACTCCACCAGGTTCTTAGAATACTGGCATACGTCGTTTTGAGGGCATACATTAATTCCCTCGGTTATCCTCCAGCTTTGTAGAAATACTCTTTCATTGCTCTCTTTCCTTGACTTCATCATTAAATGCTGCAGAGCCTGACCTAAAAAAATAACCCAGCACTCAAACATGAAAACAACCACTGTTGACAAAGTTCCTAGTGCTATTCCACAGGCTTGGCTCTCTTATGGGACTGTTCCAGGCTTAGTTACTCATTTTCACACACGCAGAAATTTGATTCTCATCCAAACAAGATGACCCAAGTCAGCACTGCTACCTCCTCATCCACATATCCTAAAAAAAGTAGTCTTAACTTTGTCAGATGCTATTGTCGGTCCCCCTCCGACTTAAAGTCTTACAGTGCTGTTGCACATTAAGACGTGCAAGTGTTGGCCATTGCAATGGGGCTCATGATGTCAGCCCAAAGATGTACCTCCCTCCACCTTCTACATAGCAAGATTAGGTGGGGTGAAAGCCTGAATACAATAAGTGGTGTTCTGACTGAAAACTGCATTAAAAAATGGGGCTGTGTTGTTGAGTGAGACAGGAAATTGATCCAGTTGATTCAGTTCAGTTGGAGTAACAGATCCATGAGTGTGATGACTTATGAGCACTCAAAACACTGATCTGCAGTTTGTAATATAACGAGGAAGTATTTCACTGCTCTGGAAAGTTAGTTTGGCAGCAACTATTTTATCTTTCGTCACAACGATCACCAGGTAAACAGCAGAAATACAATGTCACGGTAATCAAGTAATCTACTAGGAATGTGCATTGGCCAACACAGCGTCCTGAAGCCTGTGTCAAACACAATGATAGTAACAAACTGTAACTCTATTTATATGGTCAGAGGTGATTAGTATTGCTAAAAACACACAAATACAAATTAGACTGTTCATTTTGTAGCTTACGCGCTCAAACTAATGAAATATATCTAATGTCTCTCTCTCCTCTTATATGTCTATTGTGATCAATAATAGCAGCTTAATCTCCTCTCTTTATGATCTAATCTCCTCAATCTCTGCTAATAACAGCTTAAAAACTTAATTCATTCTCTTGTGTCCTTATACTATTAACATGGCTGCCGTCTCACATGCAGGACCTCATTGTAAAGATAAACAAACTGAACTCCTTCTCTCTCTGCTCTCTCAGGACCATCTTCGGTGATCAGTAACGATGATGACTCGGCCTCTCCTCTTCACCACGTCTCCAATGGCAGCAACACTCCTTCATCATCAGAGATGGGCCCTGACGCGGTAATCATTGGCATGACCAAGATCCCGGTGATAGAAAACCCTCAGTACTTCAGGAGCACAAACAGCCTGCTCAAAACTGACACATGTGAGTAAAAACCTCATTTATCTTTAATGTGTACCCAAATGCACTATGATAAAAATGTTTATCACTCCATTATGAGCTATACTCCCAAGTATTTAAGCTAACTGTCCATTTGTGTGATACACGGAGGTTACCATGGCAACATCATTCCTGCTGTCATCGCATTGACCTTGGAGCTGCTGATGATAAGCTGTCAATGGGAGAAGTGGGAAATAGAAAGTCTATTTATATATATATGTGTGTGTGTGTGTGTGTGTGTGTGTGTGTGTGTGTGTGTGTGTGTGTGTGTGTGTGTGTGTGTGTGTGTGTGTGTGTGTGTGTGTGTGTGTGTGTGTGTGTGTGTGTGTGTGTGTGTGTGTGTTCCAGCATATGTTTAGCACAAATTCATTCAGAAATTCAAGACCTCCATGTGTGACTTATACACATACAGTATATTGCCAGAGCCTAAGGTAGCAAAACTGTCTGTGAGCCGTTATAGGTAAAAGAAATTGAGGGTGACCAGTGAACATGTACACACCACAAATTCAACAAAGCAAGAGACAAAAGGGCAAAGAGAAAGTGTTCAGAGAAAGTGTGAAGAAGAAGGAAACAAACGGAAATAGAGGAAAAGAGAAACATGAGGAGAACAGAAGGAGACAACCGTCAAAGACAGAGACAGACAGAGAGCACACAAGGATATTGACCTGGTCCATCAACATGACATTAGGATTATTGGCAAGTAATAAAAGCTTCTTCAGGCTTTGGCCTTGTGTTGCAGTAAATTGTGTGTGTGTGTGTGTGTGTGTGTGTGTGTGTGTGTGTGTGTGTGTGTGTGTGTGTGTGTGTGTGTGTGTGTGTGTGTGTGTGTGTGTGTGTGTGTGTGTGCTGTTTTCTTTGAGGGCAAGGTTAAAGGAGATGTAATAATGGGGGGGTCGTGCAGTATAACTGAAAGATGGACTAGGATTTACAGCCCAAAGACAAAAATGAAACAGCTAAGGATCAATGAAAGTCAATAATGTACTTGCATTTGCACTTGCATTTGTGTATGTGCCTGTGTGTGTGTATGTGTGTGTGTGTGTGTGTGTGTGTGTGTGTGTGTGTGTGTGTGTGTGTGTGTGTGTTTTAATATACTGTATTACAGCCATTACAACTGTTACTCTGTATACTTCTTTGACTCGCAGACAGGCACCATAAATACTGAAAGTATCTGACCGATTATTTGGCACTCCTTTTTCTGACCCGAGCAACAGCCTTTGATGGAGACAGTTTGGCAAAGTGGCACAAGGTTGCATGCCAGGAGCTTTTAAAAATTGGCTTTAACCAGCTTTTGGCCTGTAATATTGAATACATTTTCTACTTTAAAGATGGCACAGGCCTCTTCCTGGCAGCAATAAAGCAACAATTACTCTACAGAGATGATGGATCCATGTGTAATTACGGGAGCTATTATCTGTTTTGCAAAGCTTCAGTTGTGCAGCTTACCTCTGAAGTGAACACCTCATTAACAATATTAACAACAGAGTAGCTACCATGGATGGAGAGTGTCACATGCATTAGCAAAGACTTGAAAAACACCTATGGACTTGCATAGGTTGTAACTACTGTGTTTGTGTATCTCTAACCCCACATATACAGTACATGCATGTAGGCAGTGTGCATGTCAAGCAACTGAAGCAGGGCTATAGTGAGGATTATAGAAATACTAAGGTCATAAATTAATTTCCCACCAACAACCCCACCCAGAAACCAAAACAAGTGACTTAAATATTTGTATTTTTATGTTTTATTTATTGAGTGAGCTATTCAAGTTGTATTTAATAGAGCGACTTTCTTTTGGAAATTTGTATTTAATAGATTATTTTCTTCTTTCCAGAAAACCTCTCTCTCTTTGGATATTCTGACCAATAAAGCAAAGCATTACATTTTATTTCCCAACATACATTTCTAAATACTGTGTTTATTATTTTGTTGGCCTTAAAGTAATAGTTGGACATTTTAGAAATACATTTATTTGCTTTCTTGCTTTCTTGAGTTAAATGAGAAGATTAGCACCACTCTCATGTCTGCATGGTACCACCAGCAGCTGGTTAGCATAGCATAAAGACTGAAAACAGGAGGAAACAGCTAACCTGGATCTGTGCAAAGGTAACATAATCCACCTACCAGCACCACTAAAACTTAAAAATAATGAATACGTCAGTGCTAAAACCAAAGTGTAAAATAACATCTGGAGTTATGTGGAGGACTATTTCTTGGCCAGGCACAGCAACTTCAAGGAGGCTAGCTGTTTCCCTCTGTTTTCCATCTTTGTGCTAAGCTAAGCTAAGCTAACTGGCTGCTGGCTTCAGCTACATATCAATCCCTTCATCTATGTCATAAGTGAATACTAATATTTCCTAAATGCCAAAGTATTCCTTACGGGAGTCAAATTTAAACATACTGGGGCCCTATCATGCACCCAGTGCAGCGCAAAGCCCGACGCAAGTGTCTTTGCTTGTTTAAGACCGACGCAGTTGTCAATTTCCCATCCAGCGCCCACGTTGTTTAAATCGCAAATGCACCTGCGCCCATCTGTGCGCCCATGGGCGTGCTGGTCTTACAAGGAGGTGTGTTCAGGTGCATTCTTGGCGTATTGCTATCTTGAGGCAGCAGAAAGTGATCGCGCCATTGACCAACCCGGTCTAAAGTCAATAACGCAGCATTTCATTGTTATTTTAACAACGCATTAGTAAAATGTGCCTAGGCTCGTGCACAGCGTGCACACACTATGCTTGTTACACACACATGGACAGCAGCACACAAACATGCAAAAGATTAAAAATAAAAATATTACAATGTGAAATAATATTATGATATGATCTGCCGCGCGCTTTCACTTCACGCACAAGCAGATCAGTTTCTTCTCCTGAAAATCTCTCCTTCTTGCTCAGCAAATCTGCCATCATAATAGCAATGCGCCAAGGTCCAAACGCACCTGGCTTATAAAGGGAATGGGAGATGAAACTCTGATTGGTTTATTACATGTTATGCCTAAAACACACCTATGATTAATTAAGACACTAAGTACAACCCTTTTGAACCATGAGCCTGACGCACGTTAAACTAGCAAAAGTGGATTCGTACAAGCCCTAAATGCACCTGCGCCAGGCGCTTTACGCCGTACGCTTAGATCGTTAAAATAGGGCCCACTGAGTCACAGAATAATGGAATTGGCTTTGAATGTGTACATTTTTAATTGCATCTAGGTTCTTTTTTAAAATAAAATGCTAAAACTCATAGAGGCAATAAAGGGGACTACGGCCCTAAACTGAAAGAGATTTCTCTTTCTTCATCTTTGTTATGTTACACCTTCCTCTTGGATTTGTCTCAGTGTCTCTCAATTTTCCCACTGTTTTCATCCCAGGAGATGTTATGGGGTTTGTATTTTTTTATATTTAGGGAATTATGATTAACAGTGTTCTGCAAAATGTTACCCACAAGGCAACACGTGCGTACAGTACTGGAAAAACACCTATTTACACAGACACACACAGACACACAGACACACAGACACACACACACACACACACACACACACACACACACACACACACACACACACACACACACACACACACACACAAGCTTATGAAAATGTAGGTCACAATTAGTTACACCTCCTGATAGGAGGGCATATAATTGGGAGCAGAGGCTGGCTAGAAGGAGGTGTAGTGAAATGGAAAAATTTGAGTCATGACATCAACTGTATGAGGAATTTCATGGAGAAAATGTTCGAAGTCTCTATTAGTCCTGTTTTCAAAGAATCTGTCAAACATTATTGTGTCCTTGACATATCACATTGTTTGGTTCACACCAAATGCACAATTTCAAAACTGTATGTCAGCATCCAGGGTCATGGAAAGATTTCAGGCAGATGAGGGAAGGAGGAAGGGAAGAAGAGGCAGATGGGGAAAAAGGGGGAGTAATTATGTCCCAAGACATTCATTTCTTTGGTTGTTTATAAGATGCTGATTAAGGAGGATAGGTGTGTGAGGTGGCTGTATAGGGAGCTGTGGAGAGATTGGAGGACAGATGAAAAAATATGGGAGAGGAGGTGGTTGATGGGATGGGGTTTGATGTTAATGTTGTCAGAGCCGTCATAAACAAGTGATGGAGCAACAGAATGGGGAAGAAAATGTGCCTGGATGTTAATGTTTAGAGGATGTTGATTAAAATGTATGGGTTTAGCAGATGAGGGGCAATAGAGAGAAATAACTGATGGAGCAGCAAGATGCTAAATGAGGAATGGGAGAGTAAGATAATGAGACTGGATGGAGGGATGCTAAATGAGGGAAAATGAGTGAATACGATAAGCATGGAAAACGAGTACTAATTAAGAAAAACATCAGAGAGTAAGAGTGATTTTGGTAAATGGGGAATAATATTTCTGTAGATCTTTATTAAAGATACTGATTGAGGAGAAGAGGGGTGTAGCAACTGCACAAAGAGACAGTTTAATAATGAAAGCAGGGTGGAAGAGGGAGTGTGAAATTGGCTAAGGCAGACAGCTGAAAAGCAGAATTTATGAGTGCTATGAGGCCATAAAAAATAAAATTTGATTGCTATGTGCAGCAATTATGACAAATTCTTGAATACGTGATTACAAAATGACAGTAGTTGCAATGACATATTATAGATCTAAAAAAGACAAATTAAAAAAACAGAGGGAAAGGCGGTGAGAACAACACCAAATCTTGCTGCCAAAAAAAGCTCTGCACACATCAATGTATTTGCTATTTGAGGGTGTTAATTAAGGAGAAGTGGTGCGAGGCATTTTTATGGGTGAACGCTTATTACACAACCGCAGTAGGAAATGGTGCGGTGAGGTAATTGGCTGGTTAAATAGTTGGTAGTTGGCTTGTGGGGATATGGGTTTGTGTGCTTCTGCTGCTGCTGCATAAGGAATTGTGGGTGCACAGAGATCTGTGACATGCGACCGAGTAATAGAATATATAATAAACATATTTATATAAAAACACAGACTTTTAGCCTTTTAGTGAAACTTTTGCATACTCAATCCTTAAAACATTATGTTTATATAGTACTACAGTAATTTGCACTTATATCTGCAAATTGTGACAAGACATTTCATGTATTTTCTCTACAATAGGCTGAGTCTGCCCTTGGGCAGGGATGTAAAGAGTACTAGAATATTTTACTCAAGTACAAGTAAAATTAATTGTGTTTTGTAAAAGTAAAAAGTAGATCACTCCTTACATTTTAAAAAGGGAAATGGGGGCGGATAAAGGGGAAGAAAAAAATGTGCATGATGAGGTTTTACTAAAGAACATATTTAGGCTACAAAGTAAAGAAGGCTACATTAAAATGTAAAGATAGACAGTTGCCTATGCATCACACCACAGACTGCTAATATCCAAACCAACGATATATTCCTTTTCTATAGAGGGAACTTTGCAGAAGGCACACAACTGAATCAATTATACAACAGTCTTCACACATAAATTAAGCAAGACCCATCAATCAGAATCAAAAGTAGAATAAAACATCACCAAAACAGACAGCACAGCACAGAGATGTATCAGCAATAAAAAAAACTCCACAGTTGCTGAAGCCACAACCACATACAGCAAACAAAGACCAGCACTGTTTTAACACATGTAGCCTAGTGCACACACGCACGGCAACGCTACTGTACGTTGCCTAGCGATGTGAACGTTCTCCTTGGAAAAGGCTAGTAGGCTAAGTACAACCATCACAATATAACGGTTTGTTGCTGTACTCACCTATCTGAATGTTTTTTTGTGAGCATTGTGCACCGCAAAGTCCTCCATTGTCTGTTTCAGGTTCAACTTCTCTGTTCGTTCATTCATGCATAAGCCTACTCAGCCTCTCTGCCCCACTGTGCTCCTCAGAGTTTCAAACATGTTTGAGCTGAAAGGCCTCACACACCTCGTTCCTCAGTAAACGCATAAGTCACTTTTTAGCATTTAGCCAAATTTAGCTTGCACCTGTTGGTGATGCGCTTCTGGCCTGTTGGTAGTAAGCAGGCTACAATTTCTCTTTTAACAATCTTCTTTAATCAACACCAATACACAGCAAGACAGTTTACCCCCAACTACACTCTCTCTCTGGGTTGTTCACAGCAGACTCTACTCAACTGTTGCACATGTTGAGTAGAGTCTGCTGTGAGTCTGTTACACTCACACCTGTCCCCCGCAAAACAACAGCAGGTAGGAACCAAAAGGACTCTCAGGCAAAGGGGGCATGAAATAATAAAATATTAAACATGCAAATGAAATAATAGTTAAAGTGCTAAATGATAATGGAATAATTGTTGTATGTAATAATAAAACTTAATTCTGCAAGTCCAAAATGTGGAATGTTGATGTGGAATTATTCCTATTCAAATATAGCCTATATATCTTACTACAGGGTATCTACTGTAACAAGATTACTATGGTAAATCATCTGAAATATCAAATATTGTGTAGGCCTAAAGTAACTAAGGTAACATTAACTTTAACCCATAATGAGGTAATTATTTATCCTATTGCATTTAATAATAATATATGCACTTGGGTACTTCTTGAAAACACAAAAACACACACACACACACACACACACACACACACACACACACACACACACACACACACAACCTACATATTGCATCGTGGGTGTGTTCTCCACAACAAGCTTACACTGAGAATTAGATGATTTTGAATATCTGATGTAGATGTTTCTTCTTCTTCTTCTTCTTCTTCTTCTTCCCCCCCCCCTCTCTCTCTCTGTCATTGTCCTTCAGGTAGTGGCATGTTTATGTGAGGTCTCAACTGTCCAAAAGTAGCTAAGTTTCTATCCACTTGTCAATCGAATTATCTGAAGTCCGGTAAAAAAAACTCATGCGAATAAAGCTGGTGAAAGTGTGTTTCCATCCAACAGCTTTAAAGCAAATTAAAACCTGTGCGTAATGACGTCACATGCTGTTTTGTGGTCAAATTGGTATATCGAATTGATTTGAGACATTTTAAGGTGTTTCCATTAATTTTCGCACTGAATCGCACAACATTCAAGCAAACATTTGCGAACAAAGTTTTGCTAGACAAACTGGATCGCGCCATCTACCAACAAATGATCAATATTGCACAAGTTGTAATAGTGCTTATGTGCCAGCTGATAGCCATATATCAAGCTATAATAAGACAACGACGATGCTATCAACACATTGCTATGATGATGCAGATGCAGATGCACGTAAATGCCCGACGACAACGGAGGCAGCCTGTGGTTTGGGAACGACAGCGTTATATTTTGCTCATAAAACTCTCCTCATTCGTCCACTTACATCTGTATTTGTTGACACCTGCCATGTGTGCAAACAGAGCGGAAATACTGGGCGGAAATGAACTAAAACTTCTTCTTCTTTGTTTTGTCACGGGTTGCAACCATAAAATGACCTAAAACTTAATGGCAATTCATTATTTATTCGGCAAATAAAGTTTCCATCAGCGTTTATCGCATAACACCAAAACAAATTCCTGTATGTGTTAAAAAACGTACTTGGCAATAAAACCCTTTCTGATTCTGATTCTGATAAGCCGTATATTGATCAAGATGGGCTGGATGACCTTATCAAATATTTTAAGTCTGATTTCAATTATAATTTGTTCTCTTATTTGCATTTAGAGTTTTTCAAGCTTTTTCTTTTATTGCAGTCACTGCAATGTTGAAACTCCCTGATGCTGTTATGATTATACCAAAGGTATATCTCATGCTATGTTTAATGATATGATCATTTATGCTGGATTGGTGTTTGTTCTGCTTACATCTGGGGGCATTTTTGAAAGATTATGACATTAGTTTTCTTCATATACTGCCAGGGCCTAGTTCTGACAGTACCTGTCTACTATATCCAGCTGTTGCTGTAGTCCTTGTTCAGTAAGAGACAGTAGAACAAGTTCATCAGCATAAAACAAAGACTTCACCTCTTTGTGCGTTGCTAGGACACACTGATCCAACTCAACAGCAAGTTCATTTATATACAAGTTAAATAAAGTCAGACTTAAATTGCAACCCTGCATTCTCTGGGTGAAGAATTCAGTTTGTTTGTCTCCAATTATAACAGTACACATATTTTCCATTCATTTTAAAAGTCACAGTTTAAAAGCCATTGCCATTCATGCCAAATGAAAGAGTCAAAATCTTTCTTAAAAATGGATAAAGCAAGTGAATATCTTTACTATTTCTTGTTTGATGTCCATGTTTGTTAATTAAAGTGTGAAGGGTATATACATGGTCGGTGGTGCTATGTTTTGGGGGAAAGCCAATTTGACTTTTACTCAAGAAGGAGTGTTCCTCGAGGAAATCTATAATTCTTTTATTTAGAAGACTATAGAATAATTTACCTAGACAGCTGTACCTAGACAGTTATTAGGGTCTGATCTGCCTCCACTCTTATGAATAGGGTAAATAAGCCCTTTGTTTGGAGTTTTTCTTTTATAATACATTGATCTGAATTTGTTTTAATTATTGGTATGTCTTTGTTGGACTGGTAATCTCTCTCTCTCTCTCTCTCTCTCTCTCTCTCTAATATTGGGTTATGGTGGACCTCAGTAGCTCACAGTGTAGATTGATGCAGCTTCTGAAAGTCTAGCTGGGCTTTAATGTGATATTCTGAGTGGACAGCTTTTCTTCAAATGCGCCTCTTAATCACATCACAGATAAATCTCAGCTCTTGGTGTCGTGTGTGTGTGTGTGTGTGTGTGTGTGTGTGTGTGTGTGTGTGTGTGTGTGTGTGTGTGTGTGTGTGTGTGTGTGCTCTTTCTTGCATGCAGACAGTTCATGCAGACATTTGGCTCGTTGTGTAGAATACAATCTTGTATCATCACAATGGAGAGATGCCAATTTAAAAAAAAATCATCTGGCATGGAGTTATTTAGTTACTTAGCAACAGAGAGCAGATTTGTCGACTCTTATCCAACTGTGGGTGAGCAGGCAGGGAGATTATGTAGGCTACATGAAACAGAGAGATAAACAGTTTTTAAATTGGCATTACTGTATAGTGAAAACGTGCTTAAATTAGTGTATGACAAAACAGAGAAACATTTTTTAAAAGTATGAAATCCCCCATACATTTAACATATTTTCCACTGTATTTTTATCTTGCTGTGGTAAAATCACACATTCAGACTAAAGATTAATTAAAATGATGTTTAGTATGATCACGGTTTAATAACTGACATCTATTTGACATAATGTGTCACAACATTTAGTTTTTGTGACCTCATGTGAACTAACGTACATAGTGTTTCTAAACCACGGTGGCCACCTTTTAAGTGGAGTTCTTCTCATCTTGTCTGTCTTTCCTCTTCTCAACAGTCGTCCAGCATATCAAGAGACACAACATTGTGTTGAAGAGAGAGCTGGGAGAAGGAGCCTTCGGAAAAGTCTTCCTGGCTGAGTGTTACAACCTCTCACCTGACCACGAGAAGATACTGGTGGCTGTCAAGGTAATTTGAGGGCCTGCTGGTCCTATTTTCACAGTTTTTACGGCAACAAACACATTTCAAAGCAAAGAAAAAAATGGGTGTAACTTTCAACTGTAATGCAGATTAAAGTTACAAGTCCACACATTTCATAGAACAGCAATATTCAGACATGACCCAAACACTATATAGCTATGAAGGAGACTTAAAAGAAATGAAACACCATCCGGTCTGCATCACAAGGAATGTATTTCAAATTATGAGGAGTCTAGTTTCAATATGAGATATTTTGAAAACCGATTTGAATGATTGGTGGCACCAAAATAAAGCCCATAATGTTATTTTATCTTAAGTTATTGTTTTCTCTGTCATGTTTTGCAAAGAGAGCTGATATAAATTTGAAATACTGAAGATTTTACAGATAATGTTATGTTACCGAAATGAATACTTAAGACTCCATGTTTGCTATCTCCTCACCTCCATTTCCTCTGTATTGTTAGAAACTCATTCCTTCAAGAGTTTCTCTTTAAGGAAAAAGGTGGAATTACATTCTTCATTACAACCGCTGATTCCCAGGGAGCATTCTCCCATCACATTTATCCGTCTATGCGTCTCTCCATCAAGGATGCTTTCTCTCCTGGTCTGCGGTGAAACACGATCTGATTGGTGGAGATCTTCTCATTAATAATACATGACCTGTGAGAGAGACCCCCCCCACCATCCTGTCCCCACTTCCTCTTCTGTCTTCCACGTCTCACCTCTAACTCTCACCTGCAGTACTTTTTCTCTCTCCTCTGCAGTCCTTCATCCTGTGACTTTCCTCTCCTCAAATCATCCACCTTCTTTTCTCTAAACCGCTTGCTGGCCCACTGATGTTTGCTGCCAGCTTAGCTCCAGCTCAGTCTGAGCTCTCTGTAAAATATGCACCTGAAACTCCCAGTTCTCAGTTGAAGAACAAGATGCTGTGTGTGTTGCTGTGCCGCATGTCAAATCTGGTAAAACATTATATTATCAGCAGTCAACTAACAGTAAAAAATAAAGTGTAATTCTCAAACTGCCATATGCATAGATGAATCATTTAGTCATTAGAGTCACTTCATTGATTTAACTCTCTCTCTCTCTAATTCATCTTATTTTTTTCAATTAGCTAATGTACCACCTGCTTATAGCACACTCTTCCTGCTCTTTTCGTCCTCGTCTTTTTGTAAACTGGTATGACTCACCGTTTCTTTACAGTTGTCTTTTCCTCCTCCGTGTTGCTGCATCAACACAGAGACGATGTGATGAAAGTGGGTCTTTTTCAAAATAAAGAGCATAAAGAGAGCATGTCCAGCTATTCAACATTGTAGAAAGGAACATCTAGCGATTAGATTTTTTGAGGTGTACTTTTGCTTTAAATTTCCCCACCCCCCTCCCCTCATGATCACATTAATCCACACATACATACTGCACTTATGTTGCACTCTGTCATGCATGCTACATTAAAGAAACATGTACACCACATTACAATAACCTGCACTCACTAATAGTCCTGGTTTTAGAGTCGGCTATCAATCAGCCAGTCAGCTATAATACCGAAGCCAGTTTTTCCTTTACTGTATATCATACACAGAGGGGCCATCGATCACAGGCACACTTTAACACATGCAGATACACATAGAACTACACGCGCCTGTACACACTTACACTCCTGCATGCCATCAATCATGAGCACCTTTCAATAATGTTCACATGTAAATGTGAGTCACTACATTCCCGGGCTAGAGGTTGTTGATTGCTTCTTATTTGTCCAGAGACCTGAATGTGCGCAGACTGGATGACAAACTAAATTAAAAAAAACTAAAAAATTATGGCTTTTAGCCTGGGAATTAATGCAGCATTGACTTCAGAGACTCAGAACGTGATAGTTCACAGGTAGATGCTTCTGGCTCACAGGAAAGTCTCTAAATTCAACATTAATATTTGTTTTACTCTGGTCATTAGATACACCGAACAATTCAGCTGAGTGAGTGCATGTGTTTGCCAGGAAAGAAAGTTTTTGTTTTTCTTTAATCACATTTTGTATCCCAGATTTCCTTTTGCCTGGAGCACACAGTTTGAGCTCAATACAGTACATGTGCAGTACAAGTTGTGAATTCAGTGTATTTAGGCTTCAATAGACCATCATCAGTCAAATGTGGATAATGCCATGCTATATGTAGTGGCCTGTATGGCCATGCATTTTAGTGCTACTTTTAATAAGTCACTCTTTTTTTAAAGGTTTATGAGTTGTAAATAGCTTAATTAATACTTAATATAAATTGTTCACTAATGCTTCAAGTTAGAAGCCATTAAAAGAACAAAGTCTGGGTTGCCAGGTAATGGTAGGTGTTTTTCTTCCTACAAACACTTGCATAAACTGAAACTGAAAGGTCTAACTAAGACTTTCACTCTCATCGGAGGAAAGTCAACTCAGATTTTCCATGATGATGGCCAATATCACATTTCAAACTGGGAATGGAGTGTATGCTTTCATACAGTATTCATACTGTAACAATCCATCATATAATCATCATGTAGTATCACATTACATCCTGTAATATACATGACCAAGCCTTTGTTTGATCATGATACACGATTGGCTGAATATATGAGTGGGCGGAGTTACAGTCTGTCTCATTTTCTGGTATCTCAGCGTTCCAGCTGAAAGGTCACGGGTCATTTCCTTCTTCCTGAGCTTTCTTAGTGATTTCTCCTTGTCCTTTAAACCTATATTTGCAATTGGAGCTTCTATCTGTGATGTACACATTACACACACACACACACACTCGCAAGTCGGAAAGCGAACGCATATCCATATCATATAGGAAGACAATCAATTATTAATGGAGGACAAGATACATTTTCTATATTTTTCTTCTTTGGGATGTGAAATCTCTCTCTCTCTCTCTCTCTCTCTCTCTCTCTCTCATAATTGCATTACACAACCTTCCTGACAGATTTCCTGATTCATGGAAGGGAGAAAAATATTAGTTTCAAAGGGAACCAGGGATTATAATGAATTTACTTTGCAATTGCTTACATTAAAATAATTCTTTTCCTGCTCTGCCATTGTATCAATCCTTGCACTGTGCCAGTAATTTCACAGTGTGTGTGTGTGTGCCGAGTTGCTGTAACTCATTTGTACATGGCAAGACACTCACTTGTTTTTCTTTTCTAGGGGACATCAGCCAAATAAATTTGAGCAGACTGGCTGTAATGTGAAAATGATTAATTGGCAATAGTGTACGTGGCATAATGTGTGAGTTTTTCATTTGTCAGTGTATTAAAATGTCACTTCTGTGTGTGTGTGTGTGTGTGTGTGTGTGTGTGTGTGTGTGTGTGTGCGTGCGCAGACACTTAAAGAGGCCAGTGAAAATGCCAGGAAGGATTTCCACCGTGAGGCTGAGCTGCTGACCAACCTTCAACATGAACACATTGTCACTTTCTATGGAGTCTGTGTGGAGAGCGACCCTCTCATCATGGTGTTTGAGTACATGAAACACGGAGACCTCAACAAGTTCCTCAGGCATGTATTTTTTTGCTTTCTAAAATGGCATCATAAAAACATTTCCTCTGCTATTTTTAAGAGATCCAGCACCATCTTATAAACACTCTCTCTTACACGCTTATTATTTTATATGGTTGATTAGCAACATTGCACAGGAAACAACATGACTCCAACAAACAATAACCGGGCTAACTTGACAACCTTCCACCTGTTCCCTCTCCTGTCCCTCGCAGGGCTCACGGTCCGGATGCAGTTCTGATGGCAGAGGGTCAGACCACCAGACCTGTGGAGCTCACCCAGTCTCAGATGCTGCACATCGCCCAGCAGATAGCATCTGGCATGGTCTACCTGGCATCACAGCACTTTGTGCACCGTGACCTGGCCACCAGGTTTGTCACTTTCTTCCTTATACACTCTGTGCCTATTTGTTTGTTATTTGTATTATTCTGTAAAACAGCAGATATCTATGGTCTATGATTGGCTGATTGACTGATTTCTACAGTGACTGAATGATTCTCATGTAATGAAACAACACCATGACAAAAACATGTCAAACTCTACCAACCAGAGTTATTATTAAAAAATATTAATCAATTCTGCTACTAAACTTTTGCCAGGTATAAAAACATATAGCATATGGTAGAGGTTTCAAGGTCTCAAGCTATGTAAACCGACAACTTCATTTATAAAACAAGGAAGTACTCTCATATTGATTTATGACCACTTTAGGACAAGGGAGAACATTTCTCTTTGTTTGATAACATTAAAAGTAAATTTAGGCTTTGCTGTCGGCTTTCCGACTCATTTTAAAAAAGACAGAAAGAAAAAGAGAGAGAGTTAGCACTAGCCAGTGGCCACACTGAACTGCATTGTCTGTGGAGATGTTGGCTCTGAGCTCAGGCGAGTGTGAATGAGAGAAATAAAAATAAAGTTCTTTGATTATTTCAGGTTGCCCTTATAGTTTCATTCTCCTCCTCTGTATTACATTCACACCTGTGCAGCAGTAACCAAGGAGGTAGGCTTCTAGTATCGATTTATGACCATTTTAGGACGAGGGGAGGACATTTATTTTCTTTGTTTGATAACATTAAAAGTAAAGTTAGGCTTTGCTGTCAGCATCCTATCTCATTTAAAAAAAGACAGCAAGAAAAAGAGTGAGAATTGCGCGAGCAATTGCCACATGGAACTGCAGGTTGCAGACGTGTGTCTCGGGTCAGCATGAGAGCGAGAGTGCTTTGAATGAATGACCATTTCAAGTGTTTTTTAGATGAACTGCACTGCAGGCTAGAGAGTGTGTTTACCCCTGCGACCAACAGCAGGCCTCATCCTGTCATGTTGCTTTATATGTCAGCGGACTAATTTGCATTATCTTCACGGGTCTTCAGGCCGCAGTAGGAAACGCAGACAACATTGGGCTGAAGGAACCTTTTAGTTTCTTTAAAATAGTTCTGGGGACCTAATAGACCCCAGAAGCTGTTGAAATGCACCTTCTGTTTGTGTTTGGTTATGTTATGTATATAGGAACTGCCTGGTGGGCGAGAACCTGCTGGTAAAGATTGGAGACTTTGGCATGTCGAGAGACGTCTACAGCACTGACTACTACAGGGTAGGTGTACGTGTCGATATCTTTTTTGGTCCTTCTTTTAGCCTGTCTCTTTAATGCTGCATGGGTCACTCTCTGTCTTCCCTTGCATGAGCGTGATTGACCGATTCCATCGGAGTTACAGTAAGAAGCTTGCTGTGGGAGCTAGTGCAGTGAAATTAAACAGAGGCTACATGTAGCTCACAGTGATGCCATACTGTATGTAATTAAATATAGGGGGAGGGAGGATAATTATCATGCTTTGTTAGGCCATACTGTGTGTAAAATAAGGGCTGTTTGTTTGGATAACTACTGCAGCATTGTTTTGCATTACAAGCACCAATATATATTTGATACACTCAATGAAATGTAGACTCCAATCTACACTTTCTCATTCCAATGAAAACTATTTATTAAAATAAAAAAGAAAGAAAAAAATATACAACTCCCCAAAAGAGGCCATATTGATCATATCTAATCAATAACAAGATAATGATATTAAAAGGTTTCTGAGATATTATGCATATAAAATATTATGTATAATAAATAATATTCAAATTATAAGACTACCTTCAATCACATTGTTACTTTAGCACACAATTTTTATAAACTGCAAATTAACTCTAAGATATAACATAGGAAAAGGGTACTTCTGGGATGTGTGTATTCTATTTTTTTTACTGGAGCCAATGAAATAATAAATATGAACCTGGAGGCAGTTTCAAGACTTCAAGACACATTGAATCCACTGTTGTTCTTTTGCTTGATTTGTGACGGTGAAATAAGCAGACGGAAATTGAAACAAACACGGGAATGTTTCTACAAACTGCACAGTCTGGTTAGTTGTAACATTTAACGTTTAACATGTGTCACTCAAACTCCAAACCCCAGCATATGGATTATGTTTTATTTTTTTCAAAGAGCCTGATATAATCTGTATATATAATGCAGACTACAAGATCACACAAAACATACGTATAGATCTATTCACACTGCAGGAAGTGCAGGTCACACCCATCTCAGGGTCGGTGTACAAGGGGCTACTCTGCTAGAAGTAAAGGGAGAGAGATGCAGCTGCATTTATAAAATAATAAAGATATGTGGGTGCACATTTTGTATATGAGTATGTATCTCTATATGTGTGTGAGTTGCAGGAATATTTGGCAGCAGAAGCATGTGTGTTTTCCCCGCCTTCCGTACAGCAATCTGTCACTTTCCCAAAAGGCGGAAATCTAATAAATCATACTGATTGATTGATATTGATTGTCCATTTTTCCTGCCCTTTCTCCCGTCCACTGTGACA